>NC_090812.1:55046155-55420312 GCF_000390325.3 Nicotiana tomentosiformis | reverse complement strand
TGTAGTCAACCAATGCCCATAGTGTTTGGACAGACCTAAAAGAGCGATTTGATAAGAAAATCCTCACTAGAGTCTACCAACGGCTTCGAGAAATTTGTACTACTAGCCAGGGGATTTTATCAGTGTCAGAGTACTACTCAAAATTGAAATGTGCTTGGGATGAGTATTGGTCGATGATACTACTGCCATGTGACTGCACAAAATATAAGGAATATGCAGAACACATGGCGCAACAAAGACTAGTACAATTTGTAATGCGTTTAAATGAAACCTATGCACAAGCAAGGAGTCAAGTATTATTAACGGTCCTTGTTCCCACTCTCAATCAGGCGTACAAGATGATTATGCAAGATGAAAGCTAAATAGTACAATCAAATATGATATCATAGGTTGTAACGACCCGATTTGTCATTTTAAGAATTAACGCCTCGTTCAGTGACTTAAGGTCTCGAGCAACTTCGCAATATATATTATGACCCGCGGGTGTGGTCGAATTTGAATTACTGAAGATTCAGAATTAAATTAAAAGAACAATCCTTATTTAGAAGCTTAAATGTAAAGAATTGACCGGAGAGTTGACTTTTGAAAAAACGGTTGCGGAATGGAATTTTGATGATGTCAATTGCTATGTATGGTGATTATGGACTTAGGAGCATGCCCGGAAAATTATTTGGAGGTTTGTAGTGAAATTAGGCTTGAAATGGTGAAAGATGAATTTTTGAAAAGTTTGATCGGGGGGTTGACTTTTTGATATAGGGGTCGGAATCCGATTCTGGAAATTGGAATAGCTTTGTTGTGCCATTTCTAACTTGTGTGCAAAATTTGAGGTCATTCAGACGTGGTTTGGGAGGTTTCGGCGTCGTTTGTGAAATTCGGAAATTTCTAAGTTCATTAGGCTTGAATCCGTGTGTAATCCGTGTTTTTGGTGTTGTTGAAGGTGATTTGAAGGTTCGACTAAGTTCGTATGATGTTATGGGACGCGTTGGTATGTTTGGTTGAGGTCCCGAGGGGTTCGGGTGTGTTTCAGATCATTTTGGGCTACTTTGGATGCTGATTTTCTGATATATGGTGTTGTACTTCGCGATCGCGAGGAGCATCTCGCGTTCGCGAAGAAAGGATTTGGCTTCTGGGATTTTGTTCTTCGCGTTCGCGAAGAAGGAAATCTCAGTTGCAATGGTTTGATTTTGGAGGCATATATCTCGCAATCTATAAGGAATTTGGAGATGATCCAAAAATGAAAGTTGTAGCCCTTTTGTCTAGTTTTCTGAAAGGTAAACCATTTGTCATTTGGAGTTGTGTACCAAAGGTTATAATGGATACACTACAGGCTGTCTGGGAAGAGTTTGGAAATCTCTGTTGCACAGGGCTGATTTTGGAAGCTTATATCTCGCAATCTATAAGGAATGAGCAGATGAGAAACAAATGAAAGTTATAGTCCTTTGAGTCTAGTTTCCAAAAAGTTAAACCATTTTTCATTTGGAGTTTTGTACTAAGAGTTATGACCATTATACTAGAGGTTATCTGAGAAGAGTTTGAAAATGGTTGTTGGAGAATTTGTTCATCGCGAACGCGAGGGAAGGGTCGCGAACGCGAAGAGCAAATCCCTGGGCAGCAGAATAAAGTCCAAATTTATCTCATTCTTCCATTTTTGGACCAAGGAAGCTCGGGTGAGGCGATTTTTTGAGAGTTTTTCAAGGAAAACATTGGGGCAAGAATTACTAACTTGATTTTAGTTAAATTACATGAATCTATTGTTGTTTTTATTACTAAATTAGTGAATTGGATTGAAAATGGTAGAAAACCTCTAGACTTTAACTTAAGATTTGAAGAGCGATCCGTTATCGAAATTTGATAATTTTGGTATGGTTGAACTCGTATCGGAATGGGTGTTCGGATTTCTTAAAACTTTTGTCGGGTTCCGAGGGGTAGGCCCCACGCTGACTTTTTAGAATAAAATTTTAAGTTGGTGTTTTATTATCCGAAATTATTTTCGATGAATTTTAATGAAGTGGTATAATTAATTTGGATAGATTTGAGCTGTCCGGAGGTCAATTCAAGCAAAAAGGCGATTTTGGAATATCCTTGGTGCAAATTTTATTGGTTTAAAGTTTTAGGCATTCTTAAGTATTAAATTAGATAATTGTTAGTATTAGTAAATCCTTGAATTATCACGCCTTGTTCCTTAATTGCCAAGTTTGTATTTTATATAATAATTTGGTGTTATTGTCACTTGAATTTTATGTGAATTCAGTGTGTTTGTTGATTTGATTTTTTTTTTGGAATTAAATTCATAATAGAATCCTTATCTGCAAATATTTATTAAATAAGTTTAAATTGAAGAGTTAATATAATTATCAAGAATTTGGATTAATGAAGGCGTTGCCTTATACTGAGTATTTTTCACCTCTATTGATTGTTTTGAGGTTTATTATATGTTGTGTAGAGCCTTGGGCTATTTGTTGAGAAATTTATTGATTCTGCTACATATTTGAAATTTGGTTATGGTCAGTGGAGAATTATAATATGAATTGTTGTATCGTGTTGTGGTTTAAACACTCTCCTTGATGTTATTTATGCTTCCTACCTTGCTTGTTAATGATATACATGTGCTTGGTAAGGAAGAGTGTAAAGCACAAAGGGTGATGCCGTGCCATTTGAGAGTGTAAAGTACGAAGGGTGATGCTGTGCCATTTGAGAGTGTAAACCACGAAGGGTGATGTTGTGCCATTTGAGAGTATAAAGCACGAAGGGTGATGCCGTGCCATTGAGAGTGTAAATCACGAAAGGTGATGCCGTGCTATTTTATTTATATTATCAGGTGAGGACGAGAGTAAAAGCACGAAGGGTGATGTCGTGCAATTATTTTTATATTATCATATATTCATGGCGCGAAGGGTGTTTCCGTGCAGGCGAGGATGAGAGACATATATTACATTGTGATATCGTTTTGTTGTGTATACATTCATGCCTTTATCTTGAGATGTTATCGTGTACCTATGTTTTCTATGTGACTTGTACTCGTTGTTGCTTCCTGTGTGCCTCCACTTTATTTCTTTTATTGTTATTGACATTTCTCCCTCCTAGTTGTTACTGTTATATGTATGCACGGTGAGAAAGATATAAATGAACGAAGGGTGATGCCGTGTAATTGATTTGATCTACATATATATATTGGGTGAGAATGAGACAAGTGAACGAAGGTATTGCCGTGCCATTTGATGTGATATGTTGAATATATTTCTCACGCCAGGAAAGTTAAATGAGGTGTCACATGGTGACTTTTATTTGAAAGAATTATATATATTAGAAAGATATTTATTTGAAAGAATTATATTAGAAGAATATTTACTTGAAATATTATATATATTAGAAAGATATTTATTTGAAAGAATTATATTAGAAGAATATTTACTTGAAAGAATTATATATATTAGAAAAATATTTATTGTGAAAGAATTATATTAGAAGAATATTTACTTGAAAGAATTATATATATTAGAAAGATATTTATTTGAAAGAATTATATTAGAAAGATATTTACTTGAAAGAATCATACTCGAAAGATATTTATGTGAAAGAATTTTAATTGAAGGATATTTATTTGAAGAAAGTATATTCGAAATATATTTATTGAAAAGGATTATATTCTAGAGACTTTTATTGAAAAACTTATTGGTAAAAGATGTATATTGAAGGGACTTGATTAATTGGTTGTACCTATGTTTATTATTCGTTTGATTAATATTTATGGTGTTCCTGTTGCTTTGCTGTTTAAATCACTAGTTGATTGGTGTTGCTATTACTGCTATTTGTTTTCTATTATTTTGTATCTCATATTGCACAGGTTATTAGACTAGTGAGTGTCTTGACTATACCTCGTCACTACTCCACTAAGGTTAGTCTTGATACTTACTGGGTACCGACCGTGGTGTACTCATACTAAACTTCTGCACATTTTTGTGCAGAGCTAGGTATTGGAGATATCGGACTTGGGCAGAGTAAAGCGGGATCGTAAGGATTCAAGGTAGAGCTACTTGGTCGTCGCAGTCCCTTGGAGTCTTTCCATTTTATTGTACTATTGATTTCTTATTCGATCAGTACTGTATATTCGATCCTCGAGATAATTTCATGTATTCAGTTAGAGTTCGTGACTCAGTACTACCAGTCTTGGGAGGTTGTTATATTCATATTTGTTCCGCTGTTAGTTTCTATATTTTTTTTAAAATGGCTTGAATTGTAATTAAAATTGGCTTACTTAGTCTTAAAGACTAAGTGCCATCACGACGCCTGAGGTGAGATTTTAGGTCGTGACAAGTTGGTATCAGAGCTCTAGGTTCATAGGTTCTACGAATCACGAACGAGTTTAGTAGAGTCTTGCGGATCGGTACGGAGACGTATGTACTTATCTTCGAGAGGCTACAGAGCTAGTAGGAAGAATTCACTTCTTTCATTCCTTATCGTGCGACATTTATTCAGCTTGAACCATATATCTTATGTTCCTTTGCATCCGCTCGTGTATAAAATTGCGCACTCGGTATCGACTATGCACCAACAATTTGTGATACTACAGAGGGGTTATAAGGGTGCCAGGTTTGTTCAACCATTGTTACAACGTGTCATCCAGATCGAGGATGCGGAAGTATTTAGAGATCATTCAGTTGTGCACATGGGGGTGCAGCAGGTTCTAACATCTGGTTGATAAGTATGATCTTAAGAATGTTTAATTAATTGCCTAATCATCACAATCGTGATAGGGTCACAAGGTGGATATAGATATGAAGATAGTTGGTGGTATTAGAGACTATGTAGTTCATTTGGGATTTCTATTTAGCGAAGGGTACATACTGGCAGCCAAGGCACTAGAGAAAGCGAGTTTAACTGTCACGCGGGTGACATGCGCCAAATAAATGGCTTGAGGTGTCTTATGACCAGTGAAGGTTAGTATTTTGGATCATTGGCATGTGTCCTATGGCTTCGCGCCAAGTGAGGGGAGTCCACTATCAACGATCAGATTGCGGAGTCATGTGTTATATCAGTTTTGGCCTGAGATGTATTTACGTGGTAATGAAATGTTCTCTGAAACTTGTTTATGATTAAGGGGTGAGATTTGTATGGGATGATGCTGGGGCTTACGGTATTCCTGCGTCCTTAATAATTCTACATTTCAGTACCAGCGGGGTCACAACAACAATTTCAAAATATTCAGGGTGCTACAGTAAGTTCTTTTAATGTGCCATCGGCACGAGGTTCTTACAGTGGTTATTCCAGTTAATACTCCACGTGCATGGTCAGTTAGAGGTGGAGGACAGGCGGGTAGAGGGCGCCTAAAAGGTGGAGACCCGGCCCGTTGATATAATCGCTATGATTTTGGCTGAGGCCGATACACCAGATGGTGTCGTTACAGGTACGATCCTGATTCTGTTATAAAAGGATATTTTTCCTTAGTTTAATTCGGTTCTGAATATTGAGTTGAGTCCTCCTATTATGCTCCGCTTATGGATGAGCTTCATAATTGTGTGATCCACTTATATGTTTATCCTTCTTGGGAGATTTGAAGATGTGAGCCCGTGTTTATCATTTTTATTTTTGTGCACCATTGAGGGCTATAAGTCCAAAAGTAATTTTTATTATTATGCACCATCTCATATCTCGCAATCTATAAGGAATTTGGAGATGATCCAAAATTAAAAGTTGTAGCCCTTTGTGTCTAGTTTTCAGAAAGGTAAACCATTTGTCATTTAGAGTTGTGTACCAAAGGTTATAATGGATACACTACAGGCTGTCTGGGAAGAGTTTGGAAATCTCTGTTGCACAAGGCTGACTTTGGAAGCTTATATCTCGCAATCTATATAGAATAAGGAATTAAGAAACAAATGAAAGTTATAGTTCTTTGAGTCTAGTTTCCAGAAAGTTAAACCATTTATCATTTGGAGTCTTATACAAAGAGTTATGGCCATTATACTTAAGGCTATCTTAGAAGAGTTTGAAAATGGTTGTTGGAGAATTTATTCATCGCGAACGCGAGGGAAGGGTCGCGAACGCGAAGAACAAATCCCTGGGCAGCAGAATAAAGTCCAAATTCGTCTCATTCTTCCATTTTTGCACCAAGAAAGCTCGGGTGAGGCGACTTTTTGAGAGTTTTTCAAGGAAAATATTGGGGTAAGAATTACTAACTTGATTTTGGTTAAATTACATGAATCTATTATTGTTTTTATCACTAAATTAGTGAATTGGGTTGAAAATGGTTGAAATCCTCTAGACTTTAATTTAAGATTTGAAGGGCGATCCGTTAACGGAATTTGATAATTTTGGTATGGTTGAACTCGTATCGAAATGGGTATTCGGATTTTCGTAAAAATTTTGTCGGGTTCCTAGGGGCGGGCTCCGCGCTGACTTTTTAGAATAAACTTTTAAGTTGGTATTTTATTATCCAGAATTATTTTCGATGAATTTTAATGAAGTGGTTCAATTAATTTGGATAGATTTGAGTTGTCTAGAGGTCAATTGAAGCAAGAAGCCGACGATTTTGGAATATCGGCATAACTTCAATAAGGTAAGTGTCTTGCTTAACATCAAGTGGGGGAATTACCCCTTATGCATCGAGTCTTATGTGCCATTTGTGAAATGTTAAAAGCCGTGTACGCGAGGTGACGAGTATGTACTCGGGCTTATATGTATAAATTTTATTGGTTTAAAGTTTTAAGCATTCTTAAGTATTGAATTAGATAATTGTTAGCATTAGTAAATCCTTGAATTATCACGCCTTTTTCCTTAATTGTCAAGTTTGTATTTTATATAATAGTTTGGTGTTATTATCACTTGGATTTTATGTGAATTCAGTGTGTTTGTTGATTTGATATTTTTCTTGGAATTAAATTCATAATGGAATCCTTTTCTGTAAATATTTATTAAATAAGTTTAAATTGAGGAGTTAATATAATTATCAAGAATCTGGATTAATGAAGGCGTTGCCTTATACTGAGTATTTTTTACCTCTATTGATTGTTTTGAGGTTAATTATATTTTGTGTGGAGCCTTGGGCTATTTGTTGAGAAATTTATTGATTCTGCTACATATTTGAAATTTGGTTGTGGTCAGTGAAAAATTATGATATGAATTGTTGTATCGTGTTGTGGTTTAAACACTCTCCTTGATGTTATTTATGCTTCCTACCTTTCTTGTTAATGATATACATGTGCTTGGTAAGGAAGAGTGTAAAGCACGAAGGGTGATGCCGTGCCATTTGAGAGTGTAAAGCACGAAGGGTGATGTCGTGCCATTTGAGAGTGTAAAGCACCAAGGGTGATGTTATGCCATTTGAGAGTGTAGAGCACGAAGGGTGATGCCGTACCATTGAGAGTGTAAAGCATGAAGGGTGATGCCGTGCTATTTCATTTATATTATCAGGCGAGGACGAGAGTAAAAGCACGAAAGGTGATGCCGTGCAATTATTTTTATATTATCATATATTCATGGCACGAAGGGTGTTTCCGTGCAGGCGAGGACGAGAGACATACATTACATTGTGATATCGTTTTGTTGTGTATGCATTCATTCCTTTATCTTGAGACGTTATCGTGTACCTATATTTTCTGTGTGACTTGTACTCGTTGTTGCTTCGTGTGTGCCTCCACTTTATTTCTTTTATTGTTATTGACATTTCTCCCACCTAGTTGGTACTGTTATATATATGCACGGTGATAAAGATATAAATGCACGAAGGGTGATGCCGTGCAATTGATTTGATCTACATATATATATTGGGTGAGAATGAGACAAATGCACGAAGGTATTGCTGTGCCATTTGATGTGATATGTTGAATATATTTCTCACGCCAGGAAAGTTAAATGAGGTGTCACATAGTGACTTTTATTTGAAAGAATTATATATATTAAAAAAATATTTATTTGAAAGAATTATATTAGAAGAATATTTACTTGAAAGAATTATATATATTAGAAAGATATTTATTTGAAAGAATTATATTAGAAGAATATTTACTTGAAAGAATTATATATATTAGAAAGATATTTATTTGAAAGAATTATATTAGAAGAATATTTACTTGAAAGAATTATATATATTAGAAAGATATTTATTTGAAATAATTATATTAGAAAGATATTTACTTGAAAGAATTATACTCGAAAGATATTTATGTGAAAGAATTTTAATGGAAGGATATTTATTTGAAGAAAGTATATTCGAAATATATTTATTAAAAAGGATTATATTCTAGAGACTTTTATTGAAAAATATATAGGTAAAAGATGTATATTGAAGGGACTTGATTAATTGGTTGTACCTGTGTTTATTATTCGTTTGAGTAATATTTATGGTGTTCTTGTTACTTTGTTGTTTAAATAACTAGTTGATTGGTGTTGCTATTACTGCTATTTATTTTCTATTATTTTGTATCTTATATTGCACAGGTTATTAGACTAGTTGTCACGACCCAAAATCCCCTCCGTTTGGGTATCGTGATGGCACCTAGTCTTAAGGACTAGGTAAGCCTAACATTAATTGAAACAACAACATTATTTAAACAACATCTAACAATTTAAAATAGAAATCTCTTAAAGTTTTACAATTTTCAAAACCCGGCAGTACAAGTCATAAGCTCTACAGAGTGTTTGCTAGAAAGCTTCTAAATACAACTGTCCAGAACTAAGAATAAACAGTGCAAAATGAAAACTTGAAGGTGACTTAGAAGCCTGCGAACGCAGCAGCAGGTTTACCTTGAGTCTCCACAGCAACGACCCGCAAAGCTACTAACGAAACATACCTGGATCTGCACAAAACAAAAGTGCAGAAGTGTAGAATGAGCACACCACAGCGATGCCAAGTTAGAATCAAGACTAACCTCACTGGAGTATTGACGAGGTACAGTCAAGACACTCACTAGTCAAATAACCTGTGTCATACTAAAATAATCGAGAACAAATAGCAGTGATATAAATAGTAAGGCAGCAAAAATACCACAATTATTGCTCCGACAAATAAGAAAGGACACAAGTACAACCAATTAAACAAGTCTTTCACATAAGAACCCTTCAAATAAAATACCTTCCAAATATATATTTCATTTGAATATGTACCCTTCGAATATAAAACTCTTTCAAATAAATATCTTTAAAATAAAATTCTTCAACTTAGAAGTCACCCTGTGACACCTCATTTCATAATCATCAAATACGGGTCTCAACCCACCTTTATATTTTCACGGCACCTCGTGCCCATGTTTCTATCACAACTGCATGGACTACTTACGTGCCAATAATATCAATGTATATAAGATCCACATGATCAATTTATTCCCAATAAGATAAGTTTAAAATATTTAAATCAAGTAGAAAATCAACAAAAGAATGAGTTTATTTTAGAAATCATTTGGGTGGAGAAAATAACATTTCAATAAAAATGAAACACCTGATAGTTGCTGATTTGGATGTGAAACTTATAAGAATTATAACATCCAACAATTTCTTTTATTCAAAACAACTTAACCTTAACAATTAGTAAAAGCTGAAAACACAAATCCTCAGAGTCTCGTACAAGGGCCAAAGCCAACACATTACAACGAAGGAATATAAATACACAATAAAATCAAATAATACATCGCGGAAGAACACAAGGATTTACATATCACGGAAAAATAAAATAACCAAAGGCAAGTGCAACCATAGAAAATATCAACAAAAAGAGTACTCCCGAGGTAACGCCTCGTAGTCCCAAAAGTAAATATGCAACATCAACAATGCCCCCAGGGCATCACAAATCAATCCCCGACATAGCCCACCTTGTCTCGCCACGTGTGCAATAATAAAGTGAATGCCCGCCTTGTCTCGCCACACGTGCACAATAATGTTCCCATCTTGTCTTGCCACATGCGCAACCCATGTATATATATATACACACACACACACACACACACACACACACACACACACACACATATATATATATATATATATATATATATATATATATATATATATATATATATATATCCCGCCTTGTCACGCCGCATGTGCAAATATCAATAGTAACAATAGCACGGCATAAACCTCGTGCAAACACCCGAACATAACTCCCACAATATAATATGCCAATATCACATCTCATAAACTGCACCTCAAGTGCTCAAATATTACAACATAGCATAGATTGCATATCAAATGCTCAAATATTACAATTATCATAGATTGCACATCAAGTGCTCAAATATCACAACTTGCCACAAAAATCAACCATACCTTATTTTCCACAATAAGGAGCCCATGGATTGACCATAATGTGCACAAAAATCTTAACAAAATATTCAAAAATAAACAACTCAACAAAATAATATTTCACATAAAAATCAAGGTGGCAATTACACCAAATCATCATGTAAAAATAATTTCAACAAACAAGGATCTAGGCATGACAAATAGAGAATTTAATAGGTGCCAATAATTTTCCATTTAATACATAAGGGCGTCTAAAGATTTTTAACCAATATAATTTGCACATATAACCCAAGTACGTACTCGTCACCTCGCGTACATGGTTTTCAATTACACAAATCGCACATAAGACTCAATGCCTAAGGGGTAATTCTCCCACTCGAGGTTAGGCAAGATACTTATTTTTTTTTTGAAGTTATGCTGATATTCCAAACTGGCCTTCTTGCTTGAATTGACCTCTGGACCGCTCAATTCTATCCAAATTAATTGTATAACTTCGTTAAAATTCATCGGAAACAATTCCGGATAATAATACGTCGACTAAAATATTCCAAAAAGTCAACAAAAGTCAACGCGGGATCCGCTTCTCGGAACCCGACATAATTTTCATGAAATCCGAAAACCCATTCTGATACGAGTTCACCCAAACCAATTTTATCGAATTCCAATAACAATTCGACCTTCAAATCTTAAATTTTCGTTTTTGGTTTCTTCCTTTTAAATCCGAATTAAACGATGAATATAATCATAGATTCATGAAATATAATCACTTTAGGATATAGAATATTTACCCAAGTCAAAGTCGTGAAGAACTCCTTCAAAATTGCCCAGAAACCGAGCTCCAAAATCTCAAATCGCAAAAGGCGAAATGACCATTTTTGGTCCTAAATGTTCTGCCCAGATTTCGCTTCTGCGGGCTAATTTCACGCACCTGCGAGCTCGCTTTTGCGAGAAATTTCTCGCTTTTGTGATGCCCACTGACCACTGACCTCTCGCACCTGCGGAGAAGTTCCGCTTCTGCGGTCTCGCAGGTGCGGGATAATTTTCACACCTGCGACCACTGCCCAGGCCTGCTCCTTTCGCATCTGCGATCTCAACCTCGCATCTGCAATTGCGCATCTGCGCTCCATTTCATCACAGATGCGATGACACTAGTGGCAGATTTCCAACAGTTCCTTCAAGTCCAAATTTTTGGTCCGTTTAACCATCCGAAACTCGCCCGAGGCCCCCAGGACCTCAACCAATTATACCAACATGTCCCAAAATACAATACGAACTTAGTCGAGGCTTCAAACCACATCAAATAATGCCGAAATTATGAATCGCGCATCGAATCAAATTTTGAGTTTTCAAATCTTCCAACTTCTATATTTTGCGCTGAAACATATCAAATCAATCCGGAATGACTTCAAATTTTGCACACAAGTCATAAATGACGGAATGGAGCTATTCCCATCTTCGAAATCGAAATCCGACCTCGTTATCCAAAAATTAGAATTTTTCCAAAAATCTTCTATTTTTCAACTTTCGCCAAAATGCGTCGAATTGTCCTACGAACTTTTAAATCCGAATCCGGACATACGCCGAAGTCCGAAATCGCCATACGTAGCTATTGACATCATCAAAATTCTATTCCGAGGTCGTTTGCTCAAAAGTTAACTTCTGGTCAACTCTTTCCATTTAAGCTTCAAAATGAGAATTTTTCTTTAAATTAAATTCTGAATCTTCTGAAAACCAAACTCGACCATGCACGCGAGTCACAATACATATTGCGAAGTTTCTCGAGACTTTAAGTCACTGAACGGGGCATAATTTCTTAAAACGACAAGTCGGGTCGTTACACTAGTGAGTGTCTTGACTGTACCTCGTCACTACTCCATTGAGGTTAGTCTTGATACTTACTGGGTACCGACCGTGGTGTACTCATACTAAACTTCTGTAAATTTTTGTGCAGAGCCAAGTATTAGAGATATCGGACTTGGGCAGAGTTAAGCGGGATCGTAAGGATTCAAGGTAGAGCTACTTGGTCGTCGCAGTCCCTTGGAGTCTTTCCATTTTATTGTACTATTGATTTCTTATTCGATCAGTACTATATATTCGATCCTCGAGATAATTTTATGTATTCAGTTAGAGTTAGTGACTCAGTACTACCAGTCTTGGGAGGTTGTTATATTTATATTTGTTCCGCTATTAGTTTTTTTTTAAAAAAAATGGCTTGAATTGTAACTAATCGGCTTACTTAGTCTTAGAGACTAAGTGCCATCACGACGCCTGAGGTGGGATTTTGGGTCGTGACACATGTAGCTCCAGCCTTGCAACAACTTAATTTGAATGATCCTACAGCCTTAGCTTCCATATAGAGTAACAGATTCAAAAAGAACAATGAAAATAGTGCATTGCAGTGCGATTACTGTCACATGAAGGGTCACAAGAGAGAGAATTGATACAAGTTGGTAGGGTATCCATCCAACCACAAATTCAGCAAAAGGAGAACTTTTGACTAAGGGTCAAATTCAGGAGGAAACAAGGGACCTACATCCAACAATGTCAGTTGTGTTGAAGAATCTGAAGGAACCAGCTCATCAGGACCCAGCAATATGCCATTCTTTACTCCAGAACAGTATCATCAGCTTTTGAAGTTAATTGACAAAGAGCCAACAGTAACAGATGCAAGAGTAAACATTACAGGTATAGCTGACTTCCTTAATGCATGTTTCTCTGCAGGTTCTGAGGCTAACTCTTGGGTAATAGATACTGGAGGCTCAAATCATATGGTTTCTAACTTGGACCTTTTGACTGAATCTAATTTTGTTGCTTCTAACTCTAGTATGGTACATCTACCAAATGGTAACACTACCTGAGTAACACATACAGGATCATCAACTCTTTCTAATGATCTAAAATTTTATAATGTCCTCTATGTTCCTAACTTCAAATACAATTTGTTATCTGTCTCAAAATTAACTAAAGAACTAAAGTATTGTGCATTATTCTTTTCTGAATTCTGCAGTTTTTAGGACCTCTACAATTGCAGGGTAAGGGGGATTGGTAAGGAGAAGAATGGTCTTTACATACTTCAACCTGCCAAAAAATATCACCTGTTAAAGTGCCTGAAATATCTTCAGCTCCTGCTTTCAACACCTTTATACCTTCAACAATTCCAGCCTTTACTACTCCAGTCCCAGAGTCCTTTAGTGTCTCATCAAAGTCATGTCTACATTCTTCTATTTGGCATCAAAGATTTGGTCATGCTCTAGTAGCAGTATTATAAAAGATTCTTTTATTGAAGAATCACTTGTTGAATAAAGACTCTTGGAATTGTATTATTTGTCCTTTAGCAAGGCAAACTAGATTTCCTTTCCCTACTAGAACAAAAAGGAGTGCATTTTCTTTTGAACTTGTACACATGGATGTATGGGGTCCATATAGACAATGTACTTACAATGGATACAAGTATTTTTTTACCATTGTAGATGATTACTCTAGAATGACTTGGATATATTTGACGTGAATGAAAAATGATGTATTTCTTTTAATCAAATCATTTGTCACACTTGTCAAAACTCAATTTGCTGCCATAACTAAGATCATAAGATCAGATAATGGTCTTGAGTTTTTCAATTCTCGATGTTCAACTCTTTTCACATCTATTGGAATTTTACATCAAAGTTTTTGTATGCACACTCCATAGCAAAATGGAGTAGCAAAAAGAAAACACATACATTTATTTGAAATGGCTAAAGCTCTTAGATTTCAGGCTCATGCACCATTAAAATTTTGGGGGGAATGTGTGCTCATTGCAGCCATTCTTATTAATATACTATCATCCTCAGTCCTATCTGGGAAGTCCCCATATGAGGTGTTTTATAGACATCCTCCTACACTTGATATCATTAGAGTCTTTGGATGTCTTTGTTATGCAACTACCCTAAATAATACAAATAAATTTTCTCAAAGAGCCATACCTGCTATCTTTATGGGTTATTCAGTTTCTCATAAGGGTTACATGTTATACAATATCTCCACTGGGACATTCTTTATTAGTAGGGATGTATCCTTCAGGGAGAAAATATTTCCCTTCAAGTATCCTAAGTCCACTTTTTTGCATACTCTGTCTTCAGGCCCAACACCTATATTTTTCATCAGTGTTCTAGCTTCTAATTATGATGATTCATTTCCTGCTACTATGGATGTCTCATCACCTTTAGTTCCCGCTTCTGATCCTCCTTCACCTTCTTTGACCATTCCTTGTCTCCACCTTTGTTATTTCTCTCTGCTTTATTTCCTACTCCAGCTACTCCTCCAGTCGTCTCATCTCCCCCTACCCCTCAAATTCCTTCTCATGCTCCAGCATCATCTCCTGTCATGTCCACTCCTCCTGCAACTCTATCAGCATCACCACAGCACCAACATTTTCCTCCTCTTCCTACATCCCCCTTGAGAAAATCTGGAACACCATCCAAACCTCCCTTATGGCTTACAGACTTTGTTCGTCATCAAGTCAAACCTTCATCCTCCAAACCTTACTATATCACGGATTCCATTAACTACTCTTCCTTATCTTCTTCTTATCAAACTTGTTTGTCATCCTACTCATCCATCATAGAACCAACATCTTTTGATCAAGCTGTTACTGACAACAATTGGGTGCAAGCTATGAAGCTTGAGATTCAGGTTCTCACATACAACAATACCTAGGAGTTAGTAGCTTTTCCTGCAGGGAAGACTCCCATAGGTTGTAAGTGGGTTTACAAAGTCAAGTACAAAGTTGATGGGTCTATAGAGAGGTATAAAGCCAGGTTAGTGGCTAAGGGGTTTACTCAGTAGGAGGATCTGGATTATTATGAGACTTTCTCTCATGTAGTAAAGATGGTCACAGTGAGGAGTATTGTTGCCCTGGCAGCCTAGTGTGCTTGGCCCTTGTTATAGATGGATGTTTACAATGCCTTCATTCAAGGTGATCTTTCAGAGGAAGTCTATATGTCCTTACCACAGGGCTTTGGTATTCAGGGGGATTACTCTTTTGTTTACCAAAAGGAGTGGTAGTGATATAATGATCATATTGGTGTATGTAGATGATCTCTTAATTACAGGGAGTGAAAATGGTCTCATACAAGATGCTAAAAAGATACTGAATTGTAATTTCAAGATAAAAGATTTGGGAGAGCTCAAATTTTTCCTTGGCATGGAGTTTGCAAGGTCATACAGAGGCATTGTTATGCATCAGAGGAAATATGCTCTAGAGCTTATCTCGGAATGTGGCTTGGAGGGGGGGGGGACCAGTTGCATTCCCATTGGATCAGAATGTGAAGCTAACAAGTGTGGAGTATGACAAACTATTTAGCATGCAAGAGGATGACCCTGAACTTGAGGACATGAGGGTATACCAGAGATTAATTGCCAAGCTTCTATATCTGGCAATCACAAGACCAGATATCTCTTTTGCATTTCAGATGTTAAGCCAGTTCATGAATGCACCAAAGCAGTCTCATTATGATGCAGCCCAAAGAGTGGTAAGATATGTGAAAGACTGTCCAGGACAAGGCCTACTGATAAGTATTAAACATAGTGGCAAAGTCATTGCATTTTGTGATGCTGACTGGGCATCATGCCTAGTAACTAGAAAATCAGTAACAAGCTACTACATAAAACTTGGAGATTCAATGATCTCCTGAAAATCCAAGAAGCAGAGTGCAATTTCAAGAAGCTCAGCAGAGGCAGAATACAGGAATATGACTACAACTATAGCTGAGTTGGTATGGATACATGGATTGCTTGAAGAACTAGGTGTGAAAGTTGATCTGTCCATGGAGTTGTATTGTGTCAGGGATCATATAGCAGACATATTAACCGTGGCATTTGGGAAGCAACTGCACAGTAAAATGGTTTGCAAGTTGAGTATGATAAATATTTTTCATCACCCAACTTGAGGGGAGTATTGAAACCAATGGATGCAGTAAGTGGCGGAGGCAAGATCTCGGCGAAGGGGGTTCAAGAAAAAAAAAGATCGTAGCTAGTGGGAATTGAACCTATAACCTTTCAAAGATTTTGAACCCCCTTGACCACTAAGCTACACTTTTGAGTTGTGTCAAGGGGGTTCAAAACTTAATATATAGATGTAAAAAAATAGATTTTGCCTTATATATAGTATAATATTTTGGCGAAGGGGGTTCGGATGAACCCCCTTCCGCCCCCCTAAATCCGCCCCTGGATGCAGTATAGAGTTCTATATTAGCATTGTTAGTTGTACATAATTAGTTAGTGTTAGTTTAGTGTTAACATGTGCTTATATGTATTGTTAGAAATAGTTAGTGAGGTCATATATATATACAAGTGGTTACACACGTGTAAGGACAGATTGACTAATAGAGTCCAATTTTTTTCAGAACATTCTCTTCTCTCTCTTATCTCCTTCTTAGCTCGATGAACAACTCCTCTTCCCCTTTCAATACATTTCAACTAATTATAACCATTTAATTCCAATAATTAATAGGATTAGTAACAAAACTTTGCCCATGTACGGTAGTCGTTTGTATTGTGATTTTGCACGAGGACTACTATTTGCACAATTAGCCCTTCATTAATCTTGGGAATTGGATTGGATTTTATGTGCAGAGTTTAAATCTCACCCACTCACTCCCTAGAAGAGGATCTTTACCATATTCTTCAACTCCCAAACTTATAAACGTTCACTTGTGCGTTTACAATATTTATTACTTCTAACTCTATCGACTAAAATGGGACCACTATAACGTTACTATTACATTTTGATAACTCGAAGTGTCTTGTGGTGAGAATACAATTTTGCTAACGCTCAATTGAGTCTTGAACCTTTGACGACTCAAGTTAGCCTTCAACCTCAATAATCTCTAACATCATCACTCATGCTCTATTATAAAAATTTAACACATTTATAAAAAAAAAAAAGATAAAAATATTTACACTTCGAGTGATACATTTATTTCTAGCGCAAATAGTAATTATTATAAGGGGGCCTTTGCTTACTCTATTTTATCGTATGCACGGACAAAAGGATGACAGTTAATGCACCAGTACTCCTCTTACTCCCACCAAATGAACACACTACGAAGATGACGGAAAATATCAAGATTATTGTGATAATTTAGCTTTTGCTTTCGCTTTCGATGTGGGAGAAGCTTGAGAAATTTCAGTTTCCCTATTCGATACACAACGGATAGAATATGACCAAATCTTTTTTGAATATTTTATTTAATAGATCGAGGGAGGGAAGAAGGGGGAAAATGGATTCGACCCCTCTTCGTTGTTGTTTCTCTTCATTTCTTTATAGGTTTAGATTAAATAATCTAACGAGTATTCCAACCACAGTTAAAGGATAGATTCAGGAAAGTAAATTTGGTAAGGAAATCGTAGATTAACATTCCTCCAAGGTAAATTCAAGCCTTATTTAAAGTTCTAAACTTTAGTAATAATTTAAGTCTGCAACTTTGGTAAGAAATTGGCTGGAATTCCTGCAAAATAAATTTAAATCTTGTTTGAAATACTAAATTGCAATAACAAGATAGTCATTGATCAAACAAGCTCTTGAAAGAAAAATATTTTTATTATAAATCTCTGAATGATCTCTACAATTCTTTATTTTCTCCACATATAAAATAAGCTAGTAATACCTCTATTTATAATAGTACGAAATATATGTCAACTAGAAAGATGAAAGTCTATTCCTATATTAATTCTGACTACAAATCCTATTTAGACATGAATTAAATAAATCAAATCCTAAATAACTAAGGTTTCCTACTACAACTTTGAATTAGTTTTCCAATATTCTCCCGTAATTCAAAGTTGTATACGACTTTTGTTGTATTGTCGCACTTCTCTCCAATCTTTTACTTTTGTTGAAACACATGTCTCCAACCCTCGTTGATGCACTTTGTCACCAACAACCAATTTTTTTGAAGCACCTGCCTTCAACTCTCGTTGATGTACTTTGCCACCAACAATCAATTATTGTTAAAGCACCTGTCTTCAACTCTTGTTGATGCATTTTGTCAACATCGCCCAATTTTGTTAAAGCGTCTGTCTCCAAGTCCCGTTGATGCGCTTTGTCACCAACGCTCAATTTTGTTGAAGCACATGTCTCCAACCCACGTTGATGCACTTTGTCACCAGCCGTTGATGCACTTTGTCACCAACACCCAATTCCGTTGAAGCACCTGTCTTGTCGATGCACTTTGTCACCAACACTCAATTTTGTTGAAATACATAATCAACTTCCAACTTTTTTAAACTTTTCTCCAACTTTTTAAACCTTTCTTCATCTTGTGCCACATTTGTTTACACCTCTTTAAACTTGTTTTTTTGCTTGAATCTGTCTTGAAACTTTTTACCGAATAATCTAATTTTATTGACAACTATCTATAATTTTGCCAACATATTATTTGGCTTGACGGACCGCACACTTTGGCTAGCGCTGCCCGCCAGTAGCGGAAGCTACTTGATTCTCTTCCAAGATCGTAGAAGCTCTGATACCAATATGAAGGAAAATATTTTATTTATAAATTTATGAATGATAAAGAATTGTAAAGATCATTCAAATATTTATAATAAAAATATTTTTTCTTCAGCTCTTAATTTAATTATGTTAAAAAATATTTAAACTGTTGATAAAAAATATAGCAACATGGCAAAAAATATTTAAATTGTTGATAAAAAACAAAGCAGGCAAATAAAGGTAAAGGAAGTTGGCAATGCTCCTAATATATTATTAATACTCTAACAGAAGTGTCATATGTGGAAAAAGTAAGTCATATAGACTTCGTTTACTTCTTCATGCCTTTAGTTTGTGGTTACGGCCAAAGTTTGAATTTCTTCTTAAAAATATATTCCTTTAACTATAGTTTGATCAATCAAGAACTGCAATTTAAAGAACCTTCGTATCTGCAATTTGTATCCTCAAACGCAGAGATATTCTCATTGAAGACCTTCGTCTATTGCTCCTTTTTTTGTGCCTATTTTGCTTATCACGAATTTGATAGCCATACTAGTGATTTAGAGGAGGTATCTCAAAAAGTAAAGTGCACATTTCGGTAAAATGTAAAGATGAAACAATTGTATGTTATTTTATTGATGACAATGTCTCTATTTATATAGATTACAACAGTAGCAAGAGTCCTACAAATGAATGGGATAGAAACAACTTCCTATACATTCAAAATACAGATAAGAACAGATGGATAAGGATATATATCACTAATATTATTTGGTGTTATCCCTTATTTTCAGATATTCTGTTATTACGCCCCCTCAAGTTAGGAGTGGTGTCAATGACTCCTAGCTTGTTAAGATGTCGTTGAAATGGAGCCTTTGTAAGAGCTTTAGTGAGGCTGTCTGCAAGTTGGTAAGTTGAGTGAACATGTACAACATGAAGCTGCTTCTGCTGGACTTGATCGCGAACAAAATGGAAATAAATTGCAATGTGCTTCATTCGACTATGGAAAACGGGGTTCTGGTATAGATATGTTGTGCCAATATTGTCACAATACACTATTGGTGGTCGAGACACTGAACTTTGAAGTTCATATAGGAGATTTGATACCCAGTTCGCCTCTGCAACAGCAGTAGCAATAGCCCGATACTCTGCTTATGTTGAGGAACGAGCAACGGTGTGTTGCTTTTTAGAAGACCAGCTGATAGGATTTCCACCAAGATAAAGAACATAACCAGAGGTTGAAGTTCGATCATGGATGTCGCCTGCCCAGTCAGCATTAGAATAAACATGAAGTTCTGGTGTGAACGAGCGACGGAGAAGGAGACCATTCAACATTGTGTGTTTAAGGTACCGAAGGACTCGTTTAACTGCTTTCCAATGAGTAGTGGAAGGGCTATGCATAAATTGAGAGAGCTTGTTGACTGCGAAAAAGATGTCTGGTCGAGTAAATGATAGATATTGAAGCTTGCCAAGAACCTAACGATATTGGGTGGCATCTGTAGGGGTGTGCCATCATTTAGTGATAAGGTGACTGAAGTGCTCAGTGGAGTTTGGACACCTTTGCAATCAAACATATCCCATTTGCGAAGAAGAACACAAATATATTTAGATTGAGAAAGGATGAGACCATCCTTGTGAGGAATCACTTCAACACCGAGAAAGTAGTTGAGATGACCAAGGTCCTTTAAGGAGAATCTGTTGGCCAAAACTGTCAAGGCATTGAGCATGTCGTTGTTATTGCCAGTAATCACTATGTCGTCGACATAGACTAATAGATACAGAATAATACCATTTCAGGAGTACACAAAAAGGGATTGATCTGATTGAGTGCGAGAGAAGCCAAAACTTTGGAGGAATTCCCGTAGTTACGTATACCATGCACGTGGGGCTTGTTTAAGTCCATACAGAGCCTTTTTTTAATCGACATACATGTCTAGAAAAATTAGGATGTTCAAATCCTGGGGGTTGTGTCATATAAACTTTATCATCAAGTGTTCCTTGCAAGAATGCATTGTTGACGTCTAATTGGTGTAATGGCCATCCCATGTTTATTGCAATTGACAAAACCACGCGAACTGTTATTGGTTTAACAACTGGGCTGAATGTAGAATGGTAATCAATACCTGGTCGTTGGGTGAAGCCTTTTGCAACAAGGCGAGCCTTGAAACGATCAATTGTCCCATCCACTTTGTATTTTATCCGAAAGAGCCATTTGCACCCCCACTACATTGTGTGATGATTGGAAAGGAACTAAGTCCCATGTTTAGTTCTTGAGAAGTGCTTGAAACTCATCATTCATGGCAGTACGCCACATTGGGTGTTTTTGTGCTTGCTTGTAAGTGCTGGGTGACAGAATATCTGAAGAAGTAGCTAAATAGTACAGAACAACATTTTTGGTTTAAAAATGTTGTTCTATGAGCGGGTGATTATGTGAGATGGTGAGGGAGGCATAGATGGGTTTTTATTAGTATGATTGGAAGCAAGATGTTCAGCAAATAGAGAAGATTCAGAGATAAAATTTTCTGATGAGGGAGATGTTGTATGAGGGGAGAGGGAGGAAGAATCAGATAAACACAAGGTAGAAGACTTACCTGCAGTAGATGATTCTGAAATACGTGAGTCCTGGTTATTTGGCTGAGAGGAATGATCTGTAAGAGTAGCATCCACCATGGCTGGAACAATATTTTGTTGTGAGGCTTTTATAGGTATGGGTGGTGGATTAGGAAAATGATCTTCTGTTAAAATGGACTGACTTAGCGAGACTGCTTCAGTGGTGATAAGATCATGCCACTCAATGGTTGACTTATTATGTTTAACTGAGGAAAACATACTTTGAAAGGGAAAAATATCTTCATAAAATTTGACATGGCGTGACAAATAAACTTTGGAAGAAATTGGGTCAAAACATTGATAACAGTAATACTTGGAGGAGAATCCGACATACACGTAGGGGGTGGATCTTGGTTCCAATTTATTTTTGGCATATGGTTTAAGCCATGGGTAGCAGAGGGAACCAAATGTGCGAATGGTGAGGTAGTTTGGTTGAGTGCCAAAAATACATTGATAAGGAGACTTATTTGCAGAATGGTCGTCGGAAGGCGATTTATTAAATAGATTGCAGCGTGACAGGCAAAAGTCCATAGATTTGAGGGTAGAGGTGCTTTGTGAAGTAAGGTACGAGCGATTTCAATAATGTGGCGATGACGTCGTTCAGCAAATGCTACTCTTTGGGGTGTA
Source organism: Nicotiana tomentosiformis (assembly GCF_000390325.3). Lineage (NCBI taxonomy): Eukaryota > Viridiplantae > Streptophyta > Magnoliopsida > Solanales > Solanaceae > Nicotiana > Nicotiana tomentosiformis. The sequence continues at coordinate 55,398,375 of NC_090812.1, read as the reverse complement.
TATGGTGGGAAAAATAAATATTGTATGCCTTGTGTATGTAGAAAGGTTCGAAGACCTTCATACTCGCCCCCTCCATCTGAGTATATTGTTTTTATCTTTTGGTTAAAGTGATTTTCAACAAGTGATTTGAAAGTGGAGAAAATGGGGGTGACCTCATGTTTAAATTTGAAAGAGTAGAGCCACATATACTTGGTATAATGATCAACAAAGATAATGTAGTATAACTTGAAAGAATAGGTGATGGACCCCAGACATCAGTAAAAATAATTTCTAGTGGATGAGAGCTCTTCAATGAAATATGACCAAATGGGAGCCGATGACTCTTATTACAATTGCAAGAATTGCAAAACTGAAATTTAGGATTTCCTAAGCAAGATAGAGAATGACGCTTTAAAATATCTTGAAGGACTCTAAAGTGTGGGTGGCCAAGTCGTTGGTGCCAGCAGTAATAACTGGGCTTGGTTGTGGCAGTAAGGGAAGATGGTGGTTGATATCTTGATGTTGGCCACTCATACAGATCATTCCTATTCTGGCCTTGAACCAATGGTGCCCCCGTGTTCAGCTCCTTAACAACAAAGAAAGAGGGGGAAAATTCAATAGATGTACGATTTTGATTACAAAACTTAGAAACTGAGATGAGATTTCGTTTAATGTGAGGTGCACAGAGAATATTATGGAGATAAAAGTCTTTAGTGAGAGTGAAAAGAGTGGATGAGCCAAATACATTCAAAATACAGATAAGAACAGATGGATAAGGATATATATCACTAATATTATTTGGTGTTATCCCTTGTTTTCAATATTCTGTTATTAAAATGTCCATCTACTCTTTTCGTATTTTCACGATACTCGTTTCTCTAATTCGCATTAAATCAAGACTTGATAAAATAAAAGTTGGAAGGGCACGGCAAAATTGCTTGAAGGCTGACATAATAGCAATGACATACTGGATATGGTCTACCCCATGGATAATTATATTAAAACTCTGTGGAACTTTCAGATGATCAGTTTCTGGGAGATCAGAAAGTTATTCATGATCTTTGCTAGATGTGTTAACTTTGAGCAGTGGCGGACCCAGAATTTTGTGCAAGCCGGGTTCAATCTTAGAAGCATATAAATTTAGTAGTAAAATAGTAATTATCAAGTGGGTTCAAATAAAATATTTATGCAAAATTTATACAACTTTAATATTAATTTATACATATACACAGTATTAATTTTTTGTAAAGCGGGTTCAGTTAAACCCGCTATCCACCACTTGGGTCCGCCACTGACTTTGAGCATTATTGCAAAAAAATTAAGTTATAGAAATATCATATCAATTTTTAACACAATCTGTGTTGTTTACCTCAGGATAGTACCCGTTTGGACATTACAAAAAAATCATTTTATTCTTAAATCAGTATTTGGCCATGGAAATTTTAAAACCTCAAAAAATTATTTTTCAAAATTTTCACTTCTAAATCACTCAAAAAAATTCAAAAATAGCTCAAAGTTGTGTTCATGTCCAAACAGAACTTTAATTTTCAAATACCATTTTTATTTTATTTTTTAAAATCATTTTTTGGGGAATTTCACAGTTTTTATGTTCCAACGCCCACTAAATTTACTTATAATAAGTGACCTAATTATATAAATATTAATTACAGTATTTATAACTTCATTAGTGTATAAAGCTTAAACTACAATGAAATGGGGTAGTAGCTGCTGCAATGAGGTCTTATTGTCTTAATACTAGAAGGGATGTGCGTTATCACTATTCTTTTTAGAAGAATTAACCTAAATAGAAGTCACTCAATTATTTAAACTAAAAATAGCCGGCGAACATAAAATACATGTATAATTATTAATGTATAATTTATGTATACCGGTTAAAAAAAGTAAATAATTTGACCGGCTATTTATGTACAGATCCCTTCTTTTTAATATCATGTGTCGGTCCAAGTCCATTTTCGATGAGAATGGAAAAGTCTCAAACTCTAAACTGTAGATATACAATGCATTTTTAAACCTCCTCCTGTTTAACTTTATTAATTTGTTTATTATCTGTGCTGCTTTTTCCTAGATGATTGCATTAGATTTGCACCTAGCAATTTAGTTTAAAAGCTGAGTTATTTACTAGATTAGTTTGTGTGCTTATATTGGTTTTGGGGAGGAGGGGGGCAAATGGTTGTTGGGCTGTATTTAGGATGGGTTAAGATTGGCTGGCTTATTAAATGGGTCATTGTCTAATTCTATCCAAAGTTCTCTTGGGTCAAAATAGACTAAATAATGGATTGTAACCCACTCGCCCAAATTGACCTAAATCCTTGCAATATTCTTAATTTTTAAACAATGTAGATAAAATATTCTCATATATATAATACTAATTTTTATTTTTATTTTTCGTAAATATCATTCTGGAATGATTTATGATGATGAAATTCTTTTTTTTTTTCCTTTTTTTTCCTGTTGCTTTTTATCTTATTTTGGAAGAAATGTCAATTCATGCCTAATGATTTGTTTCTCAATTTAGATTTAGAACTTTATTTGATAGTTTTTTTATCTTATAATGCTAACGAAGACCAGAATAATAAAAAAAGTAGTAAAATCAGAACTTTTCGCCCACCCCAACCCGCCTCCCACCACCTCAACCCCAAAGAGTAGTTTATTTCCGTGTTGTAGATAGAGATATTCTTTTTCATTTCAACAAAATTAATATTTTATTTTTATGATGTAAAAAAATTATTTTCTTTCATTTTAATAAAATAAGTACTTTCTTTTCATGATGCAGAAAAAGTATTTTTTTTTTACAAAATGAGTACTTTTTTTTCATGTTGTAGAAAAAATATTTTCTTTTATTTAAAGAAAAATAGTACTATCTTTTCTTATTGTAGAAAAAGTTTTTTCTTTCATTTCAATAAAATGAGTACTTTCTTTTTATGTTGTAGAAAGAGTACTTTTGTTTTATTTTTACAAGAAAAAGAGTTTTTTTTTCAATTATGAAGCTCAAATTCCAGCGTTATTTTTGTGTAAAAAAGTAAAGCATCACATTAGTTCTTTTGGATTTGTGTGAATTTTTAAAAGAATGATTGAATTCTAGAAAAAAATAGAGTCATGAAAATGTTGGGTATTTTGGGGTGTAGGAGGGGCACAAGAAACATGAGAATTTGGGTGGAGGGGAGTTCAAGAGAGTAGTATAGAAAATTATTTTTTCTAAAAAATATTTTCGACTATCTAAACAAAGTCCAAACATTAGAAAATATTTTTTAGAAAAAAATTTTCGCCCATCAATCAAACATGGAGAAATAAGTGATAAAATCACTCTTCTCTCTCTTTTCCCTCAATGGGTTTAGTTGGGTTGTATCCAAACTTAGCGTATGCATTACCAAAGTAGCTCATGACCAACCTATTAAAATCTAGACGGGTTGAGCGTGTCAAATGGTTTTGAGCCACTTTTGCCACCCTTACAGCTATATGTCCAATTGGCTCTATGACTTGTACTATTTTTTTACAACTGGTTGAAGAACAATTAGACTCGAGCATAGAACTCGAGCAGGAAAAAAAATCAAATGGTTTTTAAAGGTAAAAATGTAATTTCATTTTGGTTTGCTCATTTGTGGCTTTCGGTGTTCAAACATACAAACATAAAGACTCTCACCTACTAACTGAGACAAGATTTATCAAGCAATTTCCATCCTCCAAGGGAGTTTTTAAAAAAAAAAGGAAAAAGAAGAAATACCACCTACCACAAAATACACACAACTCAGAAAAGGAACTATTACCTCATCGAATATTTGAGTAACCAAACTTTTATTAACATAAATTGACTACTCTTCAAATATTTTTCGACAATGAACAAATTGATTTGGCGTATGGAAAATAAATTTCTTACTCAAAATTTCATAAAAGGAGGTCTATATACTATTGAAATAATTATATGGCAATTGTATTTGATTCCCAATCGGGCTAATCCATGCAAAGAGAGGTGTGCTCTATCCGAGAGGTTGTAATGGGGCGAAAAATACTCATTAATCTTTAATCAAAAGTATCAAATTCGAGCCTGTCATTAGTAGGGAATACTTCAAAATAGAATTTTCTAGCGCGAATTCAAATTAGTCGGGTCCCAATATAGATAACTGATGTCAACGAGGATGAAAAAAAGGTATGCCACAAGGTAAAGATGCTTGGTTAGAAAATTGAAAAATTAAGGGACCATTTTGCAAGATCACTCAAATAAATGTGCCGATTTGTATATTAAGTCAATAGTATATGATGACCAAAAGAGCAAATGTGAAACTCACAACTACCTCCTCAAAACAAAAGTAATCCTCAACAACCCTTTGATGGCTTGAAGGTAAAAAATTCAGAGACAAAAGGTGGTTGGTGAAGCGCTAGTGACACTGACATTGAATTAGAGTTTAGAGGTAGGACTTCTTAAGCCTAACGTGCACACGGCCCGCCTACCCCATCAGTCTTCAATCTACCTACTTTCCCTACCATCACCATTTTCTTATAGTAGTTGAAAATTTCTAACTTTGAGAAAACAAGCCAAAGTTTTGTTTCTAAGAACACAATAAGGAGTGAAAAACTTGCAGCAATGGCACAGATTAGCAGCATGGGGCAAGTGAAACAGACCCCTAATCTTAATTCCTATCTTCCTAAAAACCAAAAGGGTCTTCTTTTTTCACATTCGCTCTTCTTCGGATCAAAGAAAATAAACCACAATTCAGCAAAATCTTTGTGGGTGTGTAAGAAAGATTCAGTTTTGAGGGTGGCAAAGTCACCTTTTAGGATTTCTGCATCAGTGGCCACTGCACAGAAGCCCAACGAGATTGTGCTGCAACCCATCAAAGATATATCAGGCACTGTTAAATTGCCTGGTTCTAAATCCCTTTCCAATCGTATTCTCCTTCTTGCTGCCCTTTCTGAGGTAAAGTTGCCAACTTTTTTTTTTTATATTTCTTTTGTCCTTTAAAAAAAACATCCTTGATGGGGTTTGGACTGAATTGACTTGAAGAGTTGGTCTTTTTCTCTTTGGTATAGTTAATTGAATGTGCAAGTGTGTACATGGTGTGCTTGGTCTTTTATTTGGCATTCTGGTTTACATTAGGAGTGCTTTTGGATGGAGGAAAATTCTTTCCCTTGAAAAGTTATTTTCTTGATGATTTTCTAGTGTTTGGTTGGTATAAAAGTAGGTGACATATGGTAATTGTATAAGGTTTAGGACAGGGCATGGATTTCATTTCAATACCATGACATCTGCATTGAGATTAAATATACTTCAAAATGTTGGCATTTAGCTGACCTTTTGGGAAGTGCTACTTGCAATGTTGATTATATCTGAATATATTAAAAGACATAAGATGTTTGCACATCTAACTTGTTGCTTGATATTTTTACTAAAATTATTGCATTTTGTCAATCAGTCGACCAAATTGATGAACCAAATGTTCATCTTTTGCGGTATTGTGTGTGGTTATTTGGCATTCATCAATGCCTTTCTGACCCTACCAATTTGCCATTAGAGTGGGTTAAGTATAAATTGGATAAGGTGTTTTTTGTTTCTAAATGAATTGGACGAGATGTTTGTTAGAGGTTAATGATGTTATTCAAAATACTACAAATAATATATATGGTAAAACTGATGTTACAAGTGTGTGGAAGGAAGCAAAGGGTTGAAAGCAACAGGTTACTCTTGGTATAGGCCGTCCTAATCAACTGGGAATCCTCTTCCCAAACTGAAGTTGTCTTGAACAACTGATACAGTATAATACACTAGTAGCCCACCGTGCAACCTCTTTAAGCTGCATAAGATGATCATTTCATTTCTTTAACTATTGTGTGACATTTATATTCTTGATATTCGTTGTTAACAACCTTGTGCTGCCATTACATGTCACTGGCACTTGAATTTCAGGGAAGGACTGTTGTTGACAATTTACTGAGTAGTGATGACATTCATTACATGCTTGCTGCGTTGAAAACACTTGGACTTTATGTAGAAGATGATAATGGAAACCAACGAGCAATTGTGGAAGGTTGTGGTGGGCAGTTTCCCGTTGCCAAAAATTCTGAGCAAGAAATCCAACTATTCCTTGGAAATGCAGGAACAGCAATGCGACCATTGACAGCAGCAGTTACTGTAGCTGGTGGACATTCAAGGTCTTAAAATCATTCCTTCTTTGTACCTTTTCGTTGTTTTTGGGTGTGTGTGTGTGTTTGGGGGGGGGGGGGGGTTGTTTCTTTGTGTTTTTTGTTTTGGCGGTTGTTGCTTTTGAAGCCATTTTATAGTCATCATGAATTGCCCTTTGGGTATTGGTGACAACAAAATGTACACAACAATTTAATCTGTTTTTTTGTTGAGATAATGATTGCTGCTTGGTAGTAATTAGATGTCAGTTAGGTCGTCCAAGGTCTACTAATCTGGAAGTGGTGTTTTGTGAGCTTCAGAAATGCATGCATACTTTTGTATGTCATGAGTTTTACCATCTTTCTCAATACTTCTTCAGTGGAACTTGCTTGTTTTTTTGGTCTACAGATATGTACTTGATGGAGTTCCTAGGATGAGAGAGAGACCGATTGGTGATTTGGTTGATGGTCTTAAGCAGCTTGGTGCAGAGGTTGATTGTTTCCTTGGTACGAATTGTCCCCCAGTTCGTATAGTCAGCAAGGGAGGTCTTCCAGGAGGGAAGGTGAGGATGATAATTTTGTTGTGTCCACATGTATAATGTCAGTAAACCATAGCCTGTTGCTACGATTGTCTTAAACTGTAGGAATAGTATTATCGAAGTAATGAATTAAGTTGTAAAAGCAACGATGTATTTGCTTGAAAAGTTAAATACCTAAAGATGCCTCTCATCAGTTGGATAAAATGAGTTACCATTGTATTTTGATACAGTTTTTCCCTGTGTGTCTTATGGGGACTTCTATTATTCCTATTATTTCATATCTCATATTTATGGTGTTCCTATACCAAACATAGATCCAATTTGTATCCTATCGTGAAGTAAGTAGAAGAGTCTTTAAGCTTAGTGATATGAATTAATATTGTTTGAACACTTTTTATTTATTTATTTGAATTATGCGGATTGCCACATCTAAAAACTTAAATTGATAGAGAGGGGACACTTCTATTTATTAAATAAATAAATTGTCTTAACACACTTTCTCACGTACAACCTGATTTTTTCTTGGGCCATGCTCATGGGATAATTTTTTGACAATGAGTGACGGTAAGATTTGAACCCAAAACCTCAACCTTGTTCCAATACCATTTTGAGTTATGTAAACAGCCTCATCTAAAAAGCTTAAGCTATAAGAGAGCGGACACTTTTATTTCATTTAATTGTGTCTTAACAAATACATTTTCTTTCCATTTGAATTATTTTCATTTTATTCCTATTTCGTGCGAAATGCAGAGTGTAAAAAATTTCAAGTAACTTGCGGTCCCCCTTTATTTTGGCTTTGTTTCCTCCTAAAGTCTCTCGCCCCCTCCACTTTATCTCTTCCACATTCCTTGCTACTGCTACTAAATTAAAGATACATTTGATTCTGCAATCTTTTTAACATCATATTGACGAATCATAATTCATGTGTCGTCTGTGGTTCAGTACTCAGCTCCTTGCCTAGTCTGGAAATATATAACATTACCATTTGTAATTTCTTGCTAAGTTACACTTCCTTTATATCTATCAGGTAAAGCTCTCTGGATCTATTAGCAGCCAATACCTGACTGCTCTGCTGATGGCTGCTCCACTGGCTCTAGGGGATGTGGAGATTGAAATAATTGACAAACTAATTTCTGTACCTTATGTTGAAATGACACTGAAGTTGATGGAGCGATTTGGTGTCTCTGTGGAGCACACTAGTAGCTGGGATAGATTCTTGGTTCGAGGAGGTCAGAAGTACAAGTAAGTCTGTTTTCATTGTGTTAATGTCTTTCATAATCTGGTCCACGGACCGACGAAGCTAACAATTACAAAAATATGATAGGTCTCCTGGAAAAGCATATGTTGAAGGAGATGCCTCAAGTGCTAGTTACTTTTTGGCAGGTGCAGCTGTCACGGGTGGAACTGTCACCGTTGAAGGTTGTGGAACAAGCAGTTTACAGGTATTGCTCATGCCATTAAGAACTTGGGGGGCAATTCTTCTTTTATACTACGTATATTTCTTCTATTCACAAGATTAATTTCGTCCAAGTACTAAAAAGTAATAGTTGCACAGCGCGTGGCTTAAATCTTAGTCAATGAATGCATAAGGATGATATACATTGTTTTTTATTTTCTAACAAGGGTCTTACTCTGGATCTTTATGTTTCCTTTGTGAAGGGGGATGTTAAGTTTGCTGAGGTCCTCGAGAAGATGGGAGCAGAAGTTACATGGACAGAGAACAGTGTCACAGTTAAAGGACCTCCAAGGAACTCTTCTGGAATGAAACATTTGCGTGCCATTGACGTGAACATGAACAAAATGCCAGATGTTGCCATGACTCTTGCTGTAGTTGCACTTTTTGCTGATGGTCCTACTGCCATAAGAGATGGTATGGCTAGTCCTTCTTTCCTAGATAAAATCTAATTGAAGCACTTTGTTTTGATTAAGATATAATTCTGAACTGATTGGACCTGGCTCACTATTCTTCAATATGAGAGCATTTCCCTGCATAATGAGTTAAAATACCGTGATAACCTGACTAAATTGTGCAAAGAGGTTTCCCTAGGTAGTTTAGAGGGTCTGAGGAGAAGGGAAGAAAATTGACATAACTTTGGCAATTTTCTATCCTGTTAACTCATCCTACACCATATCCAGGTTGATACAGAAACTATGATATATCTTAGATGTCCTTTGTTATGTTACCTCTTTGATATACTTAAGATTGCATCATGGAATTTTGCTAGATAGATTTTCTTTTTCCTCTTAAAATTTGGTGTTTGTGACGGTTAAATGCTTATTGGGAAGCAGATGGGGAAAAGAAAAGGAAAACATCATTTAATATCTTCTTCTTTTTCTTCTGATAAGTAGAAAACATCCATTAATATCATCATCGCCATGTTTTTACTATTTTTTAAATTCTAAATTTAGGTTGATGAATTTCTTGACTCAAAATTTTAAAAGCTTCCGTGAAATATGGAATGCGATATGCTACCCTTTGGGTACGTTCAAGGAAATGAAGAGTTTCGAACAGACTATACAAGGCAGTAATGGTAGGAAGTAGGACAACTTGAATTCTTATTAGATATGAGATCTAAGAAATCAAAACTTGATTTGTAGCTGACTGAAGAAGTGAAGATAAATTAGGAGTAGTGTTTGCGGAGTCTGAAGATTTTTCTAGTGCGAAGTAGGTGTATATAGTTTCTCATTGATGTATATGATATCTGAAACAACTTTAAATATTAAACTGTTTGAAGACCTTACGAGAATAAAGAATTTTGTTGGATTGAAATGGGGTCATAAAGATGGCTTAAATTTTAATTTCAGCTGAATCTTTTCCCCTCTTTCTTTCTTTCTTTCTTTATTGTGCTAAACTTCTTACATACTCCTCTTTTCTCTGGTCAGTTGCCAGTTGGAGAGTTAAGGAAACTGAGCGGATGATTGCCATATGCACAGAACTTAGGAAGGTAAACTTCTTAGCTAGTTTCATGGAATTTGCAGCTAACAAGCCTAGTGTAGTCTTGAAGAAGTTGTCCTTGAAATTTCATTCCATCAATAATTTTGTTTTTCTTACTCTTGACATTTTGGATGAAATTCCAGTTAGGTGCAACAGTTGTAGAAGGGCCAGACTACTGCATAATCACCCCACCTGAAAAGTTAAACGTAACGGAAATTGATACATATGATGATCATAGAATGGCCATGGCTTTCTCTCTTGCTGCTTGTGCTGATGTTCCAGTCACCATTAAGGACCCCGGTTGTACTCGCAAAACCTTCCCCAACTACTTTGACGTTCTCCAGCAGTACTCCAAGCATTAAACCACTTACCGTTAAGTAATTATTTATAACAAGAGAGACTGTACCAGTTTGGCAACCAAAATGCTGCCCATACCGGAAGAGAAAAAGCTTTGATCCAAGCTTTCAACTCCTTTTCATTTGTCCTGAGATGATGATGTTCATTGTATTTATTTCTTTTGTCCAGAAGACATGTATGTATACTATAGAGTTAAGATGAACTAGCATGGTGCAGTATAAGAAGTACTATTTTGAACATGAGGGACACAAGACCTTTATTTTTATCTGGAGTTATTCTCTTTATTAAAATGAGATTGTGATTCAGTAATTTTTTCCAGCTACAGAGTACAGACTATATTGTGATGCTACTGTATTATATGCACTAAACTTTCTGTGAAGTTTCCAAGATGCTCTGCTGCTAACAAAATTAATATACACAACTAGAAGACGATTGATGAAAAATGAATTCTAGAGACGGTAACATATCGTAAAATAAAGTTGAACAAAATAAGAGAGAAACGAGAGATGTAGAGAAGCTTTTAATCAAAGTAGGAGTATATGTTTTTAACTTGTATTCCACTTGAATTGTTATAGTTAATGTTTCCTCGGGGTATTAATTATAGTTAATTACTCCCTCCGTTCCACTTTTACTTGAAAAATATACTAAAAATAGATTTTTATTTTTACTTGTCACTTATACCCACATTATTTATTACTCATTTCAAATCATTTTCTCAAATCCAATAAAATATGCATCAATTAATATGGGTATCATGGCAAATTATGCAATTCATTTATTATTTTGTAAGGGGCGTAAAAAGTCAAAACGTGCCAAGTAACAGTGAACGAAGAGAGTATAAACTTAAATTCTTGATTTCTGATACATATTAAGAAAGTGAAAAAATGACATTATAATATTCTAATCGATTTCTTCTTTTCGTATTTTTTGAGGGAAGAGGCAAGTCCAAATGAAATTAGAAGGTCCTCTTCGTTTTTCTGGCAAAGGAAATCTAGGATCTTATCAAACGAAGACACTTAATTTTGACTTTTCGCTGTTGTCCATTGAGATGTTAATATGGCTTGAGACAATCTAGGATCTCTTCCAAATTTTGACAACAACTTGTTTAATTAGTTATACTATCTATTATCTAATACTTCTTTCGTTTAATTTTATATGATATTGTTTGACTAGACATAAAGTTTAAGATATTAATTTGACTTATATAATATATTTTTAATGATAAAAGAGACAGTAAAGTAATAGTTGAAAAGGGAGAAAATATTACATCACAGTTATAGCATGACAATTAGGGGTGTACACAGGTCAGGTTGGTTCGGATTTTCTAATTACCAAATCAAACCAAATCAATCGTGTCGGATTATAAATCTAAAGACCAAACCAAACCAATAAAAGTCGGATTTTTTAATTTCGTTTTTTTCAGGTTTTTCGGGTTGTTTCGGATTTTTTTCATATAGTTTTCATAGCACAAAACATATAATTTGTGCTCCAAATATTTTCTTAATCCTAGTAAGACATAACTATATGAGGTGTTTCCAAGAAACTAACATAAAATATAAGATGAGTCATGGCATTGTACTAAAAATTCAACAATAAAGATAATAAAATAGCATAAAATAAATATTATTAATAAGCCATAATAAAAATAAACATAATCTTAAATTACTAAGTTGCTAAAATAAGTACGACTAATAAATACTATTATTTACATGACTAAACACTAAAAAAAATAAGTTTTGCATTTTATCTAAACCACGAAAAAACTAAATAAATAGATATGTCATTCCTAGCAATTGAATTGAATGTCTTTTGTTAACATTAATATTGATTTGATTTTGGTATGCGATTTGTTTGAGTTACTAACATTTATGAACTATAAAACTTATTGGTGCATTCAAAAATTATAAGTCCAAGCTTGAAATAATACGTTAAAAATAAAATTATGAAAAAGTTTAAGAAATATTGATAAACTACACTAGAATAAATATTTGTATGTATTAAATATATTTAAATTTTTCATAAATGTAATGTCGGTTGGTTTGGTTTTTGTTTGACTTTATTTTAGTTAAAACCAAATCAAACCAATTATGGTCGGGTTTTTTTTTCCAACACCAAACCAAACCATAGTCGGAGGTTTTTTCTCGATTTGACTCGGATTATCGATTTGGTGCGGTTTATCGATTTTCTTTGTACACCCCTACTCACAGTATAAGTAAATGAATTTCAATTCTTAAAAGTTGTATAAAAACAGAATTGTGGTTAGGCATATTGAAAATTTTCAAAATAATATATAGTACTAGCATGAAACTCAAGATTTTTCGTAAGACTCAAAGTTTGTTACATGAGTCGAGGTGAGAATTGAGATCCAAATCTGTTCACGAGAATAATAATAATAATAAGGCAGCACATGATAGCTATTTGAATTGACAATTCATAGAGTTTTCTCAATTTTATTTCTCTAATTATATTCACTTTTAAAAATCGCAACAGCTATATAAATCAGGTTTGCTTAAGGGTAGATAGAAAATCGTAATGTACTAATGAATTAAAAATGTCATAAAAGAAGAAGAATCATAGCGTAGAATCGAATACTTTTTCAGTAAAATAGTCTAATTAAACAAAACATATATATTTACGCGTATCCTAATTAATAAGAGTGGTAAGGCACGAAATTACAACCACCAATGGCAAATCTAAATCTCAAGAACTCCAAGAATAAGAGTTGTACTTGTAATAAGCAAATAAATAATGGGAAACAAATTAAAATAAAATAAAGTATAAGCAGAAAGAACCGCTATGTCCATGTGAACAAGTTGCCAAAGAAGTAAGGCAACCATGTCCCAACTATTGTTTCTTTATAATCTGGCATCATGTTCCATGCTGTCCTAGTTATTATTCTCAGTACACCTTAAATAAAACAATAAACTTTAAAATATTATTAAACTAATCACCTCCCTCTTTGTGTGTTTTCCTTCTTCCCACCGCCCATAGCATCACAAGTATTTATTATAAAAAAGATTCTATTATCTCAAATGAAGGTGCCCAATTAGGACAGTATTTTCTCGAAAAGATACATTAAACTCATAGTTCGGCAGTATGACTCAGTTTTTTTTATAAAATTCACGAGGATAAATCCGAATGTGTCAACGGTATTACAAGAACTTCTTTTGAACAATCCATGTAAGTACGAGAATTTTATGACGAGAGTGATTGAATTAAATAATAAGCGACTCACCTTAAAATTCATGAATTTGGAGTTCGAATCACGTTTAGAGATACACGTAAGAAGCCATTACTAATTAATTTTCTGGAATCCGGGTTAAAAATTTATTAAATATATGATATTGTTTCTTGATAATTCTAGCGTCATGAGAAGAAGAAAAGATAAGATGGTGAAGAGTGGGAGGGACATAAGATCACGAATGACTTCATGTACGTATAAAAAGGGGTATATTATTATGAAGACAAGCAAGTTATCTTTCTTGATTTTCTTTCTCGAGCATAAAAGAGAATGAAAATGGATCACAGATAATAATTGGAGTTGATTTGAGAATCTTATGCGATGAAATGCACAATTCTATCGTGTTATATATGCATCATATGATGATTGATTTCACTGTTACGATATACTTAATTAAGAGAGTCAAAGAAACACTGTGGTATTTAATTACTAGTGTTGTGGATTTACTTCCGTCAACGTCATTGTTCTTACTTTTTAGGCAAAAAAAAGCTTTAAGTTGAAGGTAGAGTAGAGTTAGGTCTAGGTAATTTTGTGAGGCTAATAATAATGGACATACAAAATCACATGATAGCTGGCCTAACAAACTTTAGAACATAAGCCACTGAATATAAGGGGAAGCCATGTTATGTTTCTTGCCTTGCTTTCAAGGTTGCCTTATTACCAGCAAACTAATGTGAACTTTCACATGACTCTGTCTCCTTTTGGGGCATTTGCATTAACTCAAACACCTCATCCTCAATTTTTTAAAACTCCAACACTCTAGGGAAGATGCAAAGTATGGATACTTATCACCTTTAACTTGTAGAAAGGGGGGTTGTGGGGGTAAAAGGACATAAGAGATTATAAGTTCGAGCCGTAAAAATAATTTATTGCAGAATGTATTATAAGATTGCATATACGTAATATATTCTGATGTGATCCGATCCTTCATTCAACCATGTGCATTAGAGAGAGTTTAGACCAATTACTAACTTAAATTCTTGGTCTATTTTTACTTATCTCACCAAAAATTAAGGAGTTAATTACTCAGAAAGTCACTCAATTATCTTAAATTACTTAGTAAATTTGTATTTCTTTTGTTTGTAACATAAAAGTCACTTAACTATGTCTACAACACCTAGAAAGTCACTCAATTATATTTCTCAAACTTTCTAGTAGATAAATACTATTTTATCCTCTAAATTATAAAAAAATCTTTTTTACTTTTTCTAATATTATATATGTGAGCACCTAATTTTTTACTATATTTGAATTTTTATCACATTCTACTGTGTAAATATTTTTAAAAATTTAATATATATTTTTTAGCTTTGTTATATTTTTTTATATATAGGGTAAAAATTAAAAATAATTTAAAAGGTCAATTATTACTATTAATATTTTTTAAAATTTTAGGATTTGAATAAAAATTTAAAAAAGTAGACGTATAGAATTAAAAAGTAAAAGGTAAAAGTAGGTGGAAATTATTTAATAAAAAGTAAAAGAAAATGAAAAATTAAAAAAATAAAAGTAAATAAATATGGAAATTTAAAAAATAAAAAGTAAAAGAAAGTTGAATTAAAAAATAAAAGTAAAGGTAGCTGAAAATTTTTAAAAAAAAGTGAAAGAAAGTGGAAATTAAAATTAAAAAAAAAGTAAAATAAGTGAAAAATAAAAAAAGAAAAGTAAAAAAAGTGGGAATTTAAATATAAATAAAGTAAAAAAGTTAGAAATTAAAACATAAAAGTAAAGGAAAGTGGAAATTATTTTTTTTTAAAAAGAAGAAAAATGGGAAGTGGGAATTCTTTTTAATTAAAAAATAATAAAATAATAAAATAAAATAAAACATCTGGAAAAAAATCCAAAATTTTTTCTATAAATAGAAGAAAAATGTGAGGGGGAAAAGGGAGAGAAGGAGAGAAAAAAAGAAAGGAGGAAATTGAGAGAATTATTTTTTCTTCCTCTACGCTAAGAGAATTTCTATTTGTGTCATTCTTTCTCCTTCTTTCACCATCCTTTAATACCAAAATTCCAGCCAAGATAATTTCATAGAAACATGTTGAAAATTAGTCCCAAAACCATCGCTAGAGTAAGGTGATGTTCGAGTTTGCCGGTTCGAGGTCATGGTTGATGGCTCATTCCGAGAGTTCTGCTTCAGGAGCTTCCATATCATTGTACGCAGCAGAAAAGAAATTTAGTAAAAGAGAGGTCCACTCTTCTTCTTCTTTATTATTGCCTTGACAGTATAATTTTTTTTTTTGTGTGTGATTAGTGGCCTATTAGTTTTCTCTTGTTGTTATATTACAATTGAATAAAATTTCTAAATTTTAATGTATACCAAGAACCTCAAGAATATAAGTTCCATTTTTTTTGTCCGATAAGTTTTAACAATTTGAACTATAGTAGTGATATAACATTTGGACCAAATAAATAAATTCTTCCAGGCCCTAAGAGCTAATTTGAAGCTAGCCCATCTGTCCATAATAAATCTGATTTATTTCTTCCACAATAAGTTCCAATACTTATGCATAACGATAATTTCAAGTTAGGAAGAATAAACATCGTAGCTTGCTTTAGGTGCGATTAATAATAAATCATTGTGACTATGGGTACGGTTCCTGTGGCATAGTCATGATACGTAAATCCCAACTCACATGCGTGTTTCACGCGACTTGACCCCAACTTCAAATAATTAAAATAAACATATTGTGAATCACGGGTACGTTTCACGTGGCGTAATTTACAATATGTACCAAAACAACGAATGCACGACATCGCGACTTGTTCAAATAAATTCCATAAATACTAAATGGGCTAAAAATAATTAAAAGCGATTAAAAAGTAAAAATGCAGAATATGATGTAGATATGCAATAAGTCAGATAATTAGGCCAAGTATTAATTAATAAGCGATCATGCTAAAACCACGGAACTCGGGAGTGCCTCACACCTTCTCCTGGGTTAACAGAATTTCTTACCCGATCTTCTGTGTTCGCGGACCATAAATAGAGTTAATCTTCTCGATTTGGGATTCTAAAATAAACCGGTAACTTGGGACACCATAATAATTATCCCAAGTGGCGACTCTGAATTAAATAAATAATCTCATTTCGAATAATGTCACTTAAATTGGAAAAACTCTCCTATTCCCTATCCCCCGGGAAAAAGGAGGTGTGACAGCTCTGGCGACTCCGCTGAGGAAACGAACCTAGAACTTCTGGTTCAGAGTTAAAAATTCGAGCTTAAATGACTTTTATACTTGGCTTTTGTTTATTATCTGATATTTTACGTGTTTGAGCCTAATGTGCTAATTGTCGCTCTTTACCGCTTTGATATTGCCGTGAACTGTATATAAACTGTTACGAAAACCCTTCTTCTCTCTGAGTCTTCTAAATCTTCTGGGAAGCGTGCGCCTCGCGTGGCTTCTTTTCTGTTAGAGTCATACCCTAATTTTAGAACGAGGATCAGACAAGTTGCAAAGCGGGTAAAGCTTCAGTATTCCCGGTACGCTGCCCCCCTCGGCTCGAGTTGTCCACTCGGGTAAGCCAGGTCTAGAATAATACACCCACGATTTAAACTTAGAGTGACATAACCTCATGCTGGATCCCTAGTAGGTACATTTGTTTGCATCACGTGCATTTGACTTTGGGGACTCAACACAGGGGTTGGTTCCGTCTAGGACAGGTGTACCCAAATCAAAAGACCATCCTAATGCATTGTGACGTGCTACCTGTACATTTATTTGTTTCGGCTTGCATATTGACCGACTTCTAGAATAGGGAAAGAAAATTAAGAAAAACCAAGAGTGAGGCAAGAGAGAGAAATTTACCCGATTTTTGAAAATTCAGATATTTGAAAATCCCAAAACTCTGCCGACATTTTGAAGAAAAAAAAATTCAAAATACGCCAAATATTTTCAAAAAAAGGTCATGCTTTTCTTACCGAACTACGCGGGTCTGATTCTCAGCGGATATGAGATACGTAGGCTAACCTCATCGGTTGCGGCCCCAATTTTCAAAAAAAAATCAAAAATATTTTTCCTTTTCCTTAATTCCATTTTTAGAATTCTTTCCTTAGAAAATCAAAAAAAAAAATCCAAAAATATTTTCCTTCTTTTTTGAAGTCTTTCATTCGATAAAAAAAGAAAAAACAATTCAAATCAAAATCCAAAATATTTTCTTCCTTATTTAGAATTCCTTCTTTTAAAAAAAATTTAAAATTTCATACAAAGAAAAAACTCAAAAAAAAAATCTATTATTTAAAAGTCTTTATTTAAAAAAATGGGTCAGTCTATTCCCGATCTTCTCGATCGTAGGTGTCATGATACGTAGGCAATCTCTATAGGATTCGATCATAGCCATTAAATAAACTGAGTGAGAAAAAAGAAAAGAAAAGAGGAAAAAAAACAAAGAAAACAAAAAAAAACAAAGAAAAAAAAAGCAACAGTGAAAAATCCAAAAAGAGAACTCTATGTCCAGAAAATCGCAGAATATTTTTGTGAATATGCTGTCAAATAGCGCGAGCAAGCCGCCAGGATAAAGCCTCAAATGTACGGAGCATAAATGGCTACGGTTTTCCTACAGGCCTAAGAGGCGGATTACTTCCACAACATGATGTCTGCTATGGGTAGACCGTTCGCCGAGGCTATCAAAATTGGGAAGATAGTCGAAAATAATTTAAAAACGGGCCGAATCTTGAGTCATGTTGCCTTTAAGGCCACATCACACGCCGTTCAGAGTGGTTTAGAGGGTTTGATGAACAAAAATTGGAGAGATGAGGAATTTGATCCGGCACTGAAGATCATTGCAGCCATTGCCGAGACAGAAGAAAAGCCGAAAAACGATCGCCAAGCCTGAAAGTTCTCCATCATACGGGAGTTTTGATAGCCAGTCTTGATATCCTTTCTGCGTCCGAATTATCTCAGGGTGTAATCCAGATGTTTTACTTTATTGTCTTACTTTCCGATGTAACCCTTCTATCTTTAAAATTCAAAAAAAAAAAATCAAATAAAATTATTATTTCATTGTCCAAGAATGTCTCTTTTCTTAATTTTGTCACTTTTTCTTATTCTCTTTTAATTTCTGTTAATGCAGATTTTAATAACATGACATGATTGCGGACTTCATGCCCAGATTCTAAAACGCTATCAGACCTCGAAATAATGAATCAAGAAGCAGAATATTTTGAAGACAAGACTTATAAGAAAATAAATAGAAAATTGGAACGAAGTTGAGATTTTTCCTCGCTTCGAATCAATGTTGAAGCCGATATTAAGGATAAATATTGGGTCAAGAACTGATTTGAATAATTGACACTGATTGATGAAAAATGATTGATCGCAGTTTTTCATGGGTAGTTGTACCAATAAAGAATGGCTCGTGTCTACAACAAGAAAGTGCGGCCCAAGAAATTTGAAAAAGGACAACTCATTCTAAGACGTATCCTCCCATCTCATGAAGAATCTAAAGGAAAATTGGCTCCAAATTGGAAAGGTCCATACATTGTAACGAGAGTACTGCAAAAGGGAGCATTGTACCTGGGAAGAATCGAAGGAAATGACCCCAAGACAACTGTCAATGCAGACGCGGTCAAAAGGTATTATGTTTGACCCTTTTACGCAACTTTAATGCTCTCTGATTGGGATGACGAAGGCTTTCATTCTTGATACCCAAACACTATAAACCCTTTGCAAATCCTTTGAGCCGGTTACCTTTTCTTTGATTACCCTCTTTGGAACTTGAAAGCGTTATTGCAAAAAAAAAAAAAAAAAAAAAAAAGACAAAAAAAAATAGAAAAAGAAAAAGAAATGAAAAATGAGGAAAAGGAAAGGAAAAAGAAAGAGAAGAAACCCAAAACAAAAGAAAATCAGAAACAAAGTTCCTTGAACTACGTTTGACTTGATTCCGAAAGGATATGTAGGCAGCCTCTCTCTGGAGTTCAGTCATACCAAAATAAAATTCACATTCCCCAAAAGTTGAAACTGGGGCAGAATTTATAATGGTTCAGCGACGGTTTGCCCGAAGGGTTCTAAAGTTGAAAGACAGTCCAAATCCTTTTTGCCCAAACCTTTTTCAAAGTCCTTCCGATCAATCAATGAGAATGTTCAAGAATTGGAGGATACAGTCACAGGATCTGATGCAACCAAAATAAAAGAGTCTTATTGGTGAAAACCCTCACGCGCACCGTAAGACGATGGGAAGTAAAGAAATTAGAATGAGAGTCTTGTTAGTGAAAACTCGCAAAGAGCATTATAAGGCGATGGTGAGAAGAGAAATGAGAGAGATCAGTTGGTGAAAACCCACAAAGGGCGTCACTGATCGAAAAGAGGATCTTCACAGCCATTGGCATTGACACAGTCCTAGGCAAGGTTTCTCGGTTTCAAGGCAAACGTTGTGATGAATTTCTGAGAGTCGGCCAGTTTACACAGATCAAGCATCCAGACCAAAAGGCATGTCATGTTCATTGAAGTCCGCATGTACTCCGGATAAGTCCTTCTTTCCTTTCCCCGAAAGGGACACTTATTGTCTAAATTCATTCTCTATTCTACTGTTTGTTTTTCTTTGAATCCTTTTTGGTCTAACTCTGTTCCAAAATTAAGACAAAGAAAGTATGGTAAGACTGATTTACAGGGCTCTCATTTGATACAAGCTAATATGCAAAAAAAGGCACCCACAGCCTCGGCAGGGGCATCAAGTCAACCTCGATTGGCCATGACGGCCGATGCTCCAAAATCAAAAGCTCTTAGAAGGAGGAAATCAAATTAAAGTGCCTACAAAGGCAAAATGAAATTGAAAAGGTTATGTTCTACGTGGTTAACCGTCTTGGCAAAGTTTGAAAAGCCAAAAATTCCCAATGCTCTAAAGTTAAATTTAGAATAAAGAAGTGAAAAGCCTACAAAGGCAAAATGAAGCCGAAAAAGGTTAAGTCTCACGCGACCAACCGTCATAGTAAAGTTTTGGCAAAGCCAAGGGTTCTACAAGGCCATGAATGAAATCGGTGTTCAGGGAACAACCAGTTGCAGCTAAAAGTACCATCAAAGAAGACGGGCCGAGATCAAGTGATTGAAACACTCAAGGCTGTAAAACCAACCATCATTTCAAATTGACAAATTATTCTTTGTTTAAACCACAGGAAACATGTTCAATCCAAAAGCAGCCTTACAAGAAGCACGTGCAAACTAAAAAAAGAAAGAAAAAAAAAAAATAACACGGGAGCTAGAAACATCTTTGCAACAGCGACAACTCCAAAAGGGAAGTCTTCTCCAAATTCTTTCCCGCATTTTACTCATTCTCTTAAAAAGAATATATGAAATTAAAAAGAAAGAAAAGAAAAAAAAAAGCTCCAAATCATGGTAGTATAGGGTCTCCAATAGCTGCGTTTTCCAACATAGGGTCTCCACTCCCTAGTTGATTTTTATCTTTAGGCATAGGTCTCCACTCCCTAGTCTGCTTTTCCAACATAGGGTCTCCACTCCCTAGTTGATAAGTTTTACACATAAGGTCTCCACTCCCTAGTCTCGTTTCCAACATAGGGTCTCCACTCCCTAGTTGATAATTTTTAGACATAGGGTCACCACTCCCTAGTCGTTTTTCCAACATAGGGTCTCCACTCCCTAGTTGATATTTTTAGACATAGGGTCTCCACTCCCTAGTCGCTTTTCCAACATAGGGTCTCCACTCCCTAGTTGATGATTTTTAGACATAGGGTCTTCACTCCCTAGTCGATTTTCTAACATAGGATCTCCACTTCCTAGTCATTTTTTCAACATAGGGTCTCCACTACCTAGTTGATGATTTTTAGACATAGGGTCTCCACTTCCTAGTCCGCTATTCCAACATAGGGTCTCCACTCCCTAGTTTATATTTTTAGACATAAGGTCTCCACTCCCAAGTTGATGATATTTTAGACATAGGGTCTCCACTCCCTAGTTGATGATATTTTAGACATAGGGTCTCCACTCCCTAGTCTCTTTTCCTACATAGGGTCTCCACTCCCTAGTTGATGATATTTTAGTCATAGGGTCTCAACTCCCAAGTCGTTTTTCCAACATAGGGTCTCCATTCCCTAGTTGATGATATTTTAGACATAGGGTCTCCACTCCCTAGTTGATTTTATTTTAGACATAGGGTCTCCACTCTCTAGTCGCTTTTCTAACATAGGGTCTCCACTCCCTAGTTGATTTTATTTTAGACATAGGGTCTCCACTCCCTAGTCGCTTTTCCAACATAGGATCTCCACTCCCTAGTTTACTTTATTTTAGACATAGAGTCTGCACTCCCTAGTCATTTTTCCAACATGGGGTCTCCACTCCCTAGTTTACTTTATTTTAGACATAGAGTCTGCACTCCCTAGTCGCTTTTCCAACATGGGGTCTCCACTCCCAAGTTGATTTTATTGTAGACATAGGATCTCCACTCCCTAGTCGCCCTTTCCAACATAGGGTCTCCACTCCCTAGTTGATTTTATTTTTAGACATGGGGTCTACACTCCCTAGTCTTTTTTTTTCCAACATAGGGTCTTCACTCCTTAGTTGATTTTATTTTAGACATAGGGTCCCCACTCCCTAGTCTGCTTTTCCAACATAGATTCTTCACTCCCTAGTTGGTGATATTTTAGACATAGAGTCTCCACTCCCTAGTCTGCTTTTCCAACATAGGGTCTCCACTCCCTAGTTGATGATATTTTAGACATAGGTCTCCACTCCTTAGTTTCTTTTCCAACATAGGGTCTCCACTCCCTAGTTGATTTTATTTTAAGACATAGGGTCTCCACTCCCTAGTGTGCTTTTCCAACATAGGGTCTACACTCACTAGTTGATGTTGTTTTAGACATAGGGTCTCCACTCCTTAGTCGATTTTTCAACATAGGGTCTCTACTCCCTAGTTGATGATTATTTTAGACATAGGGTCTCTACTCCCTAGTCGCCTTTCCAACATAGGGTCTCCATTCCCTAGTTGATGTTTTTAGACATAGGGTCTTCACTCCTTAGTCTGCTTTTCCAACATAGGGTCTCCACTCCCTAGTTGATGATTTTTAGACATAGGGTTTCCACTCCCTAGTTGCTTTTCCAAGATAGGGTATCCATTCCCTAGTTGATGATTTTTAGACATAGGGTCTCCACTTCCTAGTCTCTTTACCAACATAGGGTCTTCACTCCCTAGTTGATAATTTTTAGACATAGGGTCTCCACTCGCTAATGTTTTGTTTTCCAACATAGGGTCTCCACTCCCTAGTTGATGATTTTTAGACATAGGGTCTCCACTCCCTAGTCGCTTTTTCAACATAGAGTCTCCATTCCCTAGTTGATGTTTTTAGACGTAGGGTCTCCACTCCCTAGTCTGTTTTTCCAACATAGGGTCTACACTCCCTAGTTGATGTTCTTAGACATAGGGTCTCTACTCCATAGTCTGCTTTTCCAATATAGGGTCTTCACTCCCTAGTTGATGATTATTTTAGACAGAGGATCTCCACTGCCTAGTCTCTTTTCCAACATAGGGTCTCTACTCCGTAGTTGACGTTTTTAGACATAGGGTCTCCACTCCCTAGTCTATTTTTCCAACATAGGGTCTTCACTCCCTAGTTGATGATTATTTTAGACATAGGATCTCCACTCCTTAGTATTCTTTTCCAACATAGGGTCTCCACTTCCTAGTTGATAAATATTTTAGACATAGGGTCTCCACTCCCTAGTCGCTTTTCCAATATAGGGTCTCCACTCCGTAGTTGATGTTTTTAGACATAGGGTCTCCACTCCCTAGTCTGCCTTTCCAACATAGGGTCTTCACTCCCTAATTGATGATATTTTAGACATATGGTCTCCAATCCCTAGTCTCTTTTACAATATAGGGTCTCCAATCCCTAGTTAATTTTATTTTAGATATAAGGTCTCCACTCCCTAGTCGTCTTTCCCAACATAGGGTCTCCACTCCCTAGTTGATTTTATTTTAGACATAGTGTCTCCACTCCCTAGTCTCTTTTCCAACATAGGGTCTCCACTCCCAAGTTGATTTTATTGTAGACATAGGGTCTCCACTCCCTAGTCGCCCTTTCCAACATTGGGTCTCCACTCCCTAGTTGATTTTATTTTTAGACATGGGGTCTCCACTCCCTAGTTGATGTTTTTAGACATAGGTTCTTCACTCCCTAGTCTGTTTTTCCAACATAGGGTCTCCACTCCCTAGTTGACGTTTTTAGACATAGGGTCTCCACTCCCTAGTCTATTTTTCCAACATAGGGTCTTCACTCCCTAGTTGATGATTATTTTAGACGTAGGATCTCCACTCCTTAGTATTCTTTTCCAACATAGGGTCTCCACTTCCTAGTTGATGAATATTTTAGACATAGGGTCTCCACTCCCTAGTCGCTTTTCCAATATAGGGTCTCCACTCCGTAGTTGATGTTTTTAGACATAGGGTCTCCACTCCCTAGTCTGCCTTTCCAATATAGGGTCTTCACTCCCTAATTGATGATATTTTAGACATATGGTCTCCAATCCCTAGTCTCTTTTACAATATAGGGTCTCCAATCCCTAGTTGATTTTATTTTAGATATAAGGTCTCCACTCCCTAGTCGTCTTTCCCAACATAGGGTCTCCACTCCCTAGTTGATTTTATTTTAGACATAGTGTCTCCACTCCCTAGTCTCTTTTCCAACATAGGGTCTCTACTCCCAAGTTGATTTTATTGTAGACATAGGGTCTCCACTTCCTAGTCGCCCTTTCCAACATTGGGTCTCCACTCCCTAGTTGATTTTATTTTTAGACATGGGGTCTCCACTCCCTAGTCTTTCTTTTTTCCAACATAGGGTCTTCACTCCCTAGTTTGATTTTATTTTAGACATAGGGTCCCCACTCCCTAGTCGTCTTTTCTAACATAGGGTCTCCACTCCCTAGTTGATTTTTTTTTTGACATAGGGTCTACACTTCCTAGTTGATTCTATTTTAGACATAGTGTCTCCACTTCCTAGTTGATTTTACTTTAGACATAATGTCTCCACTCTCTAGTCTCTTTTCCGACATAGGGTTTCCACTCCCTAGTTGATTTTATTTTAGACATAGAGTCTTCACTCCCTAGTCACCCTTTCCAACATAGGGTCTCCACTCTCTAGTTGATTTTATTTTTAGACATATGGTCTTCACTTATTAGTCCGCTTTTCTAACATAGGGTCTCCACTCCCTAGTTGATGATATTTTAGACATAGGGTCTCCACTCCCTAGTCTGCTTTTCCAACATAGGGTCTCCACTCCCTAGTTGATGATATTTTAGACATAGGGTCTCCACTCCCTAGTCTCTTTTCCAAAATATGGTCTCCACCCCCTAGTTGATTTTATTTTAAGACATAGGATCTCCGCTCTCTAGTCTGATTTTCCAACATAGGGTCTCCACTCCCTAGTTGATGTTGTTTTAGACATAGGGCCTCCACTCCCTAGTCGTTTTTCCAACATAGGGTCTCCATTCCCTAGTTGATGATTATTTTAGACATAGGGTCTCCACTTCCTAGTCGCCTTTCCAACATAGGGTCTCCACTCCCTAGTTGATGATTTTTAGACATAGGGTCTCCACTCCCTAGTCTGCTTTTCCAACATAGGGTCTCCACTCCCTAGTTGATGATTTTTAGACATAGGGTCTCCACTCCCTAGTCGCTTTTCCAACATAGGGTCTCCATTCCCTAGTTGATGATTTTTAGACATAGGGTGTCCACTCACTAATCTCTTTTTCCAACATAGGGTATCCACTCCCTAGTTGATAATTTTTAGACATAGGGTCTCCACTCCCTAGTCGATTTTCATTATAGGGTCTCCACTCCCTAGTTGATGTTTTTAGACATAGGGTCTCCACTCCCTAGTCTGTTTTTCCAATATAGGGTCTCCACTTCCTAGTTGACGTTTTTAGACATAGGGTCTCCACTCCCTAGTCTTCTTTTCTAACATAGGGTCTCCACTCCCTAGTTGATTATTATTTTAGACATAGGGTCTCCACTCCCTATTCTCTTTTCCAATATAGGGTCTCCACACCCTAGTTGATGATTTTTAGACATAGGGTATCCACTCCCTAATGTTCTTTTCTAACATAGGGTATCCACTCCCTAGTTGATAATTTTTAGACATAGGGTCTCCACTCCCTAGTCGCTTTTCCAACATAGGGTCTCTACTCCCTAATTGATGTTTTTAGATATAGGGTCTCCACTCCCTAGTGTGTTTTTTCAATATAGGGTCTCCACTCCCTAGTTGACATTTTTAGACATAGGGTATCCACTCCCTAGTCTGCCTTTCCAACATAGGGTCTCCACTCCCTAGTTGATGATTATTTTAGACATAGGGTCTCCACTCCCTAGTATGTTGTTCCAACATAGGGTGTCCACTCCCAATTTAATTTTATTTTAGACATAGGGTCTCCACTCCCTAGTCGTTTTTCCAACATAGGGTCTCCACTCCCTAGTTGATGTTTTTAGACATAGGGTCTCCACTCCATAGTATGTTGTTCCAACATAGGGTGTCCACTCCCAATTTGATTTTATTTTAGACATAGGGTCTCCAATCCCTAGTCTTTTTTACAACATAGGGTCTCCACTCCCTAGTTAATTTTATTTTAGACATAATGTCTCCACTCCCTAGTCATCTTTCCCAACATAGGGTCTCCACTCCCTAGTTGATTTTATTTTAGACATAGTGTCTCCACTCCCTAGTCTCTTTTCCAACATAGGATCTCCACTCCCTAGTTGATATTGTTTTAGACATAGGGTCCCCACTCCCTATTCTCCCTTTCCAACATAGGGTCTCCACTCCCTAGTTGATTTTATTTTTAGACATAGGGTCTCCACTCCCTAGTCTATTTTTTCCAACATAGGGTCTCCACTCCCTAGTTGATTTTATTTTAGACATAGGGTCCCCACTCGTTAGTCGTCTTTTCCAACATAGGGTCTTCACTCCCTAATTGATTTTATTTTAGACATAGGGTCTACACTCCCTAGTCGCCCTTTTCAACATAGGGTATCCACTCCCTAGTTGATTCCATTTTAGACATAGGGTCTCCACTCCCTAGATAATTTTATTTTTAGACATAGGGTCTCCACTCCCTAGTCGCCTTTTCCAACATAGGGTCTTCACTCCCTAGTTGATTTTATTTTAAACATAGGGTCTCCACTCCCTAATCTCTTTTCCAACATAGGGTCTACACTTCCTAGTTGATTTTATTTTAGACATAGGGTCTCCACTCCCTAGTCTCTTTTCCAATATAGGGTCTCCACTCCCTAGTTGATTTTATTTTAGACATAGGGTCTCCACTGTCTAGTCTCATTTCTAATATTGGGTATTCACTCCCTAGTTGATTTGATCTTAAATGCAGGGTACACCACTCCCTGATATCTTTACCAATATAGGTTATCCCATTCCTTGGCTACATTTTCCCAACATTAGGTACACCAATCGTTAGTTGAGACATCCTTTTGATAATAAAGGAACACCATCCAAAAAAATAGCATGACTTTCTCGGGGTACACCACTTCCGACCTTTTATTGCTTTCAATAAATAAGTAGTTTAGAATTTTGTTTCAATAATTCACGAAATTTTCCTAGTGCAAACTGGAGAAGAAAATTTTTATTTATTTGTTTGTTTTGGTATCTGAGTAGGTTTTACCTCGAGGCACAGGGTTCGAGATGACCAAAAGAAGAAGTCTCAATTCAGAATAAAAGAAAAGAAAAAATAAGTGAATCCAAAATGCAAAAGTAGTTGAAAAGAATTGGAATGCTCAAGACATGATTGGAGCCACGAGCATTGGAGTCCCGTTTTGATTAGAAGAAGATATAGAACAATGAACTAGAACCTACAGCTAGTGAGCATCAAGGTTTAGATCAGAGTATGTATGAAGAACCAGTCAAGACTCAAGATCAAGTTTCAGAAGACTCATAGATAGGAATCTTGTAACTCATAACTGATAGACTTGTTAAGTTTCTTTTTTATTTTGATATAACAGCAGGACAATGGACCCGGAGCCTCAACGGAACCTCACCCGACTTCTCAACTCATCATTCCACCATTCTCCTTGAATTACACGTGACATGATTCCCCTATAACCCGGGAAATGTAGATTGTCCAAAATGAGGATTCGGTTGTACCATATCTTTTATCTCTTTTCCTTTTGAATAACGGTTTGGTCAAAAATTAGTCACATGACTCACCTAATCTTTGCCTGAAAACTCTTCATGTTTCCAAGCAAAGAGGGGCATCTCTAAGCACCTAATTTTTGACTATATTTGAATTTTTATCACCTTCTACTATGTAAATATTTTTAAAAATTTAATATATATTATTTAGCTTTGTTACATTTTTTTATATATAGGGTAAAAATTAAAAATAATTTAAAAGGTCAATTATTACTATTACTATTAGTATTATTTTTATTTTTATTTACATTTTAAAATAAAATAAATTTAAAAAAAAAGAAACTAATTAAATATTTTTTTAAAATTTTCAGATTTGAATAAAAAATAGAAAAAGTAGAAGTATAGAATTAAAAAGTAAAACCAAAAGCAGATGGAAATTATTTAATAAAAAGTAAAAGAAAGTGGAAAATTAAAAAAATAAAAGTAAAAGAATGTTGAAATTTAAAAAATGAAAAGTAAAAGAAAGTTGGAATTAAAAATAAAAGTAAAGGTAGCTGAAATTGTTTTTAAAAAAAGTGAAAGAAAGTGCAAATTAAAAAAAAGAAAAGTAAAATAAGTGGAAAATAAAAAAAGAAAAGTAAACAAAGTGAGAATTTAAATATAAATAAAGTAAAAAAGTGAAAAATTAAAACATAAAGTAAAGAAAAGTGGGGAATTATTTTTTTTATAAAAAAAAAGGAAAATGGGAAGTGGGAATTCTTTTTAATTAAAAAATAATAAAATAATAAAATAAAAATAAAAAATCTGAAAAAATTCCGAAATTTTTTCTATAAATAGAAGAAAAATGTGAGGAGGGGGGGGGGATAAGGAGAGAGAAAAATAGAGGAGGGAATTGAGAGAATTATTTTTTCTTCCTCTACGCTAAGAGAATTTCTATTTGTGTCATTCTTTCTCCTTCTTTCACCACCCTTTAATACCAAAATTCCAGTCAAGATAATTTCATAGAAACATGTTGAAAATTAGTCCCAAAACCATCGCTAAAGTAAGGTGATGTTCGAGTTTGTCGGTTCGAGGTCATGGTTGATGGCTCGTTCCGAGAGTTCTGCTTCAGGAGCTTCCATATCATTGTACGCAGCAGAAAAGAAATTTAGCAAAAGAGAGGTCCACTCTTCTTCTTCTTTATTATTGCCTTGACAGTATAATTTTTTTTTGTATGTGTGATTAGTAGCCTAGTAGTTTTCTCTTGTTGTTATATTACAATTGAATAAAATTTCTAAGTTTTGATGTGTACCAAAAATTTACAAGATTAATAATAGGTT
Source organism: Nicotiana tomentosiformis (assembly GCF_000390325.3). Taxonomy (NCBI): domain Eukaryota; kingdom Viridiplantae; phylum Streptophyta; class Magnoliopsida; order Solanales; family Solanaceae; genus Nicotiana; species Nicotiana tomentosiformis. Next base: position 55,369,794 of record NC_090812.1, on the reverse strand, counting down.
AGTCTTATAATATGGGCTATTAGATGAGACAACTGGGCCGTTTTGGATTTCAGATTGATTTGTTTAAGTTAATGATTGATTTTTAAACTTTTGTTGCTAAGGTTTTCATGTTGGTTAGATTACTGTCAAGAACTTCAAAAATATATGTTCTATTTTTTTTGTCCGATAAGTTTTAACAATTTGAACCATAGTAGTGATATAACATTTCGACCAAATAGATGAATTCTTCCGGGCCCTAAGAGCTAATTTGAAGCTAGCCTATCTGTCCATAATAAATCTGATTTATTTCTTCCACAATAAGTTCCATAACTTATTCATAACAATAATTTCAAGTTAGGAAGAATAAACATCGTAGCTTGCTTTAGGCGCGATTAATAATAAATCATTATGACTATGAGTACGGTTCCCGTGGCATAGTCATGATACGTAAATCTCAACTCAAGTGCGTGTTTCATGCGACTTGACCCCAACTTCAAATAATTAAAATAAACATGTTGTGAATCACGGGTACGTTTCACGTGGCGTGATTTGCAATATGTACCAAAACAACGAGTGCACGATATCGCGACTTGTTCAAATAAATTTCATAAATAATAAAAGGACTAAAAATAATTAAAAGCGGTTAAAAAGTAAAAATTCTGAATATGTTGTAGACATGTAATAAGTCAGATAATTAGGCCAAGTATTAATTGTTAAGCGATCGTGCTAAAATCACGAAACTCGGGAGTGCCTCACGCCTTCTCCCGAGTTAACAGAATTCCTTACCTGCTCTTCTGTGTTCGCAGACCATAAATAGAGTCAATTTCCTCGATTTGAGATTCTAAAATAAACCGGTGACTTGGGACACCATAATAATTATCTCAAGTGGCGACTCTGAATTAAATAAATAATCTCATTTCGAATAATGTCACTTAAATTGGAAAAACTCTCTTATCCCCTATCTCCCGGGAAAAAGGAGGTGTGACAATAATAATCTATATTATTGACTTGTGTATAAAGAAAACTATTTACAAAGTAAAAAGTGAATTATTCTATTCTAACATTATATATACTTGAATAATATTTTTTATGTTTTTACTTTATAAATAAGATTATTTTTTCAATGCGTAAGTCATAATACAAATTAAGAGGGAAAAAAAAATATACTATTAAAAAGGTAAAAAAACGACAAACATTGAAAATTTAAAGGGTAAAATAGGTATTTAGCCACTTGAAAGTTTGAGAAAATATAGTCGAGTGATCTTATGAGTGCTATACGTATAGTTAAGTGACTTTTGCGTTACAAGCAAAAAAAATATGACTATATTAGGTAATTTCAAATAGTTGAGTAATTATTTGAATAATAGAAAAAAAGAAAGAAACAACATAGGTAAGAAAACTGAGGAGTTGATCAGTTTTATAAAGCTAGCTTTTTTCTATTGGATGTAAAAAAAATTGAATCTAGCTTGAGATACAAGAGAAAGTGGAAGCCAAGCAAGCGATGTACTTCACGCTTATAGAGAGCAGGGACGAGGAGGCGAAGAGAATGAACAAAGAGGGGTATATGAGGGCTAAGAAGGAGGCGAAGTTAGCGGTTACTACGGCTAAGACTGCGGCATTTGGGCGTATGTATGAAGAGATTGAGGCCAAAGACAGGGACAAGAAGCTATACAGGCTAGCCAAGATGAGAGAGAGGAATGCCCGTGATCTGGATCAAGTTAAGTGAATCAAACATGAGGAAGGTAGAGTTCTGATAGAAGAGGATCAGATTAGACGAAGATGACAAACATATTTTCATAAACTCCTAAATGAAGAGGGTGATAGGGATATTGTGTTGGGCGACTTGGAGCACTCCGAGATGCACCGGAATTTCGGATACTGTAGGCGCATAAGAGTAGAGAAGGTCGGGTGGCTATGCGTAAAATGCACAGGGGTAGAGCTACCAGGCCAGATAAAATACCTGTGGAATTTTGGAAGAATGCGGGTAGGATTGGTTTGGAGTGGATCAGTAGGCTGTTCAACGTCATTTTTAGGACGAAAAAGATGCCCGATGAATAGAGGTGGAGTACGATAATTCCTCTGTATAAAAATAAGGACGATATCCAAAGTTGCAATAATTATAGGGGGATTAAGCTGTTAAGCCATTTGGGAGAGGGTAGTTGAAGTGAGGGTGAGGATCAATATATCCATTTCCAAGAACTAGTTTGGTTTCATGCCGGAGCGTTCGACTATAGAAGCCATTCACATTGTGAGGAGGTTGGTGGAGCGGTATAGGGAGATGACAAAGGACTTGCACATGGTGTTCGTTGACCTAGAGAAAACATATGACAAAGTCCCGAGAGAGGTGCTCTGGCGATGCTTGGAGGCTAAAGGGGTAGTCTACATTAGGGTGATTAAGGACATGTATGATGAAGCTAAGACTTGGGTTAGGGCAGCGAGAGGAGACTCAGAACACTTTCCGGTTATGATAGGGTTGCGCCAGGGATCAGCTCTTAGTCCATTCCTATTTTCCTTGGCGATGGACGCATTGACTAGACACATTCAAGATAAGGTGTCATGGTGTATGTTATTTGTTGATGACATAGTTTTAATTGACGAGACGTCGGATGGTGTTAACAAGAGGCTGGAGGTTTGGAGGCAGATTCTAAAGTCAAAGGGTTTCAAGTTGAGTAGGACCAAGACGGAATACATGGAGTACAAGTTCAGTAATGGTACCCAGGAAGGGGATATTGAGGTGAGGCTTGATACGCAAGTATCCCCAAGAGAGGTAGTTTCAAGTATCTCAGATCTATAATAAGAAAGTAACAGGGAGATTGATAAAGATGTCACGCATCGTATTGGAGCAGGATGGATGAAGTGGAGGCTCGCTTCCGGTGTCTTGTGTGATAAGAATGTGCCGCTGAGACTTAAAGGTAAGTTCTACAAAGATATAGTTAGATCGACTATGTTGTATGGAGCGGAGTGTTGGCTGGTCAAGAACTCTCATACCCAGAAGCTAAAAGTAACTGAGATGAGGATGTTGAGGTGGATGTGTGGGCATACCCGGTTGAATAAGATTAGAAATGAAGTTATTCGGGAAAAGATGGGAGTGGCCCCTATAGAGGATAAGATGCGGGAGGCGAGGTTGAGATGGTTCGGGTATGTTAAGAGGAGAAATATATAAGCCCCAGTTAGAAGGTTGAGCGGTTAGCCTCGGTGGGCAGCATGAGGGGTAGAGGCAAGCCTAAGAAGTCTTGGGGAGAGGTTATTAGGCGGGAAATGACGCAGCTAGAGCTGACTGAGGACATGACCCTAAGTCTGGAGGTCAAAGATTAGGGTAGAAGGTTCGAAGGTAGTCGGGCGTTTCTTTTTGTCTTACTTAGTTCACTAACATTAATGTTAGTATGATATATTTTATTTATAGATGGCTATTACTACCTAGAGTTTGAATGCATTCTTGGATTCGATTTTATTTCATCTTGTTGTCATTTCTATTTGTTGCAATTATCTTTTCTTTTTCAGTCGTTCTCTAACCGACGGTTTATTGGAAACAGCCTATATGCCCTTCCACTGGTAGGGGTAAAACTGCGTACATGTTATCCTCCCAGACCTCACTTATGGAAAACCACTGGGTTTGTTATTGTTGGTGGTGGTGATGGTGGTGTTCTAATATTAATTATTTAAATAAGTTGTTTCAATCTCATCAAAAGACTTCCCTTCCCCTATTTGGTGGCTTACCCCTCCCTCTAAATAACTACTTATAAAATTGTTGTAGAGAGGAACCTTTTTCTTTTCTTTTTTTGGATTGTACTCGTTCTGCAAATTGGAGGGCTATTGCCTCTAATCTTTTTCTTCCTTTTCTTTTTCCCATGCATTTTTAGAGTAATAAAAGCCATGTGGAAGGAAGTGAAAAATCAATATTTGAAAAAGAAACCTTTATTTGTCCTTATCAATGGGTCCCCAAAAATGCACTAGTGAGAAGCATATTCTTAGTCACTCATTTGATATATTCTTTTTTCCATGTTTCAATAAATCAGATAGTGAACGAAAACCTTTTTTATATTTAGAGAAAAAATGAAAAGTTTGTTTTCCATAATTGATTGTTGAAATAACATCTAAGGGGCATAAGTCTCATTAACTAGAGCAGTACATCAGCACATGCTTATTGCAAAACCAAAAAAAAAAACAAGAATAAAAAAGCGATAAAGAAGTGTAATATATACTTCATTGCATAATCTAAATGCATGAAACAAGATAATTTTCTGAAAATCAATCTAGAAGAAAAGTAAAAAAGAAAGTAAATAAGGGGAAAGTTAAGAAAGTCGTGAATGGTGAAAAACATGCTTCTACTTGGCCTAACGTCAAAAATACTTGAGCCAAAATTGTGAACTTTTATTTAATATGCATCTAGAAAAGACAATATTTCATTAATAATAATCAAGCATTAACTTTTATTACTAAAGTCATAATTCCTTTTAGCACGAGAATTACTTTTTTAGCTACACATTGATGTCGTTGTACGCTTTCTTGTTGAGAAAAATATAGCTTTCATTAGGTAAAATTAAGTAAAAAAAAAATTCAAACTGAAGATGACTACTAAGCTATTTGATTCTTCTAGAAAATCTACTTCTCTTTGCTAAGAAACCAAATTAGCATAACATCAAATGGTAGGAATTTAACTTAGACAAAAAAGAAAGCCGTTGTTGTACTCTCATTTTTGAGAAAAAATAAGAGCTCTTAAATTACCTATTCAAGACTTCCATTTTATTAAAGCTTCTTGAATTGAGATGTTCCTCAATTTCTAATAATTGCACTAGTTAAATATAAATTGCACACTTTTAAGATGGAAACAGGCCATGGATGTGCATTTTCCATCAATATTATCTAGAAGATTAGTAGAAAACTAAATAAAAAGAGTGAGGAGATTCAAAAAATTATCTCACCATCCAAATTTGGTAAAAATTAAGAACCTCTCATAATTAACTACAAACTTTCATCCACTGCATTACCAACAAACCACCCCAATTTACTCACAGTTCCAGAAACACCAAAACCTTAATGAGCTTTTCCCCAAATCAAGAAACTCCCCTCATTAAATCTGTTTTAAAGTAAACAACTTTATGAAAATAAAGCCTTAACTTCAAGGCCCTTTTTTTTTCACCAATCAATGCAATAACCACCCACCTCTCACCTCCCAGCTTTAACACCCCCCCCCCCCACCCCTCAATAAGACAAAAACCAACTCTTCCCAAAAGGAGTAGAAATATACTTTACTTACCAATTTAGCAACATAGTCTTATTTGTCAGCTTTTGCACTGTAATGATAAAAACTAGGGTTCATTAACTTTATACTCAGAGCTTTTTATACCGAGGTTAATCCATTTCATTAATTACAGTCTTGTTTGACTATGTTCTTGATCTCCCAACCCACCCCCTAAAACTCAACCTCTTCTCTATTAGTCCACTTCCAATCTTCATTATTCCCTTTTAAATTGTTCAAACCATATTCTCCTTGTCCCTCCTCAATTAGTCCACACTCCCACCACACACACCCCTCTCTCTCTCTCTCTCTCTTCCAATCACCCATTTCTTAATCAATCATTAATCTTTCTTCTGTCTAAACCATAGCCAAAGAACCCCCACAAAGTTTAAAAAAGAAAAAAGAAAAGTAATTACTACTACTACCATTTTGTTCCAACAACAACAACCAGTCCCTCCAAGAAACCAGAAGATTCCCATAAATATAGCGCTAAAGTTTCACGCCCTCATCACCACCAACACTATAGCCACCTTTTTCCTTTTTCTTATCTCCATTTCCACTATCACAACCAATCCTTCATTACTACGGAAAATACAACCAAAACAATAAAGGAAGGATTCGTTCAAACCCTAACCCTAAGCTTTTTCCAAGAAAATCCAAGGAAATTTGGTGATTTCCTTTGAAAACAAGAAATACCCAAAGTGGGTATTGCTCAAATTTCCAAGATTTGGCAGAAGTGTCATTGTAATGTCCCAAATGAAGCACATTGACAATATCCCATCAACCCCTGGAAAGTTCAAGATGGAAAAGTCCCCTTACAATAGGCTAAGGGTGCATTTTTCCTTAGCCAAGCTTACATTTTGGTCATTTGTATTCTTGGGTTTGATCTTTGTGTTCTTCTATAGATCACCAGCTTCTTCATCCCCTGTTTCTTCAGATCTCTCTAGAAGATCTCTCAGAACCAGCTCCTACGGTGGTCCAGCTTGGGAAAAAAGGATTAAGGCTTCAGCTAAAGTAAGGTCACGTAATGGTATTTCTGTATTGGTTACTGGTGCTGCTGGTTTTGTAGGAACTCATGTCTCTGTTGCCCTTAAACGCCGAGGAGATGGCGTTTTGGGGCTGGATAATTTCAATGATTACTATGATCCCTCGCTCAAGAGAGCGCGCCAAGCGCTCTTAGAACGAACGGGGGTGTACATTGTTGAGGGTGACATCAATGATGCCACCCTTTTGAAGAAACTGTTTGATATTGTTCCATTTACTCATGTAATGCATTTGGCTGCACAAGCAGGTGTACGTTATGCCATGGAAAATCCTGGCTCATATGTTCATAGTAATATTGCTGGTCTTGTTAATGTACTTGAAATTTGCAAAAGTGTCAATCCTCAACCTGCTATTGTATGGGCATCATCTAGTTCTGTATATGGATTGAATACTAAAGTACCCTTTTCAGAGAGGGATAGGACAGATCAGCCTGCTAGTCTTTATGCTGCTACTAAAAAGGCTGGTGAAGAAATTGCTCATACCTATAATCATATCTATGGGCTTTCATTAACTGGATTGAGATTTTTCACCGTTTACGGACCATGGGGTAGGCCAGACATGGCTTACTTCTTTTTCACAAGGGATATCTTGAAGGGAAAATCGATTCCCATATTCGAGGCAGCTAACCATGGCACGGTAGCTAGGGATTTTACCTACGTAGATGATATAGTGAAGGGTTGTTTGGCAGCACTGGATACTGCGGAGAAGAGCACTGGAAGTGGTGGGAAGAAGAAAGGCCCTGCTCAATTGCGGGTGTTTAATTTGGGGAACACATCCCCTGTCCCGGTTTCTGATCTTGTCAGCATTTTGGAGAGGTTGCTAAAGGTGAAGGCTAAGAGATTGGTGATGAAGTTGCCAAGGAATGGGGACGTGCAGTTTACTCATGCGAATATAAGTTCGGCCCAGAGGGAGCTTGGATATAAGCCTAGTACGGATCTGCAGACCGGATTGAAGAAATTTGTTCGATGGTACCTCAATTACTATGGTAATGGAAAGAAGAGTGCCCAGTGATACATTCTTTCGATTGTGCGGTAGGATCCTACCATTCAATTCTTGTTCATTTGATTCTTATGATTGTTTTTAAAAGCATCACCGATCGCTGCCCTACTTTCTTGCTTTCTATATCTTGATGATGAAGCACATCAGATCCCCTGATGATGAAGTTTTGTGGTGGATGCACATTGTTTGCTTCAAAATGCAACCTGAAACAAACTTTTGTTACTTTTGGAATGTAATTGTTGTAGTTTTATCAATTTAGGATTCATGAATGATAGACTACTGCTGATTGATGGACAGCAGACATGTATCACTTGTTAAATTCTAATAAACGTAGCACACGATAGTTCCACATTTGTGATCTTCCATAGATTTACTTGGTTAGGACATTTCTGAGATCATGCTTTTACATGAATGCTGAGGTTTTTAAAAGCATCACCGATCGCTGCCCTACTTTCTTGCTTTCTATATCTTGATGATGAAGCACATCAGATCCCCTGATGATGAAGTTTTGTGGTGGATGCACATTGTTTGCTTCAAAATGCAACCTGAAACAAACTTTTGTTACTTTTGGAATGTAATTGTTGTAGTTTTATCAATTTAGGATTCATGAATGATAGACTACTGCTGATTGATGGACAGCAGACATGTATCACTTGTTAAATTCTAATAAACGTAGCACACGATAGTTCCACATTTGTGATCTTCCATAGATTTACTTGGTTAGGACATTTCTGAGATCATGCTTTTACATGAATGCTGAGGTTGTATATTTCTTATTTTGGCGGTTAATATAGTATTCTGTACTTTGTGATTCTATATTTTGTGGTTTATTATTGGAAGCTGATTATGCAGACTCATTAGAATAGATTTTTTCCATTGTTCTTTTCCCTGTTCGTTAGAGAGTTTCTTTATGGGAAAAGGGGGGCAGGGAATAGGAAGCACCATTTAAAACTAAAAAGTAGTATATTTCAGAAGATGGTAGGTTACTCCAAGATATGGAAAAATGGATGAAGTAGGGAAATTGGAAGACGAAGAATGATATGTTCATGTAGTTAAGAAGCTAGAAGAGAACCCCCAAATCCAACTTCTGTTTTTCCTCCCTTTTGAGTATGCAACTACCTAGCGCTCAACTTCGCTTTGAGGTTGCAACTCCTAACGCTCAACCAGAAAACTAGTTACTACAGGATCAAGGAGACAAAATTTGCCCTTCATCTCCTCCTACCTTTTATATTTTTATGTCTGCAAGCTAGAATGTTTCCTGCCTTCTGGAAAATCTTCAGTAGTAACACGCAAACACTAAACCCTCAAGATATGTGCTATAGGGAATTTAGCTTTCACAATCTTGCTTATGCTTATATTGTACAAAACCTTGTTTGATGGCTCTTACAAATTATCCTGGTCCTTTCAAAACGGTTAGAACTTATTTTTACTCTAACTCGGAAAGAGTAGGGGATAGTAGCATGTATGATCAACTTCCAACTCTACCTTCTGTTAACTTGTAAGTGTGTTTATTTTATAGATATGCCTGTTTCATTGATTATTTGGATAATAGCGGCACTGATTCAGGATGAAGAAATTGGAATACTCTTGAATGGGTCTGAATATGTGGTGTTTCTCTAGGAGTTACTAGCTGTTAAGCCTTTAGTTTAAAAAAGTTGCAGCCTTGGTCTCTGTAAGAATTGGATCAAGAAGATGTCAAGGAACATATATTTGTGAAAGCTTGCGTGCTCACTGAGAATCCATTTATCTCTACTCAATTCTGATCGTGTGAACTTTTAGGAAATAGGAAGAGTCTACTAAACTTCTGGTCCTTTCACATTAATAGTGAAAGCTCTTCCCAGATTTCGTTCTTTTCTGAGCATTTACAAACATTTGGAATTCTGGAGTCTGTAGCAGCTTTCCTTGGACCAATTTTCAGACATTTGGAATAGCATTTTTGACATCTGTAGCATTGTCATCGATCTTGTTATTTTCAGTTTGCACATCATGTCTATGTATTAAGATTTCTTTTAATAGTTTGCATATCAAGCATAACCGTGTAAGTTAAAAGTACATGATAAAATGGTAAATCCTCTTGAGTAGCTTATCAGTTCATATAAACACAAACACGACCAAGAAACTTAATAGTTCCAAAATATATACTAGTACTTAGTAGTAAGTATCATATAATGGTAGATCCTGTTTTTACTGCTTGTAAAATAAATTTTGACAGTTAGTTGCAAATTTGTTAACCGACAATATTTGACAATTCTTTTTGCGTTGTTATCTACTAGGTGCAACTTGACATTCCTAACACATTCTCCCTTTGACAGATGGAGTTTCCTTTTGGAATTATCCTTTCGTAACCCTGCTTTAGTGTCTTGGTAGCCACATTTTGTTGCATGATTCGCGGCCTTGCCTATTCATATGACCAAATCTTAGACACTTTGGTAACTCTCTTTCTTCCCTCAGAATGGGGACGGTGGCTATTTCTCATTTATCCTATTACTAGTGATATAACTCGCACGATTGTAAATGAAATTAGTAAATTTATACCTATTCATGTAGTTGTAAATTTATTTAAAATAGAATAGATTAAATTTTATTGTATATTTTATATATTTGATCATATCTCAGATATAAATAATTCTATTAGAAGTAGAATTGCATTTCTTGTTAGCATATTTACAAAAGATAAATATGTAGGCGTGTGAAGCCTAACATGAATCTTTTATGTATATGTTATTAATACTGGCATTTAAGTATTTTGATATATTTATTGCGTTAGATAATAGAATATTTGTTTGTTAAAAATTTTCATTTATTCAAAAAACATGCTGATGAAGTGAAGTAAAGAAATTTAAAGTTGACAGAATACAAATCAAAAGAAGGAATCATCCATCTAAATCTCGTGCATAAAAAAATAATCGATCAATCAAGAAGGCATCCCACCAGCAAGCAGTGTTATCAGCTTAGAATGGAACTTGTTCATGTAATATAAAACTTTTACTCTGGTTAATTGCAAGAAGCTCTTTGCTGCTTAGTATTTTGTAGTCAGTTCTATCAATCGATCGTGTATTACATTCATTTAACAAAGGCTCATATTAATAGAATTGTGGTCCATTTGTAACGGTTAAGATAAGTAAAAAAAGGTGACAAAGGCTGGAGATGAAGATATAGCACAAAGGCATAAAGCATGAGTCAAATTGATAGCACTTAAATAGGTCTTATGGATAGTCCCAATCACCAAAGAAAAAATGTATAAGCATGACTAAGATAACAATTAAAAATGCGATAGCTATACTCTAAATCACCAATCATTCTAGCATTAGGTAAATTAAGAAAAATATAGAAAAAAGAACATATATGAAAGCAAACCATATTAAACAGAATAGTTATGAAGAAGAAAAATACGAGTATGACATGCTACAACAAAAAAGAAGCAGGATGATGAAGCGTATATTATAATGCTATTGTAAAGGAGGTAATAAGTCATTATGCCACAAGAAAACAGCTATTTCAAGTTGATATAGCAATAAGGTTTGTACAAAGAGTTTTTTGGCTTTTACTTCCCTCAACTGATTTAGATGAACATTCTCTAAGCCGGCTTCATAATTCTAAAAATCCAAACTATAAAGCTACATGTTTGTTCGTATAACGCAATGATCGAATGTATTAAATCATATGAAGTGTCACCCAATTCTCAAACAATTATATCCAAGAAGCCAAAACAATATGAGTGATACCATAAGTTTGACGGACTTAGATCCTCGGAGAGAAGATATTCCATGTTGAAGTCCATTTATTGCTTCAAAATAACTAACTTCGCTGAGAGGAGCTACCTGAACGTACACAATAGAATTCAGCCATCTCGTTAATGTTTAACTCCCCATCATTGGGAATATAAACTTCATCTAAAGCTAATTATTTTGAAAGATTTCAAAAACTAAGGTTGGAGATTATTTTTTTTTTAAAGTTTGCAAAAACAGATCAAACAAACACCTTTCCAATAACTCGAACACTAAGTTTGCAAAGTTAGTTTTTGCAAACTCTAAAATAAACTATCTAAGTAATTTAGCTCATCTTGGCCGTGGAAGGATTGCACATTGTTAATATCTCATCAAGCATCACAATTTTTCTAATAACTTATAAAACACAATAAGCTTACCATATCAGAATTCAGTATACTTTCTCTTAAAATTAATAGAGCACATAAAGAAGTATTCTCTTGCTTTATTGCAAAGTGGTAGAAGATCTTGGGGAAGCTTCATTCATTCACTAATTTTCTCTGTTTTGACATGTCCAATCAAAAGAATGAGTAAAAAAGCAGTGTAACTCGATCGAAATACATCAAAATAAAATTTAAAAAAATTAACCATACCTTTTCAGCAAGACAAGAAACAAATTCAAGATTTGAAATTTATAGGTTTTGGATTATACCCCTTTGAAGTTACTGTGTTGAACTTTGAAGACAAATATAAAGATTGGACAAAAGCTATATTTGATTCGGCTGAACCCGTACCGTTATGGTACATACGCCCCTGAGCAGGACTATAGGATCTGTAGTGTGGCCCCTTCTTGCTCTCATGAATATAATCTTATGGTGGCTCTGTAGGCTTCTAATTATCTTTATTTTTATTTTTGCTTTCCATCCCCTCCGGCTGCATGTTGCATCACTTCTTATCATGTTCCTTTGCCTCTGTAGCGTATTTAGCACTTTTCTTTTTTCATGAGGCTTGCTTTTTTTGGCTTTGATTCATTATTTTCTGTAAAACCTGCAGATAAATAAATAACATCTTTTTCAGTTTACAAATTATGGTAATTAAAATTAAATAGTGGAAATCGAACAACTCTGTGAGAACATATCCTGAAGTTAACTGTATTATGCTTGTCCCGTTACCTAGTTAAGGAGTAGCCATAGTTAAGAAATCATACAATAATCTAAAAGAATAGCCGTTTTTCGTTTAAGATATTGATAAAATATTTGGATGGCACTGGCTTTGACCCTTTGTTATTAGTAATGCGGCTTCATGATTTTACAACATGCTTGCTCAGGTTACTTAAGCTCTATAGTCTATATATAGGGTATAAAAATATAGTAATGAATCTGCTCGTAGACATAGGGATTAGTAGTTTAGTACACATCGATTACTCATTTTTATTAGAGAATATTAGATACTGAAAAGGATGAGCAGATTAATTAATTGGAGAAAACTACATGCGATAATTAACAAAAATAAAAGTAATAACTATTTAACAGTTAAAAAAATAGAAAAAATACGCAACATTAATGAAAAGAAGAAGCAGTTAACAAAACAAAGACAAATGGCATGGGGAATAGGAAAATATATGTAGTTAACAAATTGTATCGAAAGAAGCCAAAAGAAAAGAGAGGTATTCTTGGCCAATGCGTTATGCAACGTCGGTTAGTTTCAAGAGAACTGGATTTCTAATTATGCCAATAAAAAGAGGACGAAAATATGGCAAATTAGTCCACTTCTGACAGAAAGAAGTGGAGTAAGTGTCTTTAATATTCTATAGAGGAGGCAATGTCATTCGAATTGCCTGTACCTGAGAGAAATTAATCAGAATAATCTATCAAAATTTTATTAATTGTGGCAAGCAATAGAGGTATCTGTCTTGGTCCCTCTTAACACACTTCAACATTGTCTTCCGTATTAACATATCTGCTATATTTCTTGTGTATTATCAGATATAGTATTAGATATGTCATAGCCCACAAGGTAGTTGCCAAAAATAATACCAAGCAAAACAAAGAAAGGAACAAAAAGAGAAAAGTTTTGAATTATGCTTGTTAAGTTTGATAACAGAGTTAAAAAAGATTAACCATGAAAAGCAAAAGAAGAATGCAATAATTACAAGATTTAATATGAAGTGCACTAAAAGATCAAGCTTCAAGAAACATAGATAAGTATACTTTGAGGAATGAAACACTTGAATGAGAAACCTAATAAGATAAGAAGCTTAGCATGTTTAAATTCCACTCCCCTATAATGAAAAATGCTTAGTAGCAGTAACCATGTACTACATACAGATCATAGTGGTAACAATAAAAGTTTTGTTTTCTAAAGAACCAAATGTTATGAATTCAACAACAATTTCTTTTAATATCTGTTACGCAGAAGAATTCCAAGCATAAAATTTATAGGCAGGCAGCGTCTATCACACTCAATATATACCAAGAAGAAAGTAGAATCCTAGGAGCATATAACAACACAACTAAAATATTTAATGAATATTCCACAAATATAATCAGAACTGAAGCAAACCATGCCATGAACACATTGCAATAAACCGTATGTTACACTTTGGTTTGAAAATATTATTGTATTGTTGAGGAATAGCTATCAGTTGCTACTGACATTTTAAATAGAAAGGAAAAAATAGGACAAAAGAGCTACTTTATAGATGGGTCATATATGTCAGAAATAATGAATCCTTCAAACCTATTCATTGCAAAATCAATAATTTGGAGTTTCAACTGCCCCCAAATTCTGTTAGAAATCACTCGGGGGTGATTCTTGCCCACCCAAAACTGCTCAATTGATGAAGGGTAGAGATGACTGGTACATCCAATAACTGTGTAAAGACAAACAAATAAATACATAAGTTTTGTACAGAGTAAAAGAACAAACCGTAGCTTTTGCTAATTCAGAAGAGAACGACGTAAGATGAATTCACTAAATTTAATCACTTCAAAGAGAGCATTTAGTAGATATAGGTACCACATTCAGGCCTAAGGCATTTTGCAGCGATGAGGGGAAGAGATGTCGACTGTATCAAGCCGCCGGAGTAAGCATTCGTCATGTCAATTTGACAAAGCATTCGTCGTCAGTCTACTAATCGTGTCACTCTTACATACATGTTCACTTTTAAAAAAATCAAAGAATTGAAAGGGAGTGAAGAATCGAACACCTGGCTACACTGCTTCAGGAGCGGAGAAGTGGCCTAGAGATATTTTTATTTTTTGTGCTCTGCCTCAGGGATAACCATGAATTTGTATCGTGAGGTAACAAAAAAATAGCAAAACCAATGTTGGCTGGGAAAAGGAAGAAGAAGAGACGGAGGGCAATTAACAAAAATAAAGACGTGACTTTTCATCTTTGTAAAATTATAGACGTGACGGTTAGGTACTTTTTTCCCACAGATTAAAATGAAAAGCATGGTCAATTATTTGAGACAAAAGATAAATGAGAATGCTGCTCGATCAAAGTGCCACGTCAGACTTTTATGGCCCCGCATTATAATAATATATAGATTATTATACTCCTATTAGCCCTTCCCTTTGTGCCCTCAATGCACAATAAACCAACTTGTGGCCCTGAACTTTGGTGCAGTAGTAAAGGTTATATATGCAAATCTCGAGTTAGAATCTTTATTGTGAATAAACTCTGGTATAAGAATCATATTGTGATCAAACTCTAGTGTAGTACTTATTAAATAGAGAGAAACTGCCATTATCCACCGACTTTTGACTCCATTGTCCAAAAAATTAATGAATGAACCAACTTTTAGGACGCTTTTGCCAGTTATTCTTTTCTGCAATCTTCTATCACAATGTTTACATGCATTTGAACGTTGGGCAGTGCAGATATTACTTAATTTTGGAGAAACTAATTGAACAGGTATTCACTGTTGTGGTTGGCAACATGGTTAATTTGAATAACAATTTCATGAACCAAATCCACGACACGTTTTAACTTACTATTGTTATTCATTTATTACATTCCATGTCAGTTGTGGCGGATAGAAAGCTGCATATATCATATATGCTTCTCCTTCAAGAAGAGTTAACCAAAAAATCGATAAAATAATATCAAAGCTGCACTGCAGTGCAGATGCGTCTGATCACCAAACTAGTCATATCTGATTCAAACGGATCTTAGTAAGGAAAATAGCAGAGAACAAAGAGCATTATGACCTGCTACAAATTTACCTCTTTCTTTTTTCTCCAGGAAGCGGAGAGTAGGTGCAGTGCAAGGGAGTAAAAAGAAAGAAGGATGCAAAAGGGAATGAAGGAAAAAAGTGACATTCCAATCTATAATGGCAAAGGTTTTCTATCTGGCCATGATTCTACTTTCTCAAAGTACTTCACAGGCACCGCACCATCAAACCCCTCCGTCAAGATAACTTTGTTGTCTGAGATATAAAGCTTCATCCCGTCTGAAGCAATGTATAACAGTGAGAAACATGGAAAAGTAGGATTTTTGAATTTTCATATCACTTTCTCAACTATCAACTTATGAATATGTTCTCTTTGTGATTTCGAGGTTAGTTTTTGAATCTAGAAAGAATATATAACGAAGCTAAAACATCAGTCTGAATACAGAAAGTTAGAATATTGTTTCCTGTCATCTCACTGCAGATATTACTTATTTCTTGAGAACCCATTATAGGTTTCTAATATGTTCAGTCTCTAACTAGTACCTTATTCGATTCCATTTTATTGGAATTATGATAAAACTTTAGAAAAACTTTACTAGAATTCAAAAATCAAAACAATTACCTGCCAGAGCTCTTCTCACATCAAGAAAGATGAGGACATTAACATCTCGCCTCATTCCTGGTCAGTGGAAAAGATTATTCAGTTACCCAAGAAAACCAAGTATATTGAAGTTCAGGTGAACTATCTAAAAGCAAGAGTCCGTTGCTGATAAGGAAGATACAGAAGGTCAAAGATAAACAATGATGCATAAGAAATCGCAGGAAATGATTCTTAGAAATGCACCATGTCAGGATTCTACTAGATCAACTATTGTACCTTTGATGGTACAGTTGAGAAATTTGTGTGTTACAGGAATAGGGGCGGATTCAGTTCAATAGCTACGGGTTCCCGTGAACCCAGTAACTTTTGTCTAGACCGTGTATTTGTATTGAAAAATTCATTAAATGTATAAAAATATTTAGCTTGGAACCCAGTCCGTTCATCCAGTTAGTATTGTATATTAACTCGAGATTTTTGTAGGAACCAATAAACCTTAAATCTTGGATCCGCCTCTGCATATAATGTTGTACTACGATATTTGGAGATTATGTCTGAATCTGAGAAACAGATATGTCCTCACAAAAGGGCCATACTCGTAATGCAGGCCATGATATTTGTTACAAAACTATGGGAATTCTTGTTATCTAATAATTGGAATCATCTAATTATACATTTTTTATTTCCTATACTCTGTACATGCATGCTACCAATTTCTATAGTTCTTCTTTAGTTCCCAATTTGCCCTTCTTCTTGGTGTTTGGGGAAGGTTTAGGGTTAAAACTGGAGATGCAATGAACGAAATTTTAGATTGTCCATTGCTTCATTGTAGTTAGTGAACTAATGAAAACATGAAATAATGACCAAACTCCATCCTTAATAAAGGAAAATAAAAATAAATGTATCCACCAAAGTCAATCTTTTTCAAATTTTGGAGAAAAATAAATTATTTTTTTAATTCTACATGTGCCCAAGTGGTGGAAGCCATTTCTTGAGATTTCAACAAGTTGGCCACTATGTTTTTGTACTAATCATCTTACTACTTATTAGAACTGTCATAAATGAAACGGTCATTCTTGTAATTAGGGGTGGCAAACAGCGGGTCGGGTCAGATATGAGCCGGTCGAAAATAGGTACTGCAAAAACGGATAAATTATCCGACCCGACCCGTGTTTAATACGAATAAAAAATGGGTTAACCAGTGGCACGCGGAGTAAAAATTTATGTGTAAAAATTCATTAAAATTACAAAATAGTAGATATGAACCCATAACTTGAAAAATATAATGGATTCAATGCTAAAAATTTCAAAAGTTGAACCCATAAGATTTAAATCTTGGATCCGCCTCTGTGCAGGAATTATTCATGCCATGAGAAACAGTAATCAGTGCAAGTAGATTTATGACATTAGCATGAAATACAATGAATTTGTAAATTGTGAAAATAGCAACGGATACAAGATCTTATAAGATATCTTACCACTAATTACTTCCCCATCTGTTGGCAAGCCACATGAGAAATGGACATGTAACCTTTTCATCTGTTTGAGTCCATGCTCCAAAATTGATTCCAAATTCTTCTTATAAGTGCCATGTACACAAACTGCATATTGCCACAAATGAAAACCAAAACATCAGAGACAGAAATTCTCAAGTAAGACCCAGGGAGACATTGATATAAAAATTGTTCTTCAGCACGAGATGAGGAAGTAATCTCAATTTATATTACAATATTGAAAACAAGAACCTAAAAATGAAACTTGAAGAGTTTTTTGAACTTACATTATACATGTATTGAGTTCAGGATCACCCCTCTTCT
Organism: Nicotiana tomentosiformis; assembly: GCF_000390325.3. Lineage (NCBI taxonomy): Eukaryota > Viridiplantae > Streptophyta > Magnoliopsida > Solanales > Solanaceae > Nicotiana > Nicotiana tomentosiformis. The sequence continues at coordinate 55,352,234 of NC_090812.1, read as the reverse complement.
GGTCAATATTACAATATATAAAATGAGAATTTGAAAATGAAACACTGAATTTTTGTACTCTTAACATTATACATTTATTAACATTAATCAGATTTTAGCACTTTATACAAAAGAAAATTACTCAGATGTTAGTATCTGCTACTACATTGGTAAAAGCAAGATCTTTTCAGGAAAATTATCAACAATTTAAAAATTTTGCCAGTTAAGTTGCGATAGAAGGAATACATGGCAGTTTGACATTGAGCAAGACCCAAATTTATTCCTTTTAGCCCTATGACCAATCAACCCCCACCCCCATGATATTGAATAGGGTGCTTAGAATTTATAAAACAGTTCAAATAGTAACCCAGACAGACTCCAAATAAGAGTGATTTTTCCTATGAAAAAAGACATATTCCAACTAGAAGTATTTAGAAGATATTAAATGCACAAAATTCACTATACCTGCAACTTCATCAGCTGAAAGGATCGGTTTCAATAAGCTCTCAGTTTCAACTATCTGCTAAGAGATGTAAAAACTTAGAGAAAAGATTGCCAACTCAAAGATTATGAATTGATATTGGGTAAAGGGCACATATACGTTATTTTCATTTGCAGTGTCAGAATTTGTAAATGAATATAATATAGTTGACAATGAAGAAGACAACTGTTGTTCATTTGAAGTTTCTACAAGAATAAAAACATAAATGCCAGCCAGATAGGATCTAGTCATAAAAAATAGAAAGAACTAAATACTTGGATATCAACTATGTCCAAAAGAACAGAAGAAGCATGGACATAGATGTGCAAAACTTAAATAAGAATAAATATTTGACATACTCAGTAAACGAGAAGAAGAAGCTAGATCTAGTTATACAAAAGTAATTTTGATGTCAACCATGCTCAGAATAAAGAAGAAGAACAACAAAGAACAGTGGAGTCTCCTCCACTGGAACAATATATTTTCAGCTACCAACGATGACACTGCTAACTTGTGGACCACAGAAGTCTATTGGATGTCTGCTATACCATTACTTTAGTTTACTTTATCATACAAGGGAAAAACACATTTGGGAAAGGTCTGCATATCATGAGATACCTTTTTAATTACGAAAAGATGAAATTGGAACTATTAGAAACATGAATAACATACTGATGCACTGAGAGTTTCATAATAGTGTTTCATTTGTAATACAAAAATATGGAAAATTAATTTTTATTTTGTATAATTTTGGCCTGAGATAAATTAAATAAAGAAACACACTAAGTGAGGATCATATAACTGGCCCCAACTTATTTGGGACTGAGGTGTAGTAGTTTATGAATAAGATGCGGATGCAGTGAGAATTTCATAATAGTTTGTCATTTGTAATACAAAATTATTAGGAACAATAAGGGTGTAAATGCTTGCACTAAATGAAATATGCTTATAGGCACTCCACTAACACACTTTCTAAAGTGCATGAATTGAAGGAAAATACATGTCCAATCTCTCACTTTCTAGTCTTTCATTCTCTTTCTCTTTCTCTTTCTCTTTCTCTTTTCATCTCCAAACATATTGAGACTTTACCTCTTTATTCATCAAAACTCACAAATTTGTCCAGCTATAGTGGAAGACTGGAAGCACCCTGACTGGCCTAATTTATTGACAGAGTAATCCAACATAATTCTGCTCGAAATAGGAAAGGAAATAACATTATTCCACCTAAGGAAAGAACGTACCTTTACTGTGTGGCCCTGGTTAGCACGTATCAGAAGTTCTCCATTCTCTTCCAACAGACCGAATCTTTGCTTATTATCCTTCCGTACTGCCTATAAGAAAACAATGGAAACCAGTTCGCTCAATTGAAAGAAAGGAAGGAGGCAACAAATTAAAGGAGCACAAGGCTTCGCATAACTAACCTCTTTGACATCATCAACTGTGTGTGACCTCAATGGGACGTTCGCAAATGTTTTTAAGTTTAGCTTTAACAGATCCTGCACCTTCACATACCCATCATTCCTCATATTCAAGTTTAGCTCAGAGGCCATGTGCCGCAAAATGCGTGTCCTAAGTTTAAACAACATTACAGAATATTCGAGATATCATATTTAGTTTAGACAAAGTTTGGATTTTGATAAGAGAACTAAGAAAGTTTAAGACAAGTGACACTTGGTACTTAACGAACTATAATTTCAAACTACAGGATGTACATACCCTTAATACCTAGAGACCTGGAACTAATCACTTCCAATGATCATCATGGCTAGACAAAATTTTCTAAGTATTATTTTTCTTTTATTAACTCCCCCTCCCCCTGATTTTCGCAAAGTATTGCTGGTCCTAAACCAGGATAAAGGAAGAAGATCGTAGTAAGTTGAAGTGTAAAATGGTGTACCAAAGAATTATTATGAATCTTGGAATAACGAAGGACCCAAATAAAGCAAAATTGGCAGAGAGGATTCATAAAGCCAAAGCCAACTAATTGGGACTACTGTTCTGTTGATTGACTGATTGAATTTTCTTTAACTATCATGTGTCACAAGAAGGATGATAGTCTATCAACATGAATTACCGAAATCATTGGCACATGACCTGAATAGAGGGAAATGTAAACAAATGAATCATATAGTGCACCCAATTTGGAATTGAGGCTCAGTTGATTAATTGACTACATAATAAAAAAGAACAGTACCAAAAGCCGAAAGAAGAAATATAAAGTGATATACATACAAGAGTCTCCCAAGAGCATCAATTTTATCTTTGCCGGAGCTGACAGCACCACCGCCTCGGGCTCCTGATCTTTCATTATTGTCCCATTCTCTCCCTCTTCCTCTACCACCGCTGCCATTGATTAAGAAACATAATTTTCCAATTGATGATTGAAACTTTACAGAAAATTTTTTCAGCAAAAGAAGAAGAAAATATTTTACCTTCGATTGGAATGACCAAAGTCAGAGGAGGATAAAGAAGACTTGCGGAAACCCGAGCTGTCCATTGAAGAAGTAAAAGCAGGGAAACGACAGAGCAGAGAAGTAGAGAGGAAGGATGTCAAAGGGGGTGAAGGAAGAGGAAAGATGCGGCAACGTACAAGTCGCAAACTGGAGGTACTCAGTCGAGAAGTGAACATTCTAGCCCTAAAGCAAGCAGGAGACCGTTCTATTACTTCTGTGCTAGGTATAATTCCTTTTGTGTCCCTGCACTTGCTGATTTGTGTCTTCCAGAGAAAATCTAAATTTTTAATTTTGCAGTCTACATTGATTGCCACCGACGATTTTGTTTCGCTTTTGGCAGAAGTGAAATTAGGGGCTTTGCTTGGTATTTTGCAGCTCCAACTAAAATAATGGTTGAATCCTTCTTGATTTTGTGAAATTCAACTGCTTGAAGAGAAATTGGTGTTTCAGCCGGCTTATCTTTTCTTTGTTAATATGTTTTTCATAGCAGCTCCATCTCCATAAGTGAGGACTCAAAGAAGTCATTAAAGTGATATTTTAGGGCTATGTCCAGCGGCATCCCAACCTCAATCATCAACTTTGGAATATATCAGCGAGACAACAAAGACTACTGCTGTAAATTAATGGGAATGGAGACAACTGATCGGGTGACTTAAAATTCTTTACCAGTAACTCATGTTGGTATTAGCTACTATAATTTTCCAAACAAAGTTTTAAGCTCTATTACTCAAAACTTAAGTTTTAAAGAGATAATACTATGTTATATACTTTTGCTGTCAAGTAACTACTGCTTTGTAAATCCAAATAGAAATAGTGATAGCCTTGTCATATAGTTAAATTGTTAGAAGAAATTTCTGTTTCTTATTGATGTATCCCCTCAAACTGATTCAGACTTTGTTAAAGGCTTATTTAATCAACCTATTTATATGAGCCTTTTACAGATAAATCTTTATTCTTTTAAGTCAAACTACTTATAAATAAACCCTATTTATAAGTTAAACATAGTTGCTTAAATGAAAAAGGTCTACAAATAACTATAAATTGGGATTGCCATTGTCAGCTAGCATATACTTGTTCTTGATATAGACAAAATGACAGGCTCACTAATGCAATCCATAAAATTTGAAGCTTTACTGTTCCTGATGGTGAGTTAGTATTTGTTACGGTTTCCATAGTCATTTTCAGCTGCAACGTATACTACAGCTCTTCAATTTCAACTCTCCGTTCTCCTATTGCTATCAGAAGAGTGGTGATCTTCAAGAGGAACACAGAGAAAATCATATTTTAGCCGTACATGTTCTGTGATGTTCTTTCTGTAAGTAACTTATTTTTAGGCGATTCGTGTTCCCCTTACATTAAAGGGCAATCTTAAGAATTAGCTTGTTCGGGCAAATATTGTTTCTAACACAATATACAGCATTAATACAATCATCGTGCAGAATTAGCTTGTAACTCGATTTCTTTTCTCATCTTGTTATTAATGATCTTTCTTTCCATTTCTAGATGGGTTCAGGACTACACTGGACCTACGTACTACTTCTATTCCTCTCTTAATGATATATTCCATTAGATAGATATATGTTTCCAGTGTGATAGTTGTGTTACATATGCAGATGCAGGTTAATGGACTTTCAGGTGCAGAAAAGTTCCTTTCCTTCTCTTTGTGCTGTTCTGCATGTTCATTGGGTCAGGTAGCCCTGCAGACTGAAATGCTTCCCTATGTTAGTACCACAAAGTACTATAAGTTGCTACAGAAAATTGCGCTATCATTTTATTTCAACCCAAAATAACATGCTTTATAACTTTGTATTGAAATGTTAGGTTGCGTATTCTCTATGGACCGAAATTAGTAACTTCATAAGTTCACTTTTACGAACTCTTTTGGTATTTGTTAAGAAAACTTTTTTGTAATTTATTATCAATCTTTACTCATTTTTACCAGTAAGTCTTGTTGGTATTAGTTGTAACTTTTCCAACAAAATTTTAAGCAGTGCTTACTATTTTGTATTAACATATTTATCTTTAGCTGTTAATTCTTTCATCTAAATGTTCATGTTTTAAAGTACATTTGGTGACTAATTGTATGCTTTTTTTGGCAAAATCTTGTTGATATTGTGGATCTTTAAGCCATGACTGCTGAAGGAAGCAGGATTGGAGGTAGAATGACAGACGTGGAAACTACATCAGATTTCCACTGACATTCCAACAATAGTTAAAAAAGCGGCACTGCATCAGCAGAGGATTTGACCTTGGTAGATGCACTATCGCTTTCCTGGATTTTGCTTTATTTGAGGTGCCTCAAATATTGCTTTTAGATACATTATGTTATTTCCTATGAGTTTCAAAGAATACACTCGATGTCAAACTGTCTAAATTCTGGTGTTTTTTTTTGTTAAAATGTTTATCTACCTTTCCAAAATTTACATGTGCAGATAGATAACCGTCGCCCATGTTTGTGCTGATAGCAGGATCTATAATACAACTGTATGGTATATCTCTCAGGTAAAGTTTTTCTTCTCACAATCTGATATAAGGTTTTAATTTTTTCTAGACGTGGAATGGAATTGGCCTGGCTAATGAAAAAAATTGTTGTTAGGACTATGGGGTACCAACTTGGCAAAAACTTCAGATAGGTGTGATTGGTAATAATCAATCTCTATATTGCTAAATGATATAATCATTGATAAGCAGGTCATTACCACATAACTTGATACATTCAACTGATTTAGATAAAACGATGCATTTCTTTCGAGTTATGGCTTAACTAGGGGGATCGAGCTATGAATTGATGGAAATTTTCTTTTTGTTCTTCACTGAGGCCGAGCCTTGGCGCAGCGGTAACAGTTATTGCTGCATGACTAGGAGCTCATGGGTTCACAGCAAGAAACATTCTCTGGCAGAAATGCAAGATAAGACTACGTATAAAACTGTATAGAAATGTGATCCAGCCTTTTTCCGCCGTTCTCTGCTCTCTGTTCCTCACTGCCTCCGCCAAGTTATTTGAATCCATTTTGTAGGGACAGTACAGAACAACAAATGATATCAATGTGATCTGGCCTTTCCCTAAACTTGGTGCATTAGCGAGAACTTAGTGTATCGATCTGGCATTTTATATTCTCTGTTCCTTGCTAGCCCCTGCAATTTATTTGAATAGCGACATTATAGAACAGACCAATGATATCAATCTGCTTATCTGCAGGTATGGATACAAGGGCATACCGCTTGAGTTGCTTGAAAGAAACTAACATTTTTTAGATTGATTTGCCAGAGGTCTTGCAGGTTAAAACTACTGTTCTAAAAGAGGCAATCAATGAATAAAAACACCCAATGCTGACAGCAAAATCATTGAAGAGAGTGAAAAGATTGGTTTGAAAAGCTTCAATCATCAGATTTAGAGCTAAAGAAGAATACAATGTGGGTATTAGAGGGAATCATCTACGATCTATCACACTCTCATGCAATGGAAGTACTTAATGTTATTGCAAATAACTGTGCCTCTGGTCATACAGTACTTTTAGCAGATCTCATGAACAAGCAATCAACCACAATGTGCAGTTCCATTTTCCATTTCTATAGTGATTGGCCTCTTCTGTTGTTGCCATCACTAGGATTTTCTCAAGTTAATCTATGCACTACAGATATTCTTTTATGCCTTTGTAAAAAATACTTACATTTGGAATGCATAGTAGCACCAAGAAAGCTAAAAGAATGCAACACCAGCTTATCTTTGTTATTGAAGGACTGTAAGCATAAGTATATTGATCTCTTTTAACTTCTGGAATTATATTCTACTGCGATGTAGATCAGGGAAAATTTCATTATCTGGGATTTCAACTCAAGTTAACTCTCAACCCATTAGCAATTTTTACCCTGCTGCACTATCAGCAGGAAGATACTAACTTCATTCATATCCTTGACATGTTTTTTCATTGCTTAGGAAATACTATCTCATCAGACTCATGGGCCAAAATCCATTAAATGTTAATTTATCTTTGCAACAATAAGACGCAGAACTTCTTACGTATTGCAAGTGCTCCTGCTTGGGAAATGTTAACAGATCTTACAAGTGATTGTTGTCTTCATCACAGAGCAATATTTTTTAAGCAAAAGTTACCATGATATAAAACACATGTTCTTCAAATAAATATTGTACTCTTCACGCTGGCAAATAATATTTATCGAAATAAAACACGCTCTTGTGTTGGGCCCGTGCTTGCACGGGCTTATCCCATCTAGTATGGAATAAGCTGGGTGAACCAATTGGGTCAATGGGTCACGCTCCAATTAGCTCTCTGGGATTTCTCTTATGGCGGTCCTTTATTAACCGTTTTTCAGACCCGCAACAGTGAATTCAAAGACCATAGAGATTGTTATGGACAATTTTAAGGACATTATTGTCTTTAGATTAATCTATTTTTATCCTATATTTTATTTATTACAAACTACATAACACTTGCATAAATTAAGCATCTATTAGTAACATCAATTTTAATAGAGTTAGTACCCTAAAAACCCCTTAAACTATCATATTTTTGTCAGTTTCCTACTTAAACTATTCGGTGTCCCCAAAACCCCTCTGAAGTATATTGTCCTTCATATTAAAACTCCCTCATTGCTGAGCATGCATAACGTGTGTAAACACTCGCTTGGGAGTGCGTGGCGGCAAAAAAAGCCATCAAAATGGCTCATATCACAGAAAATAATGGCTAATTAGCCTAACCCTCTTTCATATTTATTTTTTTAATATGTATTCTCCTTATTTCAGTTATATCCACCTTTCTTTCTCATTTTTCACCATTATTCCTTATTTATTTTTTTATTTTTCTTCTTTATTTATCACCTTCTTCTTCATTTTTTAATCTTTTTTCTTCAGTTTTCCATATGGGTTTCCTCTGGAAAAATTTTCCCTCTCTTGTTTCCTCTGAAATGATTTATTCTCTTTCTTGTTTTAATCTTCTTTCATGTCTTACACATATTATTGAAAGAATACCAATTTAAATCTTCTTATTAAATTCAACACCTTGTAGAGAATAAAGTTGAATATCTTGAACCTTTTTTATGTAATCTGGAATTAGAGAATGTAATTGTAAGCCAATTGATTTTTTATTTGCGAAATTTTATTTTGTGTAATCTATTTTATGTAATATAAGATGTTTTTTAAGAAATGCGACACCATATGCCTTTATTTATATTTATTTGGAGTTAAGCATAAAGCACAATCATAATTAAACCTAAAATTTAACACAGTACATTAAATATTATTATGGCCAAAACTCCTAAAATTAATCAATCATCTGAAAGTAATACATCATGAGTAAACTATATAAAAGGAATATAGTTCAGGTGGTTTTTGGGGACACCGGATAGTTTAAGTAGGTAATTGACAAAAAATGATAGTTTAGGCGGGTTTTAGACTGAGTTAGATAGCCACGTGTAGTGCTACATGGCACGTTTTTTAAATCATTAGGAGCGTGTACTACACGCACCTCTAAGAATGCAATGAGGGGTTTTTAATATGAAGGGCAATATAGTTCAGGGGGATTCTAAGGACACCGAATAGTTTAAGCAGGACTGACAAAAACATGATAGTTGAAGAGGATTTTTGGATATTAACTCATTTAATATAAGAAACGTTGCAATCAAACTTTGTATTGACTATACTAAATTTACACCAAGTTATATGTTGACAAGATTCATCACTACTGGTGAGGTGGGAGGATTTGCAAGAAGGGTGATACAAATCAGAGATCCTTGAACTATTTCAATTTAAAAGGGATTGGCTCTTATAATAGAAAGTAGAAACTATTGTGAACAAACTGGTCTAACATACGTTTTAACAGTGAAAGAATCCCACCATCCCTGGGCAATTGAGAGTTTGATTGAGTTACCAAGTATTTTGATGAGATTTGTTTCTGCTAACCAATCAAAGGAAGAAGCAGCATCCGGTAATAGGGAGAAAATAACCTTGCAAATAATTCATATTTTGATGAGATTTGTTTCTGCTAACCAATCAAAGGAAGAAGCAGCATCCGGTAATAGGGAGAAAATAACCTTGCAAATAATTCAAAACTAGCACCACCAAGGGATGTGATTGAACAATTAAGATCACTCTACCCTCAACTAGAGTCCTTGATAGAAAGAAGTACTATTTCTTCCTTCCTTCAGCTCCTTTTGCGTCTTTCCTCTCTTCTTAGTAGTCGAGGGCCAGAGAGTATCCCAAGCTCCAAACATTCATAGAGGTAATCGAATGATAATGAGAAAGTCAAACCATCCAACTCACTTCCGGCTGTGTATGTAGTGCCAAGTTTGACAACGTTCCATTTGTTTAGGACAAGATAAGAGCTACTCTACTAATTATCTCGCTTCAAGGAAAGCATAATTCAAATTCCATTCAGGTTTGCACAAGTTCATGAATTAGTAGCCTACTTCCAAAACTTTGATGAGACGGGGAATTGAAAAACAGCAGCTAAATATAAATATACCACAAGTACTAAGAGAATCGGATTGCCAATTTAAAGCTGGAAATGTTCCCTTATCATCTCTCAAAACAAAATTTGTTCCATTCAAACTCGGCCATACAAAAACAACTTAGTCTATAATTTTGAAGATGGGACTTGACCAAGAAACTAGAAATCCCGTGCCATGATCTTCTCTAAGCCACAAGAGTACTGGCGGTGGTAGATTCACTGCAAGGCAAAAATTGACCTCAGTAATGCAGTTCTCTAGATTTTGTAGAGTTAAACAAATTCATGAACTAAAAAGGGCTAAAGTGGGGGGCGCTAATAAAACTCATATAATATTAACCGCAACTATAACACACTCGACCACATTGTGCACACAGAGCACTGCAAGTAAAACTTTGCCAGGTGTCCACCTCACTAGTAACCATCACAAAATATCTATACAGGCGCAATGTTGGGTATCTAGGACATCAACCCAATAAAGTAGCCAAAGGGTAAAGGATGAACAAAGCAATATCCAATTTATTAAATCGAACAATACAAGCCCCCGAAATAAAATTAATCCACTTCATTCATAGACCTAAATAGCATATTTGGTGGAACCACAGAGACTCCAGGTAGAAATAATTTAGCTAGTAAATTTCCCTAAGACAGATATTTCGAAACAAAATTTCAACTTGCACACATATAACACATATAATCAAAGTCAGAAGCAGTTCACCGCTAAAATAAAATACACAAGAGTGAACTTACTACTTCCAGACTGGTGGAAGCTTCTTTGTTTTCTTATAGTAGCGAGCAAGTCGATGAATCCTGCTTTCGACGAGAATCAACCTAAACTTGGAATCCTTGTCTTTCCTGTTTCTTTCAAGATGCTTCCTGATGGCCACTGCTTTCTTGATAAGGTGGTAGAGATCCTCGGGAATCTCAGGAGCAAGTCCTGATTGGAAACATTAACAGGTTAAACAAGCATTCCTTTAGAAAAGTCATATCAAGGAACATTAGATACACAAAAAAGAAAAATGAGTACCATGAGCCTTCAGAATTCTGAGAATCTTGCTACCGGTTACACTCTTCACTTGAGCAATTCCATGAGAATCACGAAGAATAACACCAATTTGAGAAGGTGTCAAACCCTTCTTTGCAAACTTGCAGATGTTATCCTCAACCTGGAAAGCACAACATTGCTGTTACTTGACAAAAGCTAAAATGACTTGACCACGCTTCAACAGTCACACACCAGTCAGTTCAGTGATGCAAGGCCAAAACCTAAAAAGTTCTATCTGAGGTATGGTAAATTGAAATCACACGTTCAAACAACATGGAGAAATGGTTACACAATTGTTTGTGGAAACATGTCATCGTGCATTCATGCAGAAACTACAGGCATTAAAGAGGCATCAGTAACTTATACTAAAGGTCACATTTCCTCAGGCCAGTAGTTAATCCCTTATATTGATTCTTCAGTAAATTTAAAATGAATCTACAAAATTCCTAGACCTAGAAATCCCACCCACTGAAGCTAAAGACGTACATATTCAGTTCAGGTACAAACTAATAACATAATCATCATTAAATGAAACCAGCTATTCAGCATTTCCATAACTTTTTAAACAACTATTAAAACTATTAAATAAATCAATCAACTATCAGCTATCAGCTATATGAATACTTTGCTTTATCCAGGTTTTAGTATTTAGAGGATTCGCCCGTGTCATTATGTGGAAATTTAGAATTCAGACAAGGTATCATTACAACCTCTACATTTTTCTTTCCAATTTTATTAGTTATCAATTTATATGTATGAAAGGAAACAAAAGGAAAATTCAAGTTTTTTAATAAGCAATAAATTCCTTACATCAGGAGCAGAGATTTTCAGCCAGCTTGGTGGAGTCCTCTTGTATGGAAGAGCTGAAGCTGAAATACCCTTACTAAGCACACCAAAGAAGAAAAAAGATTGACAAAATACAAAAATCAGTACAATGTGGCATGGACAAGTGATACTTAAACAGGAGGTAGGAATAAACAAACCCTCGACTGTGCATACGACCCATGGTGGCTGTTTGGTGGCGTACGGTGGTGTGCGAGTGGCTGCCGCGCTCCGGTTGGCTCTATCAGCGAAACCCTAGAATTACAACTGGAGGAGGATTAGGGTTTTCTATATATAGGTTCTTTATTTGCACTCAAGTCCTTCCTATTCTTTGAATTGTATTTTGATCTTTTAGGATAGTTACATATTACGCCCTGGTGTTCAGTGATTTTCAAGAACTTTCTAAAAAAGAAAGACTCGTCCCGTTATTTCAATTAAAAATACAAATTTGTCCCTAAACTATACAAAATGATTAAGTATTGGTATTAGACCAATCTTTGTCGTAATAAAAATGGGTTAAATTTTCCTTTATTGACTAGCAGTCCATCATTAAAGACTAATCTCCAACATTAACAAATAGTTCAGGGGACAATTTCAATCGTTTTACGTGGAAAATATCCGTTACAAATGCGGATAATCTTACGTTAATATTTACTATTAACAAATAAATTTGGTCCAAAAAATTAATCAATCAATCGATCATTTGACCAAATCCGAAGCCGAAGCCGAAGCCGAAGCCGAAGCCGAAGCCGAAGCCGAAGCCGACGACGGCGCGAGGCTTGCTTTCTTCTTAACTCTTTAAGAGCTACAAGAAGAGCAATTATATATATACCCACCAAAAATCTTTTCCTCTTCCAATATGGGACAATGTCTCATTGTCAAGAGGGAAAAACTTAAAATTTTACTCAAAAATTTCATTTTCCCTCCATTTCCCATTCACCCTCATTTTAAGACTATTTCATCTTAAATATCAAAAAACCTCAATAATCCCTCACATGAATGGGGAATGGCTATATCACGGAAGTACGCATGGAAAAACTGTGTGATTTGCAAGCAAGGATTAATCGCATCTGGATAAGTAGGTTTTCCTTTGAACTTTTCCGTAGTGAACTTATGTCGGATATACTCGGTCAATCGGTAGATTTGATATCTTTGAACCGTCGATCTTTGGTGTATACCTAGACAACCATAAGTCACACAATCAACCCTTAACCGTCTTTGGTTCTCATTGTTGTGTTCGTTTCAGCCATGAACACCGCCTGGTTTCATAAGTGCGTAGAGAACTGGCCTTACAAAGTTCTCCTTGAAGCGGCTAACACTTCACACTTACATAGGTGATTCCTAAACGTGTCATCCTGTAGATACACTATTTGATATACCCCGTATCAAATTTAAAAATCATTAAAAAGCCTTAATATTTTATCCTTGGTACTGAACATTGTCTCATCACGAGAACGGACTAAAATTTTATTTGACAATGTTGAACCGTCATTAATGACTTTGTTTGATCTCCTTGAACCTAGATCTTGGGATCTCCAGTCTTCTAGGTAGAGTTATCGCCACAATGACTTGTTCTCGGCCATAGCCCCATTCCCCTTGATGATTTTTCAACTACCTCTCTAGTTAGGCATTTTGTAAGTGGATCCGACACATTATCACTTGACTTTACATAGTCAATTGTGATAATTCCTCTAGAGAGTAATTGCCTAACGGTTTTATGTCTTCGTCGTATATGACGAGATTTACCGTTATACATAACGCTCCCAGCCCTTCCAATTGCTGTTTGACTATCACAATGTATGCATATTGGTGCCAACAGTTTGGGCCAAAATGGAATGTCTTCCAAGAAATTCCGGAGCCATTCAGCTTCTTCACCGGCTTTATATAAGGCTATGAATTCAGCCTCCATTGTAGAGCGGGCAATACATATTTGTTTGGACGACTTTCAAGATACCGCTCCTCCACCAATAGTGAATACATATCCACTCGTGGACTTAGAATTAATTGAACCAGCGATCCAATTTGCATCACAGTATCCCTCAATCACCGCAAGGAATTTACTGTAGTGCAAGTCAAAGTTCTGGGTATGTTCTAAATATCCCAAAACTCGTTTCATTGCCATCCAATGAGATTGGCCTGGATTGCTCATATATCGACTCAGTTTACTTATAGCACAAGCTATATCTGGTCGTGTACAATTCATGATATACATTAAGCATCCCAACACACGAGCATAATCCAATTGTGATATGCTTTGGCCTTTATTCTTTGCTAATGCAAGATTCACGTCAATCGGAGTCTTTGCAACTTTAAAGCCCAAGTGCTTGAATTTTTCAAGTACTGTCTTAATATAATGAGATTGTGACAATGCCAGACCTTGAGGAGTCTTATGGATCTTAATTCCCAGAATTAAATCAGCAACTCCCAAGTCTTTCATATCAAACTTGCTATTGAGCATACGCTTAGTAGCATTTATGTTGGCAATGTCATTACTCATTATCAGCATATCATCCACATATAGGCAAACAATGACTATGTGATTTGGAACATTTTTAATGTACACACATTTATCACATTCATTTATCTTAAAATTATTTGACAACATTGTTTGGTCAAATTTCGCATGCCATTGTTTGGGTGCTTATTTTAGTCCGTAAAGAGACTTAACAAGTCTACATACCTTCTTTTCTTTACCTGGAACCACAAACCCTTCAGGTTGTTCCATGTAAATTTCTTCCTCCAACTCTCCATTTAAGAAGGCCGTCTTAACATCCATTTGATGAATTTCAAGACCATATACTGCAGCTAATGCTACTAACATCCGTATGGACGTAATTCTTGTAACTGGAGAGTATGTATCAAAGTAGTCTACACCTTCTCGTTGTCTATACCCTTTGACTACGAGTCTTGCCTTGAATTTATCAATAGTGCCATCATTTTTTATTTTTCTCTTAAAAATCCATTTAGAACCCAAAGGTTTATTTCCAGGAGGAAGATCAACCAATTCCCATGTATAGTTTTTCAATATGGATTCTATTTCACTATTGACTGCCTCTTTCCAAAATAATAATTCCGAAGAAGTCATAGCTTCTTTAAATGTTTGAGGCTCATTCTCCAATAAGAAAGTCACAAAATCTGGTCCAAATGAAGTAGACGTTCTTTGACGTTTACTACGTCTTGGATCCTCCTGATTACATGTACTTTCTTTTGTTTCCTCCTGAGGTCGTTTAGATCCTTCACCAAACGATTCACATTCTTTTTTATACGGATATATATTTTCAAAGAACTCAGCATTATCTGATTCTATAACCGTATTATTATGAATGTCGGGATTTTCTGATTTATGAACCAGAAATCGATATGCTTTACTATTTGTCACATATCCTATGAAAACACAATCAACGGTTTTCGGTCCTATCTTTACCCTTTTGGGTTTAGGAACTTGCACTTTTGCCAAACACCCCCACACTTTAAAATAATTTAAGTTGGGCTTCCTTCCTTTCCATTTTTCATATGGAATGGATTGTGTTTTGCTATGGGGCACTCGATTTAATATTCGATTAGCCGTAAGAATGGCTTCCCCCACAAGTTCTGTGGCAAACCAGAACTTATCAACAACGCATTCATCATCTCCTTTAATGTACGATTCTTTCTTTTCGCAATCCCATTAGATTGTGGCGTGTAAGGGGCTGTTGTTTGATGAATAATTCCATATTCTAAACATATTTCTTCAAAAGGAGATTCATATTCACCACCCCTATCACTTCTTATCATTTTTACTTTCTTGTTAAGTTGCATTTCAACTTTATTTTTGTATTGCCTGAATGCGTCTATTGCTTCATCTTTACTATTCAGTAAGTAAACATATCAATATCGAGTACAATCGTCAATAAAAGTTATGAAATACTTCTTTCCACCGCGAGATGGTAGTGACTTCATGTCACAAATATCTGTGTGAATTAAGTCTAAAGGATTTGAATTCCTTTCAACTGACTTATAAGGATGTTTAACATACTTAGATTCCACACATGTTTGAAATTTTGATTTTTCGCATTCAAACTTAGGCAGTACTTCCAAGTTAATCATTTTTCACAAGGTTTTATAATTGACATGACCCAAACGTATATGCCATAAATCATTTGACTCAAGTAAGTAAGAAGAAGCTGAAATATTATTATTGTTTTCCACAACCATTACATTCAGATTGAAAAGGCCCTCGGTGAGGTAACCTTTTCCTACAAATATTTTATTTTTACTTATGACAACCTTGTCGGACACAAAAATGCACTTAAAATCGTGCTTAACAAGAAGTCCAGTAGAAACTAAATTCTTTCTCATTTCGGGAACATGAAGGACATTGTTCAAAGTCATTACCTTGCCAGAAGTCATTTTCAGAAATATCTTCCCATATCCTTCAACTTTGCTGTTGAAGCATTTCCCATATAAACTGTCTCTCCGGGTCCAACAGGAGCATAAGTAGCAAAAGCTTCTCTAACTGCACAAACATGGCGAGTGGCTCATGAATCAAACCACCACAGTTTAGGATTTCCCACCAAGTTATATTCAGAAAGCATGGTACAAAAGTTATCAACATCATCATGATTTACTACCATGTTTGCTTGACCCATTTTCTTGTCTTTCTTCAGAGCACGACACTCCGTAGATTTGTGTCCGTTTTTCCCACAGTTGTAGCAGTTTCCACTGAATCGCTTCTTGCTTGAGTTGTATTTCGGACCAGAAGCCTTCTTCCTCTTTTTGTTATCTTCAACAATATTTGCTCCCATTATTGTTGAATTTTCACGGCCTCTCCTTTCAGCAGCTTTATTGTCCTGTTCGATTCTCAACCGAACAATGAGATCTTCAAGGGACATTTCCTTTCGTTTGTGTTTCAAATAATTTTTGAAGTCCTTCCACAACGGAGGTAACTTCTCAATCATTGCTGCTACTTGGAATGCTTCATTGATGACAAGACCTTCAGCAAGTAGATCATGAATAATCACTTGCAATTCCTGGACTTGGGTAATAACAGATTTGCTATCTACCATTTTGTAGTCCAAAAATTTTACGGCAATGAATTTCTTCATCCCGGCATCTTCAGTTTTATATTTCTTTTCAAGCGCATTCCACAATTCTTTTGACGTCTCCACGCCACTGTATACATTATACAGATTATCATCCAGTCCGCTAAGAATATAATTCTTGCATAAAAAATCAGAATGCTTCCACGCTTCAATCACGATAAAGCGTTCATTCTCTGGAGTTTTATCTGGCAGATCAGGAACATCTTCCTTGATGAACTTCTGTAGACATAACGTAGTTAAGTAGAAGAACATCTTCTGCTGCCAGCGCTTGAAATCAATCCCGAAAAAATTTTCGGGTTTTTCTGCCGGTGCCAACGCCGGTGTTCGGCTTGTCGATGCGTTGGCAGTCACCCTCGGAACAGCTTGGTTTTCGTTTTCAGTCGTCATTTTTTCTGCAAAAGAATGACACAAACAAACGTTTTTAAACTGGAGTAAAAATCACGTAGATTTTAATGTCCAACAAAATGCCACGAAGGCTTTACTCTCCAAAACGGGAGTACACAAAACCACAAAGGTTTTAGTTTACAGAATAATAAGAATAACACAAATACAGAAATAAATATTAAATTTCTTATGATTGTTAGTACCGCCAATATTGCTGTATTTGTAAATAATAATTCTGTAAAATATAAGTTATCATAATGAAACAGTAATTAATTCGAGCCCACTGAATTCACAGTGTTTCCTTAAGGAATTTAATCCCCTCCTAGTACCCAAAGTTATGGATTATTTCCTCCCAGGATAGAACGAATCACACACTGGTGTTGCGACACTTCAAACCCCAGTGTTTCAGCGAACACAAAGTTCGATAGCTAATCACACTTACAGTTGCTTTGTTTGAAGTTAAAACAATGCAGAACAAAGGAGTAGAAACTCAGAAAATCGTATGAAAATGCTGAGAGGAAGGAGTGCAATGTATAGCCAAAGTTGAGCGTTTTCAGTTTTGTTTGTTGGTGTCTTCATTTTTCGTTCGTGTCTTTCTTCAACAGCTGCTGCACATATATATATAGCAGCCAGCTTTGAAGATGAACGACCCTCCATCCTCCATGGTAGAGCATGCACTAGCTTGTTTGTGGAGCAAGCACTTGGCCATGGTGGGAAGAGCATTAGGCGGCTGCTATTGCAGCTGGTGGTCAATACACGGATTGAAAAATATCCGTTATAAATGCGGATAATCTTACGTTAATATTTACTATTAACAAATAAATTTGGTCCAAAATCCAAATCTGAATCCGAATCCGAATCTGAATCCGAATCCGAATCCGAATCCGAATCCGAATCCGAATCCTAATCCGAAGCCGAAGCCGTAGCCGTAGCCGTAGCCGAGCGAGCGACGATGACGACGGCGCGAGGCTTGCTTTCTTCTTAACTCTTTAAGAGCTACAAGAAGAGCAATTATATATATACACCCACCAAAAATCTTTTCCTCTTCCAGTATGGGACAATGTCTCATTGTCAAGGGGGAAAATTTAAAATTTTACTCAAAAATTTTATTTTCCCTCCATTTCCCATTCACCCTCATTTTAAGACTATTTCATCTTAAATAACAAAAACTTCAACACCAATTTCAAATAAGTTAAGATAAGTTATATGAATCTATACTAATCATATTTACAATTACTTTAGAACAATTAATTAACACGAAAAAAAATATTTATAAAGAAAACTGAATTACTCATATAATATCAACTTCATTACATAAAAGTTGAAAAAGTTCAATGGAATATTTACAAATGCATACAAAGAAAAAATAATACTACAGTGTGAACTAACAACTTGTTTGGAGGGTTGTTACCTATTGTATTGTATAATATTGTTACTTTAAATATAATATTTTTTTTGGTTGTTACTTAAATTTTATTGTATCGTATCGTTAAATACATTGTTACGTAACGACGAAATGTGCCACTTTATGTAACGATCGATTTGGTGTGGTTGCGTCGTTATCTTGTCTTTTTCTCTTATCACACCCTTCATTATTATTAGTTAATTTTATTTTATCATTTACCCTACCTTTTATATAATAAATTTATCTTGTGTTTTAATTTTTCTTTATAATGCAAGTTTGTTCTTCATATTGTTTGTGTGTGATATCATGAAACAACAGCAAACGATACAATGTATCCAAATATTGTATTCATTAAACGATACAATACAATACAATATAATACAATACAATACGATACATTATGAAACGATGTGTAACAACCATCCAAACAAGTTGTAACGGGAGTTGGAAAAATTACATCGTCAATTACCATAAAACAAAAGGAAGTCGCTTTTTTTTTTCTTTTTTTTTTCTAATAAGTTACTTCTCCTATAAGTTTTAGAAGAGATAGATTGCTAGTTTTTTTTTTTTTTTAATTATTATGTCAAAATAGATAAGAGCAAAAGTGAGGTGGCAAAAATGGATTGGAGTCGCCCCCGTCAAAAAACTCACAGCTAGCATTTGAATGGTTAAGGTTGATTTCAGATTCATATTTTGTTTTCTTCTATTTGATTTTTTTAAATCATATTTTTAGGATTTTTATTATATCATGTGTTAACGATTTTGAATAAAGAAAATGCGTGAAGACCCCATTCAACTTATACAATAAAATTATTTACATACCTAAACTTTACGGGTGTCCTAACATCCCACTATTGTTAAAACAATTGTATTTATTTACTCCCTCCTAAGCCCTAGCCAGCCACGCATCTTAGACAACTGAATTGAGCGTGTCCTTGCTCTCTTTTAATCGTTAAAAACACCCAAAAAAAGAAGAAAAAATAACGTCAATATAACCCCCAACCAACGGTAAAATCCCTTCTTCCCCAATATTTTACCAAACCCAATTGAAGAACCCTAATTTCTTCTTTTTCTAAATTTTGCCAAAATTGCATCAAATTACCCTTTGAAGTTTTGATCTTTGAAAGCAAAGGTTAATCTTTCTCCTTCTTAAGAACCCTAATTTCTTTCTTTTATTATTGTTATGTCTTTCTCCTAAAATCCAATTAGCTTATCTTTGAAAGCAAAGGCAAATTATCTGACTTTGATATATTCTGTTTGTGTTGTAGTTGTTGCAATGTCTT
This sequence comes from Nicotiana tomentosiformis, assembly GCF_000390325.3. NCBI lineage: Eukaryota > Viridiplantae > Streptophyta > Magnoliopsida > Solanales > Solanaceae > Nicotiana > Nicotiana tomentosiformis. The sequence continues at coordinate 55,332,837 of NC_090812.1, read as the reverse complement.
CAAAAGGCTTGAAATTGACAAGGATTTGCATGGAAGAGGAAGAAAATGAATCAAGTGGAGAAATTCGATGCAACCATGGCTATGTGCTGCCTTTGTTAACAGCTTGGACCCCTCGGAACCCAGGAAGAAGATATTGGATTTGTCCATACTATGGGGTAACTGATAGTGAAAAGTTTTTCAATAATTGAGTTGTAAAAAATTATAATTGATTAATTTTCGTTTGTTATTCATCTTAGGGTCCACGATCTTGTAATTTTTGGGTTTGGAAGGATTCCGAAATTGATCCTAGGTCCAAATTTGTTATTCTAAAATTGCTTGACAAAATGGATGAACTTGAGACAGCATTAGAAGGCTTTGAAAATCTTGCCAAGCCGAGGGCAACTTTAAAGTTTGAAAATACCATAGAAGGGGATAAGATGAAGAAGATTGAGGCTAAATTGGTGAAATTGCAAGTTGATATGGAGAAGATGAAAGAGAATGAAAAGAAGTGGAAGATTAAATTGGCTAAGTCCAAGGCTAGGGAAAGTGTACTTTGGTTTATTATATTGGCGATGTGTGTTATACTTGTTGCTTATAGGTATCGAGGAATGTCATTGAAAGAAGATGCAATGAGGTTGTCATTTTGAATCTAATTTTGTCATCTCAATATGTATGTAGTTGTTGCTTGTATGTTTTATTTTGTATGTTTGCAATAGACCTTTCATTTGAATGTAATGAGCCTTTTAACGGAATGTAATCAAGTGTTGTTTCTAATGAAGTGTTGTTTTTATATTGTGAAGTATTGTAGGTGTGTTTTGCTTGTTTTTTTGTATGCCCAGAACTTGGCAATCAACAATAGACACACAAAAGACTTAATATGTCAGCTGCATAGACTGTATTAAAACACATATATGATCTCATTGACCTAAAAGAAATAGACATAATAAACAGTCACAAAATGAGATAATAAAACATCTATTTGTTCTCATTGTAGCAGCAGCAAAACAGACACCATAAGATAACAAAATACGAAATGCAGTCTATAGCTGTTTAAAAATCCTTATCATAATACATAATTGCAGTATACAACTGCCTAAAATTTTATCATAATGCAGTCTATTGCAATATAGTCATCAACAAAACAGTATCTTGATCAATTGGGTTGTTTTGCATTGGTGCTTTCCTGGCTCAACTTAGCAACCCTAAACATTGTTTGAATGAGTTTCTTGCCTCTCAATTTTTGAAGCTGCCTTGATGTCATAGCTTCTTTGCCTTTCCATTTAACACCTCGTGTTGGTTGATGGCCTGGATCTCCAGTTACTTCTCCTGAAGACCTCACATTCTTAAATTTTGTAGAGGACATTCCAGGCTGCCAAAATCCAACAGAAAATCAGACAATGAATTCACCTAAATATGTGAGGTTGTTATAAATTACATTTTGAATTTTGAAGCCACTTTGAGTGTGTAAAACTCCCATCCCAACCATCCTTGGCTTGTTATATTGTGTTCTTATATCACTGCTAGTGCCAGCATCCTACATCAACCAATTAAAAGTAAGAATCTGATAATTATTTAAAAAAAAAAGACATTAAAGGGAAGAACTTCACCTTTTCTTTAGAACAGTTTGGCCTACCCCTTCCTCTTTCAGTACTTTGCTTTGGTGGCTTTGAACTACCAACACTTGCATGCACATAACTTGATGAAGTAGCAGCAGTATTACTTCCAGCAGCTTTATGACATCCCCTCTTGTTATGACCCTTGTTATGACTATTGCTACATGTCATTTCCACTATACTTTTGGACAATTTTCCTGTCTTATTTCACCTGGTTTTTTTCTTCTAACCTTCTTTGGCATGCCTGGCATCTTCTTGACATGAGATGGTATAACAGTTGGGTTTTATGACTCTGGCCACATATTCATACCCACGACAGGCTAATAAAAGTAACTGTATATTTTCATGTAAGTGGCATTACTGTACCAGTGAGAAATATAGTTCAAAGGCTCCAGATTTTTATAATGCAAGGCAGCAACTGCATGAGCACATGGTATGCCTTTTAACATCCAAGCTCTGCAGGTGCATGTTTGCCTGTTGATGTCCACCAGATGCTTCATTTCACTTGCACTTGATCCTTGCTTCACTTCAAATCCAAACTCACTATTCTAGAAAATGTTACATTTCATTGACCTTTCTGTGTTCTCTTCCAAGACTTTCATGGCCATTGGTGAAAAATCAATAATCCAAGTGTTTCCAAACTGCCTGAGTTGGCCTATTATATTCATCATTGTAACGACCCGACCGGTTGTTTCGAGAGTTATAACCATATTTTCTCTATTCCTACTTTTTTTGTGTTATTCAGCTATATTATGTTATATCGGGTTAGTTGGTTCGAGTCCGGAAGGAACTCGGGGCAAAATGAGACACTTAGTCTCATAATTGAAAATTTTAAGTTAGAAAAGTGGACCGGATATGGACCTATATGTAAACGACCTAGGAATTAAATTTTGATGATTTCAATAGCTCCGTATGGTAATTTCGGGCTTAGGAGCGTGTCCGAAATATTATTTGGGAGTCAGTAGAGGAATTAAGCTTGAAATGCAAAAAGTTTTATTTTTTAGAAGTTTGACCGGGGGGTTGACTTTTTGATATCGGGGTCGGAATCTGATTCTAAAAATTGGAATACCTCTGTTATGTCATTCAGGACTTGTGTGCAAAATTTGAGGTCAATCGGACGTGATTTGATAGGTTCCGGAGTTGCTTGTGGAAATTAGAAATTTCAAAGTTCATTAGGCTTGAATTAGGGTGTAATTCAGGGTTTTAGCGTTGTTTGAGGTGATTTGAGGATTCGACTATGTTCGTATGATGTTTAAGGACTTGTTGATATATTTGGTTGAGGTCCCGAGGGCCTCGGGTGAGTTTCGGATGGTTAACGGATCAAAAATTTAACTAGAACAGCTGCTGCAATTTCCTTCTGTTGGAAAATTTCTTCTGCCTAGAATCGAGCCCAGATCGAGCTCAGGGTCGATGGCCACGATCGAAGCCCAGATCGAGCTCAAGGTCGAGGGTCATGATCGAAGGCATGATCGAGCCCAGGGTCGAGGGTCACGATCGAAGGCATGATCGAGCCCAAGGTCGAGGTTCACGGTCGAAGGCTGGGAAGAAGACATAATCGAGGGCCAGGACCGAGAACCAGGATCAAGGACCTCGATCGAAGGCCAAGATCGAGGGCCAAGATCGAGGCAGAACCGAGGATGTCTGGGCAGAATTATAAAAACGCGGGCTTCGTCCCGTTTGCCATTTTTGACAAATTGGAGCTTGGGGAGAGGCGATTTTTATTATATTTTCAAGGAAAACTTGAGGTAAGTCCCTTGTGATCATTTTTACTCCATAATATTGAATTATCATCGAATAATCCGACTAGATTACATGATTTTGAGGTGTAAATCAGAGATTGGAACTTAAAAAATTTGGAAATAAGATTTGTAGATTTGAGGGTCGAGTTGAGGTCGGATTTTGGTAAAATTGGTATGGGTAGAATCGTCGTTGAATGGGCTTTCGGATTTTGTAACTTTTGTAGGGTTCCAAGATGTGGGCCCCACAGGTAATTTTTGAGCCAATTTTGGGTTTTGGTCTAATTTTGTAGTTTTTCTTGTGAAATGCATTCCATTAGCGCGTATTGATGGTATTCTACTGATTGTGAATAGATTCGGAGCATTTGGAGGCTGAGTACAGAGGCAAGATCATTGCGGGTTAAAGATTTGACCGGTTTGAGGTAAATAACGATTGTAAATCTAGTCCTGAGGGTATGAAACCCCGGATTTTATATCATTCTACTATTTTTAGTGACGCACATGATAGGTGACAGGCGTGTGGGCGTGCACTGTTGGGGATTTGTGACTTAGTCCGCCCTGTAGCAACTGTAAAGTTGCATACTTTGTTGAAACCATCGATACTTATATGATTTAGAAAGATTTTATGTAAATTGGGCTGAATGCCATGTTTGGGCCTTGCGCCAATACTGTTTGGACCCTTAGGGGCTGTTTCTTACCATCCTCTCATTGTTTTCGATTGAAAATTTATACTCAGTCATGTTTATACTTGTTTACCGCATAACGCAGTTTTATGACGCTATTTTGATGTATATAAATGTTTTGGGCCGAGTGCCCTATTTTTACTGAAATGCCTGAGAGGCTTGAGTTACTTATGACTGAGTGAGGCCGAGGGCCTGATTTGTGAGGATGAGTGTGGATCGGGACTGCCCGCCTGCAGTATACTTTATTATTATCGCACGTGAGTTATCCGTACAGATTATAGCGCTTGGGCTGAATGAGCCCCTCCGGAGTCTATACACACCCCCAGTGAGCGCAGGTACCTACTGAGTGCCGAGTGCTGAGTGCTGAGTAACTGGGAAGCATGAGTGATTGTGAGTTATGCCCGAGTGGCAAGAGTGATTGTGAGGTATGCCCGAGTAGCAAGAGTGATTGTGAGGTATGCCCGAGTGGCACGAGTGACTGTGAGGTTGCCCCGAGTGGTTGTTTATGATTTCATCATTTTTGCTCACCTTTGCATTGAGCCTTTGTTTGAAAAACTGTTGGAAAAATGTCTTTAGATGATTTTTTACTGGAACTGGGTTTAAACGAGATGTTTGATTCAAATCCTGATTTTTAAAAGCATGTGGTATTTTACTGAAATTTCCTGATATGAATGTTATATGCTTCATTGCCCATCACTACTGCTCAGTCTTTATTTATTGTTGTTACTTACTGAGTTGGCGTACTCACGTTACTCCCTGCACCTTGTGTGCAGATCCAGGTGTGGCTGGACACGGTAGCGGTTATTGAGTGTTCTGGTTGCAGATTTTCTTGGAGATAGCAAGGTAGCTGTTTGGCGATCGCAGCCCCTGCTCTTCTCCCTCTTATCTTCCTCTAGTAGTATTTAGCTATTTTTCCAGGCTGAGTTAGCCTTGATATTGTTAGACAGATTATAGTAGATGCTTATGACTAGTGACACCCCAATGTCGGGCTTTTCTTTTCCTCACTTTTGTTTTTCTTTAATTTGAACTCTTTAAATGAAGGTTTATGGTAAATAAACTTGAAATTATCTTTAAAACGAAGATATCGGTTTGTTTTGGAAATGAGTCGGCTTGCCTAGTTTCACGATAGGCGCCATCACGACAGGGGTTAATTTTGGGTCGTGACAATCATCTTTACCCTTATTTCTTCAAACATTGTCACTGTAGTCTTCTGCCTTGCTGCCAAAATCCAAGCATTGAAACATTCTGCCATATTATTGTCAACACAGTCACACCTGCAGAATGTATTGAAATACACCTTGCTCCATCTTTCAATATTATAGTACAACAGTTCATCAACTATCGTATTACCCAATTTCTTCATTTCATCCAGATTTTTCTTCAACTCCCACTCATAGGTAGACCTTGCATACCTCCAGAAGCAGTTCCTTCTCTCTATGTCCCTCTATTTCTTAGACCAGTTAGCTAGGATGTGCCTTGCACACATCATATGCTTAGAATTTGGAAGTAGATCTCTTATAGAATTCTCAAGCCCCTGCAAAATGAACAATGATAGTTAGTTTTAAGTTAAATAGCAGTAGGAAAATAACAATAAACTACAAGTGCTTACCTTTTGCATATTTGCTATAATGGTCAGATTTGTACCGTCTCCAAGCTGAAGATCACCCTTTAAAAAGTTGGCAAACCACCTCCAAGTGTGCATATTTCCAGTCTCAACAACAGCCCAAGCAAGTGAAAGCATCTAATTATTTCCATCTTTGCAAATTGCTACAAGTAGTTGGCCTCTACATACCCCTTTTAAAAAAATCCATCCAACCCAATACATGGCCTACAACCATCCAAGTATGACTTTTTCATTGCATATGTAATAAACCGGCCAGTCATTTTGAGAATTTAAGTCTCATTCGGCGGCATAAGGTCTTAAGCAGCTTCATATTATGTGTATTAACTTACGTGCGTGGTCGAGTTCAGTTACCGGATGATTCAAAGTCAAATCGGAAGAAGGATTCTAGTTTTGGAAGCTTAAGCAGTAAGAGTTGATCGGAATTTGACTTTTGTGTAAACGGTTCCAGAACGAGTTTTGGATGATTTCAACAGCTTTGTATGGCGATTTTGGACTTATGCGTGCATCCGAATTTGGATTTGGAGGTCTGCAGGGTGATTTGAAGCATTTTCGGCGAAAGTTGGAAAAGTTAAAGTTTGGAAAGTGAAAAGGTTTGACAAATAGTTTACTTTGGTGATATTGGGGTCGAAATGCAATTCCGAGTGTTGGAACAGCTCCGCTATGTCATTTGGGATTTGCCTACAAAATTTGACGTCATTCCGAGTTGATTTGGTATGTTTCGGTACTAGTTTTAGAAGTTGGAAGATTTGAAAGTTCATCAATTCGATTCTTGGTGCGATTCATAATTTCGACATTATTTGATGTGATTTGAGTCCTTGAGTAGGTTCGTGTTGTGTTACGGGACTTGTTGGTATGTTCGGACGAGGTCTCGGATGGCTTGGGTGAGTTTCGGATAGGTTTAGGTTGTGTTGCAATTATTTTTTATGCTTCGTCGTCGTTTCGTCAAGCATATATGGTACCATATTAAGAAAATAAGCTCCAAATTCAGTATTTATTTAACCATTAGATCTTTATCATAATTACAGAGTCATAACAAAAAGAATCGTCGAATTTGGACATCGTATGAGGGAGTTATGCTCACGTGCCGGGGAGACTGCTTGTTTATGGTGTGCTCGCAATTGCGAACATTCTTATCGCAAATTGTGATCTAGGGTTCGCAATTGCAAACTTTTTGTCGCAAATGCGGCATTTTCCAACCTTGTTCTTGTTCGCAATTGTGAAGGCTTCTTCGCTTTAACAAGAGTTTTCAACTGCGAACCCTATATCGCAAATGCGACATCTGCAGCTTATTTTCAGCTGTGTAATTCGGATTTTTGCTTCATTTTGTCATATTTTTGAACCCTAGGTCCGAGAGTGGGCGATTTTGAGAGAGGAATTTCATCTACAATCGTTGGGTAAGTGCCCTTGATCAATTTCTAAGTATGCTTCATGAATTTATTTGAGTTTTAACATTAAAAATGGTGAGAATCAAAGTGAAAAATTTGGGAAAACTTGTAAAACTTTCAAAATGAAAAATGATGATTTGAGGGACCAAATGGCATCAGAATTTGATAATTTTTGTATGGTTGAGCTCGTATCGGAATAAGTGTTCAAATTTTGTGAAATATATTGGGTTCTGAGGTGCGGACCCGGGGGTCGACTTTTTGGTTGATTTTTAGTTTTTGATAAAGATTAAGGGTTTATGATCCGGAATAGTTTCTTATGAATTTTATTTATGCTTTGAAGTTATTTTGGCTAGATTGGAACCGTCTGGAGGTTATTTCACCCGAGAAGTTCATTTTGGAGTATCAGTTTGTTTATTTTGAGGTAAGTATCTTGCCTAACCTTGTAACGGGGAACTACCCCTTAGGATGTGAGTCTTCTATACTAATTGTATCTTGTGAAGTCCGTGTACGCGAGGTGACGAGTATGTGCTCGGGCTTATTTGTAGAAAGTTGGCCTTTTAGAGTTCTTAGGTCCTTGTATTCACCGAGTATGAAGTTGATTTGTATTGATTAAGTTTTCTTAATTATTAGTCTCGCCTCTACCTGCTTTAATTATAATTAATTGCTTCATGATCCACTCTTATTGCCTATTTGACTCTTATATAACTTAACTAAATATTTTTACCTCTCTTATTGCCATGTTATCTTTTCCTAACTGCTTATCTTTACTTGAAATTATTATTATCTCTTCTGTTATTGTTCATCCTTAATTGAGGTTATGATTATCTTCCTGATGCCTATCCTTAATTGAATTTGTAGTATTTCTTTCGTGATTGCTCAACCTTAAAAGAAGTTTAGGTATCTTATATCTTAGTTGACTTATCCTTATTGGAATTATTGACTCGTGATATCTCCCTTATTGTTAAACTGTACCTTGTGAGACCGTTGTTACATATTATTTTCTCCCTTGTTGAGATGATCTTATTATGACTAGCATTCTCTATTGTGGCTATTCCTTGTGAACTAGTTTTTCCGTTTCTTTTAGTTCTAGAATTTTTGAGTTGATTTAATTGCCATACTCCTGTATTATTATCATTGTTTTTGTTGTACTTGTTGTTGTGATGCACGAGGTTTCTGCTGTGTGGTGTTATCGGGTTGCACGAGGTTTCTGTCATGTTATTGTTACTATTGATATTTGCACATGCGGCGTGACAAGGCGGGATATATATACTAATTGCGCATGTGTGGCGAGACAAGACGGGCATTTACTTTACTAATTGCACACGTGGCAAGACAAGGTGGGCTATGTCAAGGATTAATTTGTGGTGACTTGTGATGGCCTGGGGCATTCTTGTTGTTGATATTTATGTAGTGGTGCACTTACCTGTGTGAGTTTTATCCTGTGGAAAATTGTGGAAAAATATTTTACGTACTATCCATTTTCTCTATACTTAATAGCTGGCATGAATTATGTTAGAACACTTGCACAAGCATACATGTAGTTAATCACTCTTATCAGTTAAGAGGATAGATCTTGATATTGTTGAGTATTGATACACACCCTCGTCTAGTTCTATTGGCACGTGAGTCGTCCGTGCAGTTATTGGTTATAGCAAAAGCACAGAATGCCATGTATTTGGGGTTCACAAATTGGGACCCGTGAATTATGAATATTTTGAGGTTCGGTGCCTCATGGTGATTATTGGATAAGACCTGATGTGAAAACGATTATTTTTCACCTAGTTGATACATGTCCTTCTTTTAACTGTGTTCTCCGGGTTTAGACTGTGCCTAGCTTACTCTACTGTGTTGTTACTTGTTGTGTTCCGCTGCTAACTGTTGTTTCTATTTCCTATTGCAAATACCATATTATCGTTGTCATTATGCATAACTTTATAGAGATATCGTATTTCTGTTAGTCCTACACTTATACTTGTTCAGGTTATTTAGTCCAGCGGGTGTCTTGACTGTTCCTCGTCACTACTCCACTAAGGTTAGTCTTGATACTTGCTGGGTACCGCTATGGTGTACTCATACTACACTTCTGCATATTTTTGTGTAGATCTAGGTATTGCAGAGTCGGTCGATGGTTAGCTAGCTGTCCAAATCTTGCGGTGGAGACTCAAGGTAAATTTGTTGTTGCGTCCGCAGGCTTCGAGGTCACCTTCTGATTTTGTATTAACCTTATTTCAGAACAGTTGTATTTATAGGTTTTCTAGCAAACTCTGTAGAGCTTATGACTTGTACTACCAGTTTTGGGATTGTAAAATTACAAAGAGATTTTTTTTCAAAATTGTCTTATGTTAGTTTAAATATCGTATTTATTCAGTTAATGTTAGGCTTACCGGATCCCTAAGACTAGGTGCCATCACGATACCAAACGGAGGGTAAATTGGGTCGTGACAGCATCAAAATAAATATAGAACCCAACAAATATTTTCTTCCCATCTTCAAAATTTTCTTCACTAAACTTCACTACACGTGTACTCCCTGGATTAGATCTAAGAAACTCATCCCTGTAATCTAATATTCTGCCATACTTCAGTTTATGATCACCATTATCTCATTCAACACAATATTTTTACCCTCCTACAAATTGTCCTCCCAACATACAATCCCAATTTCTTTCTAATCAACTCCTAGAACTTGAATATTCTAGTGTTAGGTTATTCTTTTATCCTCTCATTGAACCTTTTGGCCAAGAACTTTGAATTACATAGCTTGTTTCTATTAGCAGGGTCACATTTGTAAACTGGATTGTAGTTCTTGACTACAAAATCCTTAGTTCTAGAATCATAACTAGCAACTAGAAGCCAATAACAGGATGCCTTCTTGCACTTAACCCTCACCCTTATAGGTTCATTTACATATTTTTCTATAGAAACCTTTTGTTGAACAACATATTTAGTTACAGCTTCTCTAAAATCTCTCACACTTGCAAATGCAAGTCCAGTTTCCCAAACTATTTTCTTGCAAGTCTTGTCAAAGATTACTCTTCTTTTAGTCTTTCTTCTTCTAGCTTTAACTTTCTGTTGAATCTCCCATTCACCTTCATCATCAACATTATCCGAATCTGTCTCAAAACTAGCAGCTTCATCTGATGAACTATTGTACCCAAACTCTTTCACATAACCTAGAAACTCAAACTATGAGAATATATCAACATCCACATCAACACAATCAATAATCATCCCACCAACATAATCCTCCATTGAAAAGGAATGTAACTTATCCATGGAGATTTTTTAACCATGGAAAAACATCAGTGTAACATGTACAAAAGACATTGAAATACCTGAATATAGTAGAAAATAAACTAATTAAAGATTAATAATTGCTATTAGACCCTAACATAACAAGTGACAATATATGTAACAAGAAAAAGCTGTAATTTGGTTATTATTATACCTTAAAAATTGTATTTCTATTACTCGATTTTACATTGAAAACGTTACAATGAAGAAATTTGAAGCAAGTTCAAAACCCTAGTTACAAATGATATTAAACAAACTAAAATAGAGATAGCATTTAGGGTTAATGGTAGGAAAGGCTAAGGTTGATGGATTTACCTTCAAACTAAAACAGAGATAACGTTTGAATTTGATTCTTCAAAGACCTTCAGCTTCGAACGGGTCTTCTACCAACTCGTCAAATGAAACAATAACAATAAACAGAACCCTAAAGAACAACGAAATTGAAGGATTTTACAATAGGTCCCTTCCATTTTGGTCAGGCAAATCGAATTTGAAGGTGGGCCATTAGGATTCTTCAATTTGAGAATTTTTAACTAACGGGGTGAATGAGAGTGTTAGTAAATAGAGGAAGGATGTTATTTTTATTTATTCAATAATTTAATTACTTGGCTTCATAATAAAAGCGCGTGTTTCCCACTCAAGTCATTATAGTTGGGCCAGGGCTTATGAGGGAGTAAATAAATATAATTATTTTAACAATAGTAGGGTGTTAGGACCCGTAAAGTTTAGGTGTGTAAATAATTTTTCAGGACAAGTTGAATGAGGTCTTTATGCATTTTCTCTTTTGAATATTATGTTGTAGTTGATCCTGACCATATATATATATATATATATATATATATATATATCTTTGATAACCAAAAGGGAGAAATTTTACAATGTGTGAGACATTCCACGTCATACTTGAGTGAGGTTATCTATTGTTTGACACATGGAGCTGTGGATCCCACCTTTCATCATTATTCTCTCCCTGGTTTTTGACCTACTCCCACTCCCCTATCCATCTCCCGATTTTCTTTATTCTTCTCCAGTACAAATAATAATTATTTTTGACTATTTCAAAACTGTGATGTAAATTGAAATAATCGATGAAAACTAAATTGGCATTTTCTTCCCAACTTTGTTATCCCGCTTGGAGTAAGTGCATATCTCAAGCATCTTTTCTGTTTTACTCCTTTATGACATATGCACATCTATGACTGCGCAACTATTATAAATTTTGAACGAAACTTTCCTTTGAGCATCTCTCTTCAATTATAAGCAAAAAAGTTGAAGATTACACTCTTCCTCAGAAAGTAGAATTACAGCCTCTATCTTCTTTGAATGCAAGGGTTGAAACTATAAATACGGATCAAAGAAAATTCACTATTCAAATTCTTTCTTCATCCACATATTCTTCCAATTGAGCTATTTTGTCACTTTGGCATTTGCTCATTGATTAAAGGCCATTTAACTTTAATTTTGTGAGCTTCTTGCTTCAAAATTCATCTTTTTGTTGTTATCTTGGGTCATAGGCTTCTGACATGTGATCGAAATATTTCATAGATTCAAACCTTTTTTTTTATTTTTTGGGTAAAAATATCAGTGGGAAAGAAGAGCTAACCGAATGTATTTGTAAAAGAAAAATAGAATTTTTATAACGAGAGGAGAGGATAGGGGATGTGATCCCTCTGGAGGAGAGTCGATTGGAGAAAAAGAAAGTAAATGAGGAGATGACCGGAGAGGCAGAGAGTGAGAGTAAGTGAAATAAGAGGTGATGCTGAAGAGTGGGGTCCACAACTCCAAGTGTCAAACAATAGATAGTCTCACTCAAGTATGGTGTGGCATGTCTCACACATTGTAAAAATTCTCACCAAAAGGTATTGTTTTCTTCTGCTTCTTCGTGTGTCATCAATTGGGAGATTTTTATTTTCTCCAAATATTACAACAACCAAAAGAAACAAGAAGTCGAGAGTAGGGGTGGCATGTCGGCCGGTTCGGGCCCCAAACGGGCCAAGTGGGCCAGTCTAAACGGTCTTGGGCCGGTCCTTAAATAAGCGAGCCACCAGTCCCGGGTTAAACGATCTTTTTGTAAGAATCAGTCCGGGATCGGGCCCACGAACTCATTGTCCCGATCTAAACGGGCCGGTACGCGGGCTAAGTGGGCCCAACAACTAAATATTTTTTTTAAAAAAAATTAAATAGAAATTAAAGACAAAAAGATGTTAAAAAATATATAAGGCAATGCCTTATAGATTTATTATAGAATTGTGACCTAAATTTTTTAATTCAAATTTAAAGACAAAAATATTGTAAAGAGATATTCAAAGCAATGCCTTGTAATTTTATTATAGCATTAAAAAATATGGCAATATCTTTCTTCTTCCTCCCCCCTATGGAATGAGCACAACAAGGTGCTAATACCACCATTAAGAAGAAGAAAAAACTAATCAAGATGTGCCAAAATATAAGTTACATAATACATGCTAATTTTTGTTCATACAAGTTACATGGTATCTCTTACAAACTTCATAAATCTTTCAAGGTCCGAAGAAATTTTCGTTGGTGGTGGCGGAAAAGTAGCTTGGTCATCACCACTTTTATTGTCGGGGGAAGCAGCATCCTCCGCAAGTTCAGCTATCATTTCTTTGTAAGCTTCGTCTTACTTGTTCATTAAACGTTGAGTTTATGGAGTTTCTATATTCATATGCAATAACCAAACTTCCATACATGTAATTCTATTTAATTGGACAAGGTTTGGGAACCTTTCTTTCTCTTAGGCCACATTCATCACATCTTTTAAAGTATTCTCTAAGTCTACTTCTACAGTTTGAATAAAAAACCCAGTTAAGAGCCGTTTTAACCTTTTCAATTTGAATATTTAAAATTCTCATACCATCACCCACAATTAAATGATAAATATGAAAAATACATCTAACATAAAAAATGTTACTAAATACAAGATTTAGCGTAGTAGTAAGCAAGTCTATAGCATTTGTGTTATTAGTAGCATTATCCATTGAAACCGATATTATTTTATCATTAATGCAAAAATATCTACAAATATCCATAACTGTGCTAGCAATAAACTGCCCGGTGTGATGTGAAGCAATTATTTTATGAGCAATTATGCGCTTTTGCATTATCCAATCCTCATCAATCCAATGGCTGGTAACAGTAAGATAATCACAGTCGTTGCTACTTCTACCAATATCAGTTGTAATAGCAACACGACAATTTATATGAGTAAATAAATAGCGCAAATATTATTCATATTCATGTTTGTATTTATAAATATCGCTCTTTACGGTTGTGCGAGAAAAACCTTTATAAGTAGGATTAAAAAAAATTCTAATATAATGCACAAACGAAGGGTCAGAAGAAAAACTATAGTGTAAGCACATAACAATTAACATTTTTGTCAATTCTTCCCGATCTTCTTTTGGATCATAATATAAAATACCACTGGTAACAGTGTTAATTCTCGGTTGAAATTGATTTGAACCGGTACTAGGGTCAGCCTGACTAGGACTAAGTACACTTTTCCCCTCGGCCAAATCTTTTAGACATTCATATCTGACTCTATCTTTAGGGTGTTTATTTATGTGTCTAGTCAAAGTTTCCGTTCCCGTTCCCCTCCCCCCTTCCTCGAGATCCAAAATATTTAAAAGCTAACTCCATACCACAATTGTTATACTTAGCCTTATTTTGTGGAATTAGTTGAGTAAAAAATGGACAAACAAGAGATGTTTTCCTCCGTATGGTAGGTTATCTAGAAAAAATAGAGGCAGTAACAAGAGTATCAGATGGGTCATCATTTGGATTAGTAGAGTTATCACTAGTTGGGTTAACATCAGGAGCGTGACTAATAGGTATATCTCATCCGCTTGAGTTTCATCGAGATCAATTCCCCCATTATCATTTTCATCAATAGTATTGTAATTATTAGAATAAATAGCATTCATTAATTCATGGTCTAATTGTTCATCGGGTGCAATATTATGACAAAATTGACTATCGATAAATTGTAATAAACTATTATCGCTATCAAGAATAGCAGGTGTAGGACGGATATGGGGTTTGATTCAAGGAGCGGGGGGCAGAGGAGGAGGAACAACATGACCACTAGATTCGTCACTCTTGAATTTTCTCTTATTCTTATTTTTACCAAAAATATTTTTTAAGGAAGCCATCTTAATTAATCAAGTAATAGCAAATAAATAAAACAAACAAAACTATAATATTAAGACTTAAGAGTTGAACGAGTTTACCGAATTGACGAACAACTTTTTGAAAATTGATTATCGTTGAAGACTTGAAGATTTAAATTCACCAACTTCACATTTTTTTCACAAATTGTAACAATCTCAATATTTTTTTACTATTTTTTGGAATAAAGGAAGCAATAGTAGCAAGTATAGAAGAAAATTAGAGAGAGATTGTGATAGATTGAGATTGATTTTGTAAGAAAAATGAAAGAATGAGAGGTATTTATAGTTGAAAATAGGAAAAAAGTGTAATTAAAAAAAGATTGGGGTTAAAACAAAGTTGAGGGATTAAATAACTATTTTTTAAAGCCCAATGGCTATTTTTTACATAGCCAAATGGCTACTTTTTTTAAAAAAAAAATTACCATTGGACATGTTTGGCCCGCCAAGAGATCGGTCCGGTCCCAGTCCCTTAGCGGGCCAAACGATCCCGGTCTTAACGATTCAAAAGCAAGAACCGACTCACGAGATCGGCCCAAGCCCACCTCTAACGGTCCTATCGATCCCGACCCACTTAGACCACTTAACCCATTTGGTCCGGGTCGGTCCGTCCCTGTCAAAAGGAATCATTATCATTTTCCCAACTGTGAATCCACATGAGAGGACTGTAGTATCACTTCTCCCTGACAAAAAGGAAAAAGAGTTAATAATGGAAATTGCTGTACAATAACATTATTGTGCTTTGTCGAGGTCACAGGTCACATCTAAAATATTCATTTGAATCATATATGTTAGTTTCTTTTAAGTTTTAATAAAGGTATATATCTATCTATACTATATTAATAGCATGAATGCACTTAGTAAAATATCGTTCGTTTTTTTACCCTCTAAAAATATATTTTACATTGCACACAATTGTAAATTAAATTACTTTCCTAATATTTAAGATACTTAAATCACCTAAAATTTTGGTTATTAAATATTTTCTTACTAAACTAAATAAGAACTCCTAATTTTAATTTAGTCTTTAGACATTACAACATATTGATTAAATTAAAAAAACTTGAGTACATATTACCATCCAATAAAATACTATTAATGAAATAATATTTACCTAGAATGAAAGACTAGAATTTAAAACTAACATTTTTCTTTTTATTTCAAACTTGATCTTTATCAGAAGAGATTAAATATTATAAGAAACAATTCATTTAATAGTCGTTTAATTACTTTTTAAATATGTAGGAGTTTAAAATTAATTAAAATTTACTTATTAATTTGTTTCTCATTTGAACTATCTAGAAAGTTATAATATTATAGCTTTATTAGATTTCACTTTGTATATGTCTTACACTTATATTATATATATATGATAAGAAATAGATAAAGGAAAAATACAAGATTTAAGAAAGAAGAGGTACGGGTTCTTGAAAGTAACATAGATATTTCACTTTTTAAAAATATGCAAGACTACTGCACCAATAAAATTATTCAATATTATAATTTTAACTTTTAAAAGTTTTAAATGCACTATAGATTGTTGAACAGAAATCAATAATAGGCACAAAAATAAAAAAGATATTTTATGAGATATTTTAATTTTTAATCCATGATACATTTAGTTAAATGTGAGTGGGTTCATTAGCTAGCTTTCAATAGTACATTCTCTTACTAGTTTGCTTTATTTTTTTAATTATTATTGTACTTTAATTTTGTGTTTATTTAAAGTTCATAAATTATTAGTTGCCTGCTTATATATCATAAATTGTATCCTTCAAGATTATTTAGATTTTCAAGGTTCTTGTCGTGAAACTAAAATTATGAAATTACAAACCTGGAACAAATGTTAAGTTGAATTATTGATGATTGAGGACTTCTAAGATAATTTCTTCAATTATTGAGTTAGTTATACACAACCAATAGTCATGGCCACCTTTAGGAACTTACACTTTTATTTTATAACTCAATACTATTTTTTTTAAAATTATACTCGTTAAAATAGGATTCACGTCCGTACCCTAAGACTAGTATAGCTAAAAGTTCAAAATTAATTGTTACTACTATTTTTTCCAAAAGAAGAGTGAGTATTGTGGTGTTTCTCACCTACATATTAAACATTGCACGGGTCGTCCAATTCAAAATTAATGTATGAATTGTAGGACCCGTTTGGTCATAGATTTTACCAAAATAAATTTGAGTTTTATTTGGCAAACACATATTTGACCATAGATTTTGCCTACATTTTGGCCAAATCTCAAATCTCAAAACTAGCTCAATAGCTAATTTTGGGCCAAAATATCACTATTATATTTTTTAAAAATTGCCCCAAACTTTTGTATTTTATAAAAGAGTCCACCATTTATTATTTTTTAACGATGTTGCTTCGTGTTCTCGATCATCTGATAGTGTATCATGTAATTTATTATAAAAATGATAATTTTGTATCAAATTTATTTATGTTCATGACTATGATTTGCGATAATATAATGAATGTTATTGATAATGGTACTATTGGGTATTTGTGATAGTTTTTAGAACTTGTGGGTATAAGTCATGTTTCATGTTTTTCTAAACCAAACTCCACCCAAAACAGATGTCCAAATACATTTTCATCTTCAAACCAAACTTTACCCAAATTAGATTTTTCAGAATAAATTTGAGAATCTATGGCCAAACGCTAGCGTAATAATTTGATTTCCAATCTTCAGATTATTTAGTATTTATAATTTACTTGGTTTATTGCTTTCAAAAAAGATATATGTAGAGTATGTTCTAAAACATGTGTTTGGTTTTAAATCAATAAATTCGGATAATTTTTAATTTTCGATATTAATCTATACAACGTTACTTGAACCAATATAAATATTCAACCAAATGAAGCATAAAATAATAAAATAATATTGATTTTTATTTTGATATTATTTTAGAATAACCAAACGAGGCCCACGTATCTAGATATGGGCTGGGTTGAGAATGAGGTAACAAGTGGGTGGGTTGGACATCTATTAACTGTGAACTACTACTGATTCCATGAAACAAACAAGTTGGTGGTCAGTGCAATGATTATAGAGCCATATAAAAGCAAATTTTTTTTTTTAAAAGAGAAAATGATTGATCTATTGGTTAGATAGAATGATATTATTTTCTTGTTGGTCCATTTCGTTTCTAAAAAAAATCATTTTTTAAAATTTGAAAAATAATTTAATTTGAGAAAATATTTATAACTAAATGTGAAAATATAAACTAACATAGAAAGCAAGAATAATGATCAATGGCTACAAGCATGGATAGGTGATGAATTACACTCAAGTAACGATCCAATATATTTCCCAGCCCTGCCCTCACCCGAGGGCATGACCTTATTCTTACATCGTTGATCACAGCCACTATAGAGTATAGACTAAGGGGTACTACTTTATCACTACCACTCAACCAATAGAGAGCTAAAACTAAGGAAGGAATGGAGATTATGTGATTTTAAAATTCTACCACCAGCTTCCAAATAGAGGTATTGCATTATTTTCAAGCAGCGTAATTCATATTATATATACACATATTATTATTGTTAAAATTATAATTACGCGAATGTTTACATTTTTTGACGAAGGATGTCGGATGACACTCTTTGTAATAAGATATCTTCGCCACTGATTGTATATTATTTACACGTATATTTAGACTTTTTTCAATTAAGAAGTGTGAGATGACACGACTTTTTGTAAGTTATCTCCGCCACTAATTATCTTTTGAGATTATGATTTAAATGTACTATATTTGTAAAAGTATCATGTTGATTTTCACACAGGCATACACGAAAATATATATATACTTTGAACTCATTGCCTAAAAGTTGCATCCATCACTCTATACACTTACTAGTTTATTTTCTATACTTTGAATTTTGTAAAAATTTATGAATCCCTTTCATGTTTTCTCTTTTCCACATAAGCTCTTAGAGTCTTGCCCTCTACCTTTAAAAATAAAAACAAAAAAAATATGTTATAAAATAAAGACTATAAAGTAAAGACGAGTATAGATAGAAACTGATATATTATTCAAACTTCAAACTTGTGTACATAATGAACTGAATTCTCCTCTATTTGTAGAAGAAAGGAAGCTGCTGTGTAAGCTGCTACTGCAAGCTGCTGTGTAAGCTGCTTGTAAGCTGTTGCTCTAAACTGTTGTGCCAGATATAGATAATCTTCTATCATGGGTAATATTTATCCATAGCGGAGTACCGAAAGGATAAGCTTATTCAGGAGGCTTATTTCCAATAGAGTACTAAATAGATAAACATATTTATGGCGGAGTCTCATATGGATAAACTTCTTCAGGAAGCTTATTTACAACGGAGTACTAAATGAACATCCATAATATAATATATTCATAACACTCCCCTTGGATGTTCATTAAAAGATAATGTGCCTCGTTAAAACCTTACTAGGAAAAACCTCGTGGGAAAAAATCCTAGTGAAGGAAAAAGAGTACATATATTTAGTAATACGCATTGCTAACTGCCTCATTAAAAATCTTATAAGGAAAAACCCTGAGGGAAAAAACCTTAATAAGGAAAAAGGAGTACATCGCGTATTTTACTCCCCCTGATGGAAACCTTATTTTAAATATTTAAGTCTTCGCATTCCAATCTTGTATACCATCTTCTCAAAAGTTGAAGTTGGTAAAGATTTGGTGAATAAATCTGCTGGATTGTCACTTGAACGGATTTGTTGCACATCAATGTCACCATTTTTCTGAAGATCGTGTGTGTAGAATAATTTTGGTGAAATGTGCTTCGTTCTATCTCCTTTTATAAATCCTCCCTTCAATTGGGTTATGCATGCAGCATTGTCTTCGTATAAAATTGTGGGTCTTTTCTCACATTCCAAACCACATTTTTCTTGAATAAAATGAATTATTGATCTCAACCATATGCATTCCCTACTTGCTTCATGAATAGCTATTATTTCAGTATGATTTGAAGAAGTAGCAACAATAGATTATTTTGTGGAGCGCCATGATATGATAGTACCTCCACATGTAAACACGTACCCGGTTTGAGATTTTTATAGGGATCAGATAAATAACCTGCATCTGCATAACCAACAAGATCTGTACTATTTTTGTTAGCATAAAACAAACCCATATCAAGAGTTCCCTTTAAATATCGCAATATATGCTTAATCTCGTTCCAATGTCTCCGTATAGGATAAGAGCTATATCTTGCTAGTAAATTAACAGAAAATGCTATGTCAGGCCTTGTAGCATTAGCAAGATACATAAGTGCACCAATTGCATTGAGATAGGGTATTTCAGGACCCAGGAGTTCCTCATCCTCTTTTGGAGGTCGGAACGGGTCCTTATTCACTTCAAATGATCGAACAACCATTGGTGTACTCAATGGGTACGCTTTGTCCATGTAAAAGCGTTTTAAGTCCCTTTTCTGTATAGGCAGATTGCTGGATAAAGATCTCGTCTGCTAAATATTTAATTTGCATATCAAGACAAAGTTTTGTCTTCCCAAGATCTTTCATCTCAAATTCTTTCTTAATATATTCAATTGCCTTTTGGAACTCTTCTGAAGTTCCAACAAGATTTATGTCATCAACATAAACAGCAAGTATAACAAACTCTGAAGCCATTTTCTTTATAAAAATACATGGACAAATAACATCATTTATGTAACCCTCTTTCAGCAAATATTCACTGAGGCGATTATACCACAATGCGCCCAGATTGCTTTAAACCGTACAAACATCTTTGTAATCTGATTGAGTACATTTTCCGAGATTTTGAATATGCTTCAGGCATTTTAAATCCTTCAGGAATTTTTATGTAAATTTCATTATCAAGTGACCCGTACAGATAAGCTGTAACCACATCCATTAGATGTATTTCAAGCCTTTCACGTAAGGCTAAACTGATGAGATATCGAAATGTTATGGCATCCATAACGGGTGAATATGTTTCTTCATAATCGACTCCAGGTCATTGTGAGAATCCTTGTGCGACAAGGCGAGCCTTGTATCTTTCAACTTCATTTTGCTCATTCCTTTTTCGCACAAAAATCCATTTATGACCAACTGGTTTTATACCTGCAGGTGTTTGGACTACTGGTCCAAAGACCTCTCTTTTAGCAAGTGCGTTCAATTATGATTGAATTGCCCCTTGCCATTTTAGCCAATCAGATCTTTGTTGACATTCTTCGACAGATCGGGGTTCAAAATCCTAAAGTGCAACATTATATGTAAAAATATTATCCACCACTATTTCAGATCGATTTAAATTAATTCCATCACCAGTAGAACTTATTAAAAGTTCCTCGCTCACTTGAGTCTCGGGTTTATTGATTTCTTCAGGAATCTCATAACTAATCAGATATTGGGTCTCTTCAGGAGATCCCTTCATAATATCATTTTGATCATTTTTCGATCCATTCATAATATCATTTTGATCATTTGTCGATTTTTTTCTTCTAGGATTTCGATCCTTAGAACCCATAGGCCTACCACGCTTCAGGCGTGCTTTAGGTTCACTAGCTCTCATGCTAATAGATGGTCCTGCTGGGACATCAATTCGGATAGGCACATTCTCTGCAGGGATATGTGACTTAGTTATCCTTTTCAAATCAGTAAATGCGTCTGGCATTTGATTTGCTATATTCTGTAAATGGATGATCTTCTGGACCTCCTGATTACATATAGAGGTACGTGGATCAAAGTGAGATAATGATGAAACTTTCCACATAATTTCTCTTTTGATTTCCTTTTTCTCCCCCTAATTGTGGGAAATTTGTTTCATCAAATCGACAATCTGCAAATCGAGCAGTAAATAAATCTCCCGTCAATGGTTCAAGATAGCGAATAATAGAGGGTGATTCAAATCCAATATATATTCCTAACCTTCTTTGGGGGCCCATCTTACTGCGTTGTGGTGGTGCTACTGGCACATATACAGCACATCCAAAAATTCGTAGATGGGCAATATTTGGTTCATGACCAAAAACTAATTGTGACGGAGAATATTTATTATAATACGTTGGTCTGAGACGGATAAGTGATGTTGCGTGCAAGATAGCATGGCCCCAAACAGTAGTGGGCAATTTTGTTTTCATAAGTAGTGGTCTTGCTATCAATTGCAGCCGTTTAATAAATGACTCTGCAAGGCCATTTTGAGTATGAACATAAGCTACAGGATGTTCAATTTTTATCCCAACTAATAGGCAGTAATCATCAAAAGCTTGAGATGAGAATTCTCCAGCATTATCAAGGCGAATAGCCTTTATAGGATAATCTGGAAATTGTGCCCTTAATCGAACTATTTGGGCTAATAACTTTGCAAACGCCAGGTTGCGAGATGATAATAGGCACACATGAGACCATCTTGAAGATGCATCTATTAGGACCATAAAATATCTAAACGACCCACTTGGTGAGTGAGTAGATCCACATATATCCCCATGTATACGTTCTAAAAAGGTAGGGGACTCAATGTCAACCTTCATTGGTGATGGTCTAGTGATCATTTTGCCTTGATAAGAAGCATCACAAGAAAATTCATTATTTGTAAGAATCTTCAGGTTCTTTAATGGATGCCCACTCGAATTTTCAGTAATTCGTCTCATCATTATTGATCCAGGATGGCCCAAACGGCCATGCTAAAGCACAAAAATATTTGAATCAGTAAACTTCTGGTTTACGATAGAGTGTGCTTCAACTGTACTAATCTTTGAATAGTATAAGCCAGAAGATAAAGTTGGTAACTTTTCTACAATGCATTTCTGGCCAAAAATATTCTTTGTAATACAAAGATATTCCACATTCATTTCATCTATTGTCTCAACATGATACCCATTTCGGCGGATATCTATAAAACTCAATAAGTTTCTTCGGGACTTGGAGGAGTACAATGCATTGTCGATAATAAGTTTTGTTCCCTTAGATAGAAATACAATAGCTCTTCCGGAGCCTTCAATCAAACTTATATTACCAGAAATTGTGGAAACATTTGCTTTTTCCTTATGCAAATAAGAAAAGTATTTCTGATCTTTGAATATGGCATGAGTTGTTCCACTATCAACTACACAAATATCTTCATGATTGGTCTTTGATCCAAACATAATTTGAGGATTATCCACATTCTTCAAAATGACATAAACATAAATATGATAGTAAATATTATAACTTTTATTTATGTACAACAATTATATAACTATACTATCTACTACAAATAATAAAAATTAAAATATTTACGTCTCTACAGATTCACTACCGATCACATGACTTGTTTCTCCTTCTGGGAGTGCAAAGTAATCAGCTACATCCAAATGCATGAAGTCTAAATTATCTTCAGAAATAAAATTTGCTTCAGCATTTTTCTCTGTCTTCTTCAGGGAAGCTTGATATAGCTCAACCAGGTGCTTTGGCGTACGGCATGTACGTGACCAGTGCCCTTTTC
Source organism: Nicotiana tomentosiformis (assembly GCF_000390325.3). Taxonomy (NCBI): domain Eukaryota; kingdom Viridiplantae; phylum Streptophyta; class Magnoliopsida; order Solanales; family Solanaceae; genus Nicotiana; species Nicotiana tomentosiformis. The sequence continues at coordinate 55,309,883 of NC_090812.1, read as the reverse complement.
CTCCACATCTATAGCATGCATTTTTTGGCTTTGCTTCTTGCACCGCTTCATGCTTTTGTTCCTTCCTTTTCCACTGCTGGTGGTGAGGAGGGTTCTTTGGTGCATTATTATTACCACGATTAGAGTTTCCTCCTCGACCACGGCCATGACCACGACTGGGGCCACGTCCTCTTCCACGTTTAGCTTGGTGGAAGTTCGTCTCATTCACTTCAGGGAATGGACAAGAACCAGTAGGTCGGCTTTCATGGTTTTTCATTAATAGCCCATTATGTTGCTCGGCTACAAGAAGATGTGAGATAAGTTCAGAATACTTTTTAAATCCCATCTCTCGATATTGCTGCTACAAGAGCATATTCGAGGCATGAAAAGTAGTGAAAGTTTTCTCCAACATATCATGATCAGTAATATTATCACCACATAGTTTCAATTGAGAAATAATTCTGAACATAGCAGAATTATACTCACTGATAGATTTAAAATCTTGTAACCTTAGATGATTCCAATCATAACATGCCTGTGGAAGAACGACCATCTTCAGGTGGTCATATCTATCTTTCAAATTACTCCACAGTATGACTGGATCTTTAATAGTAAGATATTCCATTTTCAGGCCCTCATCAAGGTGATGGCGTAGGAATATCATTGCTTTGGCGCGGTCTTGGTTTGATGCCTGATTTTTATCTTTGATGGTGTCTGCCAGACCCATCGCATCAAGATGAATTTCGTCATCAAGCACCCAAGACATGTAGCTTTTGCCCAATATATCTAGGGCTACAAACTCAAGTTTAGAAAGATTTGACATTATTTAGAAAAAGAAAGTTCGTACCTCTGATACTTTCAAAGTATTTTCTCGAGATGGCAGAGTCTCGTGCTGATAACGTGTTATAAAATAAAGACTGCAAAGTAAAGACAAGTATAGAGAGAAACTGATATATTATTCAAACTTCAAACTTGTGTACATAATGAACTGAATTCTCCTCTATTTATAGAAGAAAGGAAGTTGCTGTGTAAGCTGCTACTGCAAGCTGCTGCTGCAAGCTGCTGTGTAAGCTGCTTGTAAGCTGTTGCTCTAAACTGTTATGCCAGATATAGATAATCTTCTATCATGGGTAATATTTATCCATAGCGGAGTACCGAAAGGATAAGCTTCTTCAGGAGGCTTATTTCCAATAGAGTACTAAATAGATAAATATATTTATGGCGGAGTCTCATATGGATAAACTTCTTCAGGAAGCTTATTTACAACGGAGTACTAAATGAACATCCATAATATAATATATTCATAACAAAATATACATTATTTCACTTTATCCCATTCCTAGTAGGGGCCCGCCATCCCCACCACACTTTCTTCTCCTTTTTTGACCAAATTTTATCTTTTCTCGGTTCTGTAAATCTCTAATTTATACTGCTAAATCTGGAAACTAAGATTTCAGAAGCCAAATTCTAAAATCATAGTTGTGGCAAAGGTAGATGTTCTTCATTGCAATATTGTAAGTCAATTTTGGAAGAAAATCAGCAAGAAAATAAAAATTGTACACGAAGATGACTAATTATTCGAAAATGATATCTCTTCAACTTTTGTAAATGTAGTTGTGAATATATATATCCTATACTAACCTCATGATTGCCCTCCATGCACGTTTCATCAATTCCCCTTATTAATAAGCCACCGTTTAAGGAGCTTGGGGTCGTCCGGGGATAATTTGGGAAAACTATAAATATTTTGGCAAAAGTCACGTGTTAACCGGGAGACCCAATGTTGGCATCAGATTATGCTGACATCAACTAGGGAGTGGAGACCCTATATTGGCATCAACTAGGGAGTGAAAACCCTATGTTGGCATCAGATTATGCTGGCATCAACTAGAGAGTGGAGACCCTATGTTGGCATCAGGTTATGCTGGCATCAACTAGGGAGTGGAGACCCTATGTTGGAAAATCATCAGGTTATGCTGACAACAACTAGGGAGTGAAGACCTTATGTTGGCATTAGATTATGCTGGCATCAACTAGGGAGTGGAGCCACTATGTTGGAAATTCATCAGGTTATGCTGGCATCAACTGGGGAGTGAAAACCCTATGTTGGAAAATCATCAGGTTATGCTGGCATCAACTAGGGAGTGAAGACCCTATGTTGGAAATTCATCAGGTTATGGCGGCATCAACTAGGGAGGGGAGACCCTATGTTGAAAAATCATCAGGTTATGTTGGCATCAACTAGGGAGTGGAGACCCTATGTTGGAAATTCATCAAGTTATGCTGGCATCAACTAGGGATGAGAGACCCAATGTTGGAAAATCATCAGGTTATGATGCCAACTAGGGAGTGGAGACCCTATGTTTGAAATTCATCATGTTATGATGGCATCAACTAGGGAGGAGAGACCCTATGTTGGAAATTCATCAGGTTATGCTGGTATCAACTGGGGAGTGGAGACCCTATATTGGAAATTCATGAGGTTATGTTGGTGTCAACTAGGGAGTGGACACCCTATGTTGAAAATTCATCAGGTTATGCTGGCATCAACTAGGGAGTAGAGGCCCTATGTTGGAAATTCATCAGGTTATACTGGCATCAACTAGGGAGTAAAACCCTATGTTTGAAGGTCATCAGGTTATGATGGCATCAACTAGGGAGTGGACATCCTATGTTGGAAATGATGCAACTAGGATCAGAGACCGTAGTTTTGAATTATTTTCAACATTATTTCTTCTTTTCTTCCTTTATTTTTTCAAAGAGTGAGTGAATGCGGGAAAGAATTTTGGAGGAGACTTCCCTTTTGAAGTTGTTGTTGCAAAGCTGTTTCCAGCCCTTGTGCGATTTTCCTTTTGGTTGCCCCTGCTTTTTGCAAGGTTACTTTCGGGTTGCACCTGTTTTCTATTTTCTTCAACAAAGAATAATTTGTCAGTTTGAAACGGTGGTTGGTTTTGTGGCCTTGATTATTTTGGTCACTTGATCTCGGCCCGTCCTTTTGACGAAGATTTGACACGTTGCTTTACACCACTCAAACGAACATCTCATCTACACTCTTATTTGCACAGTCTCTACACTGTTTCTTCCTCAAAATTTCAAGTGCTGCTCACCTTCTCTTCCAATTTTCTTTGTCTCTTTTAGTCTTCTCTCTTCCTGGACAGTTTATTTGCCTTGATTGTACAGTTATAAGGTGAGTTTTAGTTTGTTTTTTTTGATTTTCGGAATAGCTGCTGAATATAAATTGTTTAAATTGATTAAATTATTCGTCCATCATTCTCTGTAATTCGTCCAGGAAAAAAATGGGATATTTGTAGTTGTTTCCCATTTCAGTTGGGGTTGAATTCAATCCCCACAATTACTCACTTAACCCCTTTGAGTATATTTGCTGATGTTGATTTAGGTACTATGGGGTAGTTATGGTTAAGGATGTTTTAATTTTTCTTAAAAACAGACTTGTTCTTGAAGCATTTGGTGGGTTCAATGTTTTTTCCTACAGTCTTGGTGTATTTGTTTATTCTTTTAAAGGTGTTGGAATGATTTTACCTTTTGGAAGAAGAGATGAAAGACAAGGACAAATTTGGGAAAATTTTGGATTTGTCGATAGCTTTCATTTCTTTGATGTATGGTTCTTTTGGGGTATTGGGATACTTTGCTTTTGGAAAAGAGACCAAAGATAAGATCACTACTAATCTTGGGAGAGGATTGGTTAGTACTTTAGTGCGGATTGGACTTTGCATATACGTTTTCTTTACTTTCCCACTTATAATGAATCCTGTTTATGAAGTGATGGAAAGGAGATTTCGTGAAGGCAGATAGAGTTTGACACGGGAACAGTCAAATCAAAATTCTTATTTCAACGAGGTTAGACATTAGAATCTCATTCAAGAAGCTTTATTAGTTGGAGTTCATAATGATTTACTACAGGGATAAGTTTGTTTAAACTTATTTGTTTCTAGCAAATAGTGCAAAATTACCAAAGTACAGTACGTTCCTCAAGGGGACCAATTAGCTTAGGTTTTTCATGTTTCAATTAGGGACTAATAACGCGAGTGGGTATGGGGTGGCTAGATCAAAGGCAATTACGAGAGTTATGAATGTAGTTGCGTTAAATTGTCAATTGAAGCTGCTATGCCTCATTAGGATTAGATCTGCCAAAATTCCAAAATTGAATTAGTTCCTCGACTCACTCCCCTACCCCCTTCAAACCACTTATCATATTCAGTAATAATCTCTTAAATTTCATTACTCTTATAGGTATTTAATTAAAAATTAGAAAATAATTTAATCTTTTCTACTAATATAGTATGATTGGTTAAGGAAAGAGCACATATCTGTATTTAGTATATTGTTTCATAAAATAATATTAATTGTTTACCCGGAAAATCGGATATAGTTGAATTTATAAGTAGTTCTAAGGATATGTGATATAGCTTGACATAAATCGTACATAAAAGTGAAAATATTTTGATTCTTGGCTATAGAAATGGGATATAAATTGTTGAACTAGAAGAGTGAATATGCTGAGTAAAACAGACTTAAGAGATTTATTCTTCAACAAATAGAAGTAGTCTTTTCTTACAATGTGTCAACCTGCTTATGCTTACAAGGATTCGCCCATTTATAGTAGAGGGATCTTACTTTATTTATAATAAAATATATATATATATAGTGGAGAACCTATGATGAATTGTCATTTCCTCGATTCCTGCCAAAATTCTCTCCCCTAGTGCGGTTGCAACGTCTCTTATCTGCGAGCTCGATATTGGCTCGAGCTCGGTATTGAGTCGAGTCCTCGGCCTTGAGTTTGAGTTTGACATTCGGGGCGAGTGTCAATCAGTCTCCGACAACTTTCTCTTTGCCTTGCGGTTCGATTTGGTCATGGGCTTGATAATGATACCGAGCCGATTCCTCGATCGGTCTTGGAGCTCGAGGCTTGTTTGTACTATTCTCGGAACTCGTCTCTAGTTCTCACTTCGATCGTTTACCATTCGAACTGGATCAAACGTACAGATGCCGAAATCTATTTCGACCGTATACAGATAGTCCCCTCGTTTCTCAGAAAGAATGTGGTGAGAAATGATATGATTTTCGATGGCCCGATCGGATTGTAAGCTGACGTTTTCACTGGGCTCGATCGTGACGTATGTGATAGTTGTCCCGTTGATTTAGTCTTTCAAGGTATTTAATGCACGTCATATGGTGGTCGGCCACCGCTGATACTGAACCGCCATGGTATAAACCTATAAATAGCCCTTTCATTTATCATTTACCACTTTTACATCTCCAACCTCCCAAATTTTCTTACTCTTTCTGCCTCTACTTTGCCGCTTGTAGAGCCACCTTCATAAACCTTTCATCTTCCTTTCCTTTTCTTTCTCTTACATCAATGGCAAAAACTTCAAAAATAGTACCTCAAAAGGAGAAAGCTTCCACTTCACGACCGTCCGGCGACAAGGCGCCGGTGGAGCCGCCTCCCCATGAGTATGTTCCTGGCCCGTCTACTCTGAAGATCGATTTTAAGGTTGAGAATCCTTCGTCGGTTCCGGGTCAATATGAGCATGTGTCAATGTACATGTGCTCGATAACAGAGGGCCATCTCGAGGCTGTGAGGAAAGACTGCAACTGGGGTCCCGAGATTGTGTTGCAAATTCCCTCTCCCGAAGAGAGCATCATCACTCATGTGGAGGGGTTTTTAAGTATATATACTTACCCCTTCACGTTGGGTCCCGCCGACCCAGTGATAATTGATTTTTGCAAAAGGTATCAGGTTACTCTCGGTCAAATTCATCCTTCTCTATGGCGCATAGTGACCTTACTTCGCTTCTTCTCCAACAAGACCCGGGGGGAGGGGGAGGTGGGTGGGCTGGATTTCACCCTAAATCACCTCATACGATTGTATCGGCCTCAAATCTTTCGAGGACTAATCAGGCTTCATCGTCGGGCATCGAAAGCTTTAATGTCGAGCATCGACGAAGACAAGGATCAGGGTTGGATAGGCCGTTATATTCGGGTGAGGACCCATGACCTCATTCCGAAAGAGAATATGCCGTTCCCCGAGGAATGGAATTTTGACCGTAAGTGGTTTTCATAAGGCATTGCTTTTTTGTATCTTTCTCTGATTCTATCTGATATCTTTCTCCGATATACAGCTGCCCCTTGGATGCCACAAACGGTACCCGACTTCGAGGATTGGGTTCGAAAGTTAGCCTCGACTTCCTCTTATACCGAACGCGCTTGGCGTGATTTGGCAAAAGGTAGATGGGAGGCCAAGAATCACGGTAAGGGTCACTTCTCGTGTTCTTCGAAATGTTTTTACGCTCCATTCGTTACCGATTTCCTTTCATGGAGGTGTAACAAAGGACACCGTTTTGAGGCCTTCAAGTGGTGAGGAAGGAACTAAGTCCCCGGTCCCGGAACCGGGGAAAGATAAGAAGCGAAAAGCTATCTCTCGGTCAAAAGACCCCAAGCCCAAAACTCGAAGGGTGAGGAGGAAGGAAATCACTCTTTCGACGGACTCGGTCTAGCTACTGAGAGAAGAAGAAGATGATGCCTCGACTTTGGTGATCCGATCTGCGAAAACTGTCAAGATCGCCAGACCTTCTGAGCCGATGACGGCTATACCGGTCGGGGTCGGTTCCGATTCCTCGAGTCTCGATCAGAGCGCCCCAAGCGATTCGCTTGGGACTATGATAGTGGGTCATTTGCCTTCTCTTCCGATCTTTTCTGAGGAGGCGTTAAAGGAAGCTCGAGAATTGAAGACCCCCGATATGGGCGGAGGCTCTAGTGTAAGGGACCCTTTTCGGGATTGCTTTACTGGAGTCGATGATGCCTCCGACGTTACTGACGCTTCTCTTCTCCTAGAAGAAGCCCGACGTTTCATTTCTCGGGTAATCATTTTACTGTGCTTGGTGTCTTCTTTCTTTTCTAAACTTGACTTGTGTTTTTTCCCTATTATGTAGGCCATTAGCAGGTTTTAAGTCGACCTCAGCCGGTGTGAGGTCGAGCTTCGGAGGGTCTCGGGGGAGAGAGATGCTTTGCGGCTTATTTGCAGCCAAAAGGACGAGGCTATAAAGGACCTCCAAGCATATTTGGCTAAGGCTCGTGAAGAAGAGGCCGAACTAGATAAACAGGTGATCCTCGTTCTGTTAGAGTATGGGTTTGACCCAACTGTGGAAGCTAACCCTTCACTATCTCAGCTGCAGCAAAAGGTTGAAAAGATCGGGTTGCTTCGGGAAGAAGTCAATCAAATCAAGGCCGAATGTGACCGGTGGAAGGAGACTATCGATCGCCTGGTTGCAGAAAAAAAACCCATCTTGGCCAAATTATTATCGGCCGATGTTCAGCTTCGAAGCGCCAAGTAAAAGGGTTCGGCTCAGGCCAAGAGGATCGAGGAGCTCGAAACACTTGCTGAGGCCAAGGCGGAGGTTGAGTCGTCGAAAGTCATGGCCTATAAGTCCATTACCGTGTATTGGGCCGATGCCGAGGCTGCTCAAATGGAGGCAAGAGAGGCAGCGGATACTGCCGACACTCAAGCATATTGGGTTGCCGAACTTGCTAAGTGTCGGTCTCGGAGGGAGACCCTCGAGGAGATACATGCTCGAGGTTTCGACCTTGCTGTAGAGATAAAAAGGGCTAAAGAACTCGAAGATGAAGCTGAGGCCTTGGCTTCTGATGGCGATGATGATGATGATGATGATGGTAGCAAGAGCGGGTCTGAAGATGGGGGGAGCCCGGTAGAGAAGGGACCGCTCTCGATGATAACCCAGAAGCTTAGCCCTTAGCTTCTTTTATGTTGAATTTATTTATGTAAACCATCTTTGTATATCTTATACAAATATCTTTTTCTTTTGCTGACTTGCTTCGTGAAGATTTCATTCATGCCTTGCGGATGTTTTCATGAGGATTTAGGTGATTTCATCGAATTCGGCCTTCATAGCCTTTACGGCCGAGTGAGTGCTCGCTCGAGCTCGAAATAAAAGTATCCCACAGGCTTAGGGGTCGAGTGGGCGCTTGTCCGAACTCGAAAAATAAAAGTAGCCCACATGCTTAGTAGTTGAGTGAACGTTCGAACTCGCAGTAAAATAGCCCTTAGGTTTTTATTGAGTGAGTGATTGTTTCTCACTCAAACTTAGGATATCTTAGCCCGTAGGCTTTAATAATTGAGTGAGTGATTGTTTCGAACTCGAACTCAGGATATCTTAGCCCGTAGGCTTTTTATAACCATGTGAGTGATTGCTCGAACTCGAAGTAAGATAGCCCTTAGGCTTTAATAATTGAGTGAGTGATTGTTTCGAACTCGAACTCAGGATATCTGAGCCCGTAGGCTTTTTATGACCGAGTGAGTTATTGCTCAAACTCAAAGTAAGATAGCCTTTAGGCTTTAATAATTGAGTGAGTGACTGTTTCGAACTCGAACTCAAAGTATATTAGCCCATAGGCTTTTTATGATCGAGTGAGTGATTGCTCGAACTCGAAGTAAGATATCCCTTAGGCTTTAATAATTGAGTGAGTGATTGTTTCGAACTCGAACTCAGGATATCTTAGCCCGTAGGCTTTTTATGACCGTTTGTATCAAAAATCTCTTTGATGGTGGTTGGCCTTTAAGCCTGCTTGAATCATGAAGTAGGAAAATCTTTTCATAATGTGAGATATATGAAAAAGAAGTTCTCCTTTATAAGTCATTACATATGTGTTTGTATCTTGTGCCAGAGTTCGAGAAAAACTACGTGGGCATGGTTCGTTTTGACCATTTGGCCCTTACACTTTTCTCTATCGAGACCCTGTTTGTCATGAATTTGATATGGAGTGACTTTCTTGTGCCGAACTTGATTTATTCGCTTGGTAGCCGACCATTTAGTCATTACACTTTTCTCTATCGAGACCATGGCTGTCATGAATTTGATATGGAGCGACTTTCTTGTGACGAACTTGATTTATTCGCTTGGTAGCCCTATAGTATTCGAGGTTGATTATGAAGGAGCCTCAGATACTATTGATTTGTCCCCGAGTAGCACAAATTTGTTGTCTCGTTAAAAACCTTCCCGGAAAAACCCATTTGGGATAAAAGTCGCACTTAAGGGAAAAAGAGTACAACACGTGCTTTGAAACCATATGTCTTGATATTTTTCGTCGAATTCCTGCAATGAGTTAGTGTCGAATATACATATATAGACGATAGAGGATAAAATCATACCTTAACAGTAATATCGTTTGAGAAACGATATGTTCCAATTGTTTGGTAATGGTTTTCCATCAATTGCTCCAAGTTTATAAGACCCTTTCTCGACTATATCGAGGACCTGATAGGGTCCTTCCCAATTTGGGTCGAGTTTCCCTTCATTAGGATCTCGAGTGTTGATGGTGACCTTCCTTAGGACCAAGTCTCCGGCCTTGAAATGGCGGAGGTTGGTTCTTCTATTGTAGTACCTTTCGATTCGTTGTTTTTGTGCAACCATTCGAACCAGTGACGCCTCTCGTTTTTCATCTAATAATTCGAGGCTAGTATTCATTGCCTCGTAGTTCGATTCTTCCGATGTATGTCGGAACCTTGCGCTTGGTTCCCCGACTTTAAGCGGTATTAGAGCTTCGGATCCATACACTAGGAAAAATGGGGTTGCTACTGTACTGGATTTAGATGTTGTCCGATATGCCCAAAGGACTTCGGGCAAAACTTCTCTCCACTTTCCTTTAGCTTCGTTCAATCTTTTCTTTATGTTTTGGATGATAACCTTGTTCGTTGATTCGGCCTGTCTGTTCCCGCTAGGATGATATGGTGTAGACAGTATTCTTTTTATTTTATGGAATTCGAGGAATTTTGTCACTTTACCGCTAATAAACTGTCTACCATTGTCACATGTTATTTCAGCTGGTATCCCAAATCGACACACGATGTGGTCCCAGATCAAATCTATAACCTCTTTTTCTCTCACCTTTTCGAACGCCTATGCTTCAACCCATTTAGAGAAATAGTCAGTCATAAACAAAATGAATTTAGCTTTACCTGGGGCCGATGGTAGAGGGCCGACGATATCCATTCCCCATTTCATGAATGGCCATGGAGAAATGACCGAATGAAGCTGCTCTCCGGGTTGATGGATCATCGGTGCAAACCTTTGACATTTATCACATTTTCGAACGAACTCCTTAGTGTCCTTCTCCATGCTATCCCAGTAGTACCCTGCTTTGATGATTTTGTGAATTAGTGGTTCGGCGCCGGAGTGGTTTCCACAAGTGCCTTCATGGACTTCTCGTAGAATATAATCGGTGTCTCCTGGTCCCAAACATACCGCCAGTAGTCCGTCGAACGTCCTTCTGTATAATGATCCATCTTCAACCAGCGTGAATCGAGCAGCCTTGGTTCGTAAAACCCTCGATTCTTTAGGGTTCGATGGGAGTTTTCCATTCTTTAAATATTCAATATACTTATTCCTCCAATCCCAGGTTAAGCTCGTGGAATTTATTTCGGCATGTCCATCCTCGATTACAGATCTCGAGAGTTAACGACAGTCCCCGAGTTGATCTTATCCTCCTCGACCGACGACCCCAAATTTGCGAGTGCGTCGGGCTCACAGTTTTGTTCTCGAGGCACATGCTGTAGGGTCCATTCTTTGAAATGGTGTAGAGTTACCTGTAATTTGTCCAAATACCTTTTCATCCTATCTTCCCGAACCTCGAAAGTTTTATTTACTTGATTCACCACTAGTAAAGAGTCACATTTGGCTTCAATGACTTATGCTCCCAGGCTTTTAGCTAGCTCAAGACCTGCTATCATGGCCTCGTACTCGGCCTCATTGTTATTTAATCTAGTGGTTTTGATGGATTGTCTAATAATGCCACCTGTGGAAGGTTTCAGTACGATGCCAAGTCCGGACCCCTTCACATTTGAAGCACCATCTGTGTAGAGGGTCCAAACCCCCGACGACGTACTCGATTTTAACAAGAGTTCCTTTTCAACTTCGGGTATGAGGTTTGGCGTGAAATCGGCCACGAAGTCCGCTAAAATTTGGGACTTGATGGTCGTACGGGGTTGATATTCGATATCGTACCCGCTGAGTTCGACGGCCCATTTGGCCAATCGACCCGATAGTTTGGGCTTGTGTAAAAGATTGCGAAGTGGGTAAGTGGTCAAAACGCATATGTGGTGACATTGAAAGTATGGTCTTAACTTTCTAAAGGCGCTTATTAGTGCAAGTGCTAATTTCTCTAGGTGAGGGTATCTAGCCTCTGCTTCCCCTAAGGTTCGACTTACATAATAAACGGGAAACTGTGTACCTTGCTCTTTTCGAATTAGGACGCCACTTAGCGCGATTTCCGATACCGCCAAGTATAAGTACAACTTCTCATCTATCCTCGGAGTGTGAAGTAGTGGTGGGCTCGATAGGTACCGCTTCAATTGCTCTAGTGCATGTTGGCATTCCGGGGTCCAGGCGAAATCGTTCTTCCTTTTGAGTAGAGAGAAGAATTTGTGGCTTCGATCTGATGACCTCGAAATGAATCGGCCTAAGGCAGCTATTCGCCCTGTCAGCCTTTGCACTGCTTTCACGCTATCCACGACGGTGATGTCTTCGATGGCCTTAATTTTGTCTGGGTTGATCTCGATTCCCCGATTCGATACCATGAAACCAAGGAACTTGCTCGATCCAACCCTGAAAGCACATTTCTCGGGGTTGAGCTTCATGTTGTATTTCCTTAAGATCTTGAACGTTTCCTGCAAATGAGTCAAATGGTCCTCTGCGCGCAGGGACTTAACTAGCATGTCATTAATGTAAACTTCCATCGACTTACTTATTTGTTGTTCGAACATTTTATTCACTAGGCGTTGGTAAGTAGCTCCTGCATTTTTAGCCCGAATGGCATTACATTATAGCAATAGGTTTCGTACTTGGTGATAAATGAAGTCTTTTCCTGGTCCTCTGGGTTCATTCGAATTTGATTGTACCCGGAGTAGGCGTCGAGAAAAGTAAGGATCTCATGACCGGTTGTGGCATCGATCATGCGATCGATGCTAGGCAGTGGAAAAGAATCTTTGGGGCATGCTTTGTTTAGATCTTTATAATCTACGCACATTCTAAGTTTGTTTCCCCTTTTAGGGACTACAACTACGTTGGCTAACCACTCGGGATATTTTACTTCCCGAATTGACCCTATTTTGAGAAGTTTAGTTACCTCATCCTTTACAAATGCATGTTTTACCGCGAACTGAGGTCTTCTTTTTTGCTTCACCGGTTTGAACCTGGGGTCCAAGCTCAATTGGTGCATTGTTATCGACGGTGGGATCCCTGCCATGTCTAAATGGAACCAAGCAAAATAGTCTATGTTATCAATAAGAAATTGAATAAGTTTTTCCCTGAGTTCAGGGGTCAATCCTGTTCCCAGGTATACCTTTCTATCAGGCAGATATTCGATTAATATAACCTGCTCCAGCTCTTCGATCGTAGATTTGGCGGCTTCAGAGTCGTCGGGGATGATGAAAACTCGAGGTGTCAGAAACTCTTCCTCGTCACCCTCTATTTCCTGTTCCACCGGTTTGGTCGAGACTGGTGGCTGTGATTGCTATTTGGTTTCTCGTCTATCTTTAGTGCTTGATCTTTCCGAGACCAATAGCGTTGGTATCGGTGTTACCTCATCGACCGCAAACATTTCCTTTGCATCATGTTGCTCCCCGTATACTATTTTCACGCCGTCCAACGTAGGAAATTTCATTACTTGTGGAGGGTCGAAGGCACTGCCTTCATATTGTGGATCCAAGGCCTTTCGAGTAGGGCATTGTACCTCATATCCCCTTCGATCACGTGGAATTTAGTATTTCGGATGGTTCCAGCTACATTCACTGGTAGAGTAATCTCCCATTTAGTCGTTTCACTGGCCATATGGAAACCGTTCAAGACCCGAGATGCGGGCACGACTTGATTCTGCAAAGCGAGCTGCTCCACTACCCAAGATCGGATGATATTCGCAGAGCTACCTGGATCCACTAAAACACGCTTAACTTGAGCTTTATTTAATAGGATAGAAATTACCAGAGCATCGTTGTGAGGTTGAGAGATGCCCTCGGCTTCTTCAACTCCGAACGATAAAGTGTCCTCGGGTACATAACCTCGAGTTCATTTTTCCCCTGTGGCCGGTACCTTGCCGTACTTGAGCACGGGTCCCTGTAGAGTATCGACCCCACCGATGATCATATGAATGATATGCAGAGGTTCCTCTTGTTTATCCTTTTTGCTGGCATCCCTTTCTATGAAGTGATTCTTGGCTCGGTCACTGAGTAACTCTCGAAGGTGGCCCTCATCGAATAGGTGGGCTACCTCTTCTCTTAATTGTCTGCAATCCTCGGTCCTGTGGCCATGCGTGCCATGATACTTGCACATAGAATTCAGGTTTCTTTGGGAAGGGTCGGTTTGCATAGGTCTGGGCCACCTAGTATCTTTTATTCTTCCGATTGTCGATACAATGCCCGATGCGTCGACGCTGAAATTGTACTCCGATAGCCGAGGTGCCTCTATAGGATCGCCATATTTATCGAAGTCACTCTTGGTCATAAGTCCCCAAGAATTTTGTCCTCGATCACTCCTTCGATTGTTCCGAGCGGAATTGGGTGCTGAGCCGTCGTTCATTAGATCTGCCACGTACGGTCGATATCGATCTTTGTTCGACCTTCGTTTTCTGTCGATATCCCTCTGGTTTTTAATAGCTGCTCTGTTCTGGTGCAGGGATCCGGAAGGAGCTCCCAACTGGTCGTTTTCGACCCTGATTTTTGACTGATATCGGTTGTGTACATCCGCCCAAGTTATTGCCAGATACTCGATCAAATTTTGCATCAGCCGACATGATGCTATTGAACTTTGCTCGTTCAACCCTTGGGTGAAAGCTTGGACGGCTCAGTCGTCTGTGACCGGTGGCAATTCCATGCGTTCCATTTGAAATCGGGACACGAACTCCCTCAACACTTCATTACCGCTTTGCTTTACTTTGAAAAGGTCCGATTTCCTTGTTGCAACCTTTATGGCACTAGCATGTGCCTTTACAAACGAATCCGCTAACATGGCAAAAGAATCGATGGAATTTGGGGGCAAATTATGATACCAAATCATCGCTCCCTTCGAGAGGGTCTCTCCGAATTCTTCAATAACACGGATTCGATCTCGTTGTCTTCCAAATCGTTACCCTTGATGGCACAAGTGTAAGAGGTGACGTGTTCGTTGAGATCGGTCGTACCGTTATATTTGAGAATTACAGAATTTTTTGGGGATTGGTTTTGGGGTTGCACTCGATGGAAAAGGCTTTTTGATGAATTTCTTCGAATCCAGCCCTTTTATCATTGGTGGAGCTCCTGGGATCTGATCGACCCTGGAATTATATGTTTCTACTTTTTTATCGTTGGCTTCGACTCGTTTTGTGAGTTCCTCGAGCAGTTTAGTAATTTTGGGAGTAGTCCCCGATTCTTGCTCGTTTGACTTCACTATGACTGGCTCCGTTCTGTGGGTGATTTCCCGAAGTGGATCGGGCTCCGGCCTGCTTTGTATCTGAGTTTGGCTCTGCAACTGAGCTATCGCTATTTGCTGGGCTTGTAATATCTCGAAGATCATCCGTAAGTTGACTTCGATCTCCTCCACGTTATGGGCGTCTTGAGCCACGGATCGAGTACCGCCCTGAATGTTTTTTTCTGGTTCGGAATGTTGGTTCGCCTCCAGAACCACTTGTGAATTGACATCTAGTGGTACTTCGACTCGGATTTCAGGTACTTCGATTCGAGCTTCAGTGACATCGTTAAGTGGCCTTTCGGCCCTGGGTATCAAGTTGTTGGTTTCTTCCTGAAGGCCGGCTTCGTGGTCGATAGGTAAAGCCATGAATCGAGGGTTTGCCATTGCTGATCCGGAGTTGTAAACTGGTGCGTATTGCGGATTTGTATCAAACAACCACGGTTATCCTTAGCCCCACGGTGGGCTCCAATCTGTTTACCCGAAAAATCGGATATAGTTAAATTTATAAGTAGTTCAAAGGATATGTGATATAGCTTGATATAAATCGTACATAGAAGTGGAAATATTTTGATTCTTGGCTATAGAAATGGGATATAAATTGTTGAACTCGAAGAGTGAGTATGCTGAGTAAAATAGGCTTAAGAGATTTATTCTTCAACAAATAGAAGTAGTCTTTTCTTACAATGTGTCAACGTGCTTGTGCTTACAAGGATTTCCCCTTTTATAGTAGAGAGATCTTACTTTATTTATAATAAAATATATATATAGTGGAGAACCCATGATAAATTGTCTCTTCCTCGATTCCTTCCAAGATTCTCTCCCCTAGTGCGGTTGCAACGGCTCCTGTCTGCGAGCTCGATACTGGCTCGAGCTCGATATTGGGTCGAGCCCTCGGCCTTGAGTTTGAGTTCGACATTCGGGGTGAGTGTCAATCGGTTTGTGTATCTCCGACAACCTTCTCTTTACTTTGCGGTTCGATTTGGTCATGTGCTTGATAATGATACCGAGCCGATTCATCGATCGATCTTGGAGCTTGAGGCTTGTTTGTACTATCCTCGAAACTCGTCTCGAGTTCTCACTTCGATCGCTTACCATTCAAACTCGATCAAACGTACGGAGGCCGAAATCTATTTCGACCGTATACATTACTGTATTAGAGGTTCATGATAAATAAGTTCAGGCGATTGTCAACTTTACAAAGTGATTTACTCCGGTGTACACATATTAGATGCGGTAAGAGTCACTTATGTTCTATTACGCTTACTGTAACTTATTAATGGAAATAATTTAATCCTTTCAATAGACTTGGCTAAGGAACAAGCACAAATATGTGCTTGGTGTATAAATTTCATAAAATAATGTCACTGTCTCATAGTTGACTAGCAATTTTTAAGTTATAAATATTAGGTGATCGCCAAAACTAATGCAATAGTTGCTCTTTGCTTACATTTTATCCTACAATCTGTGTATTTGCTGTCATTGTATGAGTTCTTTGATGCATTCTTATTTTGGTAGCTATAAAGAATAGAGTACCTAATAATATTTCCTTTAAACAAATGAGAACTTTGATGTAGCTAAAGCGCTTGACAATATGCTTAAGAGGTGACAATATATTTTATGTGTTATATATTTTTCTAAAGGATGTGTCATGTCTTCAATTGCTGTATGCATATTTCTCATAGTTGTCTCTGGAAGTATTCTGGGGTTTGTGGAAAATGGATATGTCCCAGGTTCTGATGTGATTTTGTAGAAATATATAAAATTCTGTTCTCACTTATCAACATATCTCAACACTAGCAAAACTCTACTACTGCTTTGTTGCACCATTGGCAGAGCTAGCTGTTATGCTTTTGCCTTATTTGACTCTAATTTACATTTCTCTTCATCGTTTTGGCAATTATGTACAGTATAATATGTATGAAGCCTATTGTTCGTATTAAGTATATCTAAATAGCGGATGATCAATTGATGACAAGCTGATTTAAGTTTTTTTGGCCAACAATCTTTAGCTTATGTTGTGCCAATTGAATGGCTGACTCTTACGGTTTTGCCTTATTTGGGCTCTAATGTAGATTTTTTTTATCGTTTTGAAAAATCTGTGGGTGCTTTGTTCTTCTTCATTGTCCTTCATATAATATTTGTCTAAACTTCTTGTAACTGTCCAACAACTTTACCTATAAAAGCCAGTCTTCTTTGTGAATTATCTAACACAGAAAATACTTTTATCTTCTCTTCTTTCTAGGTAACTGTTTTGTGCAAATTCTAAACTTCCAGCCACGAGTGCACATGTTTGGAGGTGTTGTGGAGCCTTGGGGAGCGATCGGTCTTAACGATTTGCACCCAGTCGGGCCGAAATCGCTTTCAAGGCAGTGACTTGCCACGACACGGTATTTTTGATAAGTTGTTCTTGTTTCCTTCTTGTTCTTAGTCAATATTATTTACTCATTTTCCTTACAATTTGAAAGCGATTTTACATATAATATTGACTAATGGCTACCACTTGGAACAAAACACTTCCTGATCTGTCAAAGCTTGAGCCTTTAGATGGAAACAATTATAAACATTGGTACGAGAAACTTTTAATTTTTTTTGAACAATTAGAAGTTGATTACGTTTTGTCTAACGATATATATATCTTATACATTCGCCAACTATTTTTAATTTGAGAGACAGAGCTAATAGTTATTTTGATTAGTTATTCAATCTTTTAGAGGAGCTCCACCCATTAACAGTTGTCCTAGAAATATTCTTCACATTTTCCAGCAAGCCCATGCTCCCGTTTGGGTAAGGCTTTAACTTGAAAAGAGCTTCATTCCTATTTTTGGCAAATAGCATAGCTTGCGTCCAACGACTTTATTATCCCTCTGATGTATTGTGCTATAACTTGTTTCAGTCTTAAACTTTTTCATTTCTTTCCCCCTTCCTAGTTACAAGCATAGCTTAAATTCTGACTGGACCGACAAGTTAGACACTTCTGGCCCATTACAAGGCCCAAACCAATCGGACAAGATATAAAATTAGAAAAATTAACCCAAATAACCGTTCACCTAATTTCTTAAACTAAAATTAGCCGGAGGATGTATAATATATGTATATATATATATAGTTCATATATGATATATGTATAATTGTGTGTAGTCAATGTATAATCTATGTATATCGGCTAGAAAAAGTAAACATTGTATCTGGCCAGCTATTTATGTAACAGTTCCATAAAATTAGCCGGTCGGTCGAAATTAATTGCACTCGCTAGCCAAAAAAAATATAAAATATATTTTTTTTGTTGGCTATATTTTCGAAAGCGGCTAAAAATATACATTTTTCTCTAAGTATCCAACATTTCTAAATAAGAGAATGAGATGGATTACGACAATACAAGCTTTGCTCCTCCACTACATGGCCCTATTGGCTCTTGCACATCAGCACTGTATCTGTGCTGATTACTTGGCTATTTCTTCTTAACACTGATAAAATTAACTCAAATAACTGCTCATCCAACTGCTTAAATTAAAAATAGCCAGTGGAGGTATAATATATGCATAGTTCATGTATTATATGTGTATAACTAGTTTTAAGATACGTGTGTTGCGCGTGTACTCTATATCAGTGTACATAAGCTCTTGAAAATAATGAATATTGATCCCGCTAAGCCAACTTAAAATTAAAAAATTATGTCAAGGCAAAGTATACTAATGTCTTATCATAACTTCGATATATGAGTCATTTATTTATTTTTACAGTTGAGACATCGTAGAATAATATGTTGAATTGTATTCATATATCATACGATAATACTATCTTTGTTGCCTTAAAATATGAGTTTTATTTTATCAAGTATTCTATCTAATATGAACCAGTTAGAGTGTAGCCCGGGCCCAAAAGCTATCTAGTATTGTTACTAATACTATTAGTTTAGATGTCACTCACTTTTTCATTTAAATCCACCGTGTTGGTTATGTAAATGGTGATAAATTTATGCCCTCGAGGGCTATATGTTTCAGGTTGGGCATCCTTCTTGGTAAAATAGAGCGTAAGTCTTTACAATATTTTTCGGTAACACAGTTGATATGTACCAGATTATAAAATGACTCGACTATAGTGGGAGAAGTAATTTTTCTACCAAAGTTATCTGACCAAGAAATTTAGTTGTGAGGAGTCCTGCAATAGTCTTAGAATACATAATATTTTGCAATTGAGAGAGACATGATATAAGGTCGATTCGGCTAGCTTGTGTAGATAGATTTTAAAGAAGTTACATCAAGATCGGAAAATGAACTTAGTATACACACTGCAAGTGTAATAAATTGAAAAAATAAGATATTTCATATTTGTAAATCACAATTACTTTATTTTCTCTAGTTGGTTTGCCAATATTAAAGGTGTCAATATTACTTAGGTAAATTTGTACTAAAGGTGTCAATATTAAATAGAAAAGGATGTAGTTAGACCAGAGATCCAAGAATGTTGAATTTTTCTTGTAGTTATATAAAACATATTATTTTCACTCTACCAAAGTACATGGAAATAACCAAACTGAGCATAACCTAATCCTTTTGATAACTAACGCTACAATGAAGCTTTACTCCGAAATGTCACTTTTTGTGCACTTAAAGTGACACTCACATATTAGCAGATGTGATGGACATTTTATCTCTATCGAAATTATCAAAATGAGTAGCAGAATTATTTACTAAAAGATTTTATATGAAGATGAGGAACCGTAAGAGCTAGTAGCTGTGAGTCATAGGTAATATCAGTACAAAAGTTATTTGTTTTACATTAAAATGTACGTTCACAACAGTACGCAAGCTCAAACACTGGTCCAACATTTGGAAGCTCTTTAGTTTAATTCTTTGTTAGCTTTATTTTATATCATATTTATTTTAATTAATTTGGAGTTTGTTTTTCGCACATTGACCCAAAGAAAAGGATAGTTCTTGTGCTATATTTCATATATAATCCTAATTTATCATTTGAATTCAAGGAGCGGCGGGTTCATTTTACAAAAAGTTGGAAAAAACCCCTATTTACAAATCATTATGAGATCTTCTAAAACTATCTGAGTAAAATGTGGTTGGGTTAGGGGGGTGGGGGTGGGGGTGGGGATTTTATTAAATAATAGTAACCTTACAGACTTATCCAATTAAAAAAACCGATTCCAAGCATAATTATCAAAATGAGCCTAAGCAATGGACTAAGAAATGCAATTAGCAAATTAAAGGACAACTAAAGTAGTAGATATATAACAGTGATGCAAATCTTCATATACATCAAAGCAATACGTTGCGAAAAATGATATTATTATATGCTTGTTGAGCAAGTGTTATCTCTTTTAGCAATTGTAAGATGAGCATGTATCAGTCTAATATTTGAAATTCTAAAATGTATATTAAAATTATGACATCTCGACAACTCTTTGTTTTGATAAATTAATTTGCATTTTTTTAAATATTTATGCATGATTTATTTTATATTTGGTTTGGGAAAAGTATATACTTGATCTCGATATTTTTGAAGTAAGACAATTGTACCTATATATTTTTGTCTCATGTTCCTGTAACGTCCAATTAATCTAATAGTAAATTTTTTACCAACCACATATGATTCTCTTCTTATCCAATCTAAAATCATAAATGCGATATTTAATTTTTCAAGACTATCATCAGTATATTGGAAATCACCTCGAGTGCCCAAAAAATTAGGTGTCATTAAAAATAAGTATTATGATAGAAGTTGTAATCAAACTAAGTTTACAATGAAGGTGCATATTTCTTGAATGTGGAAACTCGATCATGCTTATTGTAATTGTGTGATTTTTGATAATTAATTTTTGCCATTTCCTTTTTGTCACCTATACGTCCATTACATCAATTTTTGTTTGTAGAAAGCGTAATGGCTGTAGGTTCCTGTAATACATCTTAACATCTAGAATAATCCTAGTAAGTGTTTGGCTTTTCTTATTATGTTTATCTTAAGGAAAAGCTAATATCTTTTCGTGCTTTACGTAATTTTAGATAATATTAAGTAAGATTTAAATCATAAATATTTGAACTACCAAAATAATCATAAGAGTTTTAGTGGTACGTCTTCTTTTATGCTTTTGCTCTGTTATTTTAACAACTGATTCGATTATTTATATTGTTGTATACTTTAGTAGCAAATAAATTATGCAGTATATGACGCACAAAATTATTTTATGTAATATTTTAAGGGATAATTTTTATAAATAGAGATGGGTACTATGCCTAGATAATCATGCAATTATTTTGATAATGTTTTTTGTTCTTGCTATTTTGCTTTGAA
This sequence comes from Nicotiana tomentosiformis, assembly GCF_000390325.3. Lineage (NCBI taxonomy): Eukaryota > Viridiplantae > Streptophyta > Magnoliopsida > Solanales > Solanaceae > Nicotiana > Nicotiana tomentosiformis. The sequence goes on along the minus strand of NC_090812.1, from coordinate 55,289,124 downwards.
TTTATGTTAATTATAAAAAAACGGTTCAACATTAAAGTCTTCCTGAAAAATTAAATTTTACCACTTGTTCTTCAAATTAAATTTTACCAATACAAACGGTAGTTTTAGAATATTTAAATACTCCCAAGCTCTCAACTGAGTTTTAAAAGACCTAAAATGCTCTAGATTACATTTCAAGCATAGTATAAATATTTTTTTTCCACAAAAGTTTAAAATTATTGAGCACATATTAAACAATATATAAAATAGAAAACGGGTTGTAGTTTAGCTTGCTCCGGACTTGATAGAAAATCTTAGAAATCTTATCCTCATCCCTTTATACAAAAAGGTGAAAATCCCTATAAATTGTACCATCTTACGTGGCCTAGTGGAGAATAAATGACTAAGCAACTGTACATGTAGTCAAAGTAGAGCTGATTATTTGGCCTTTGCATAATATCTCAACCGTACCGTTTATTTACTTATTCCGTATGATGGCAATTGTAGTAATAATGAGCTAATTCATGAAAAATATTGTTTGTCCATGAATTAGCTCATTATTACTACAATTGCCAGAATAAGTAAATAAAGGGTACGATTGAGCTATTTTGCAAAGCCTAAATAATCACTCTACGTTGCTTAGTCATGATGGTACAAGTTACAAGGATTTTCACCTTTTTGTATAAAGGGATGAGGATAAAATTTCTTAAGGTTTTCTATTAGGTCCATCATATACTGTGAGAAAGCTAAATTGTAGCCCATTTTCCATTGTATATAGTGTCTAATATATGCTGAATAAGTTTAAATATGTGGAAAAAATTAGTTCTTATACTATGGTTGAAAGGTAATCCAGATAGCATTTTAAGTCTTTTAAAACTCAGTTGAGAGCTGAGTCTACATTTTTAAAATATTCTAAAACTACTGTTTGTATTGGTAAAATTCAATTTGAAGAATTAACATAAATTCAAAGCAAAAGAGCAAGAACATAAAAATATTATCAAAACAATATTGACTTTTATATGGTTATTTAGGCAGAGTACCCGTCTCTATTTATAAAACTCTATCCCTTGAAATATTACATAAAAATAATTTGATATGTCAAATACTGCAATAATTCACTTACTACTAAAACTCTTATGACTATTTTGGTAGTTCAAGTATTTAGGATTTAAATCTTATTTGATATCATCTAAAATTGCGTTAAAGCACGATAAGATATTAGCTTTTCCTTATGATAAACATAATAAGTAAAGCCAAACATTTACTAGAATTATTTTAGATGTATTACAAAAATCTACATCCATTACAATTCATACAAACGAAAATTGATGTCGTGACGTATAGGTGATAAAAACTAATTATTAAAAATCACACAATTACAATAAGCATTATCGAGTTTCCATATTCAAGAAGCATGCACCTTCGTTGTAAACTTTGATTACAACTTGTATCATAATACTTATTATTTTTTAATGACACGGGTGATTTTCAATGTACCAAATACCAAACTTAGTTGAGAGGAGAATTAGAACGAGTGACGTGCGCCTACCACGCGTCACGTGCTGTACTAACTTTGCCGTGGACACAAGTAGATGACTCTCATTTGGTGACATATAAGCGATTTTCAGATGTCACAGAATGGAATAATTCTGGATGGTAAGATCAGGAGTTAAGAGAAAGCTTCTCTAGGTTTTGGATTCCTTGATTCGATGTTTTCTTCATTTCAAGAGCTCGTTTATATGGCGGTGCAATTGGAGGTTGTACAGGATCTAAACACTGATAGGTTCCATCTGCAGCTTTAGGAAGTGGATATGAACGGTCTGAATCGTACCCACTAAGGTCTCCACAAGCCAGAAATGGAATATACATCTTATTAGGACCTTCCAGCCATGCACTACTGCAATCTGTCATGAAACAAAAATGTTTGAAAGATGATGCAAAATACAAATATAAGCGGAATTAAATATAATCTGCATTTATAAAATGGAAACCACATTACTTCCAACATAAAAAACAGCAACTAGAAACTATATTCCAACACGAAGAAAAAGAAATACAGGCAGAATTAAGATCCATGTCACTTGCCTCAAAAATCATAAGGTGGCAAAATTTATAGTTAGCGTAAAGTAAAAGGCCATTTAGAGAAGATGCATCTGCACATGAAATTACCTAGGTCCTCTGTGCCAGATGGACTTCCAATCTTTTCAAGAAGGCGATGAAGATCTTTCTCATTAAATCCTTCAGGTGGAGAGTAATTCTCGCAAACTGCAAATGCCTCTGTACAAGGTAACACTAGTATTAAATTTGGTTAGTTAGCAGAAAATATGTTATGAAAAATATATAATCTAGGCAGGGAGACCACACGGGTGAGGGCGGGGGAGGAGCGAGGCGATGGTGTTATACATCGGGGATCCAAGTCGGGGTTGGGGTTGGGATCGGGGTAAGGGATAGGGTTAGTGTCGGGGTTCGGGACGGGGTCATGGTCATGGTCGGGACTTCGGGGTCGATTGGTGAAAGTGTCGGGATCTAGATAGAGGGCGAGATTAGAGTCGGGTTCGAGATCAAGGTCGGGATCAATTTACGAGGTCGAGATTGGGTCCAAGGTTGAGGTTCGGAATTCGGGGTCAAGTAGTGGTCGGGGGTCAGGACCGAGGGTCTAGGGTACGACCCCGGGACCTCACCCCATATCTCGACCCTGAGCCTGAACTCCGCCCGGACCTTAGGCCCAATCCCGAACTCGACATCGGACTTGTACCCCTACTGCCCCGCCCTCACCCATTTTGTCTCGGGGTGGTTGGGGTGAGATCGTGGTGTAGGGTGGTAAGTCAGGGGTTTGGGGGCCGGGTTGGCAAAGGTGTGGATTGGGGGAGAGGCTGGCGGTGAGGAAAGTAGAAAATTTGTTTTGGAAAATGAGTTTCTCTCTTGGTAGGGAAGTCATTTTCCCCCAATTGGAGGAAAATGAGTTCATAAGGAAAATATTGTCCAAAATATTTAAGCCAACTAAACACGAAAAAATTGAAAAACATTTTCCTTCATACAAAACACACCCCAAGTTTCATTCCAATTCGCATTTGATATATCTGATATATCTTATAGACTCCGCTAATCCTAAAACACCTACCGCTAATTCAGAGAAATAACCAAAGTTGAAGCCGGATATACAAACTAACTCTGCAGAAACATCATAAGGCAGTAGACTTTACCCCTACCCCTGGGTAAAGAGGTTGTTTCCAGTAGACCCTCGGCTCAAGAAGATGAAAAGAAACAATAGAATAGTAACAACAACAAAGGCTAGAAAGATAGTACCAGCTCCCTAAGAAACAGGAAGCAATCAATATTAGGAATATTTCTGTGTGAAACAACAAACATGAGTCCTTTCTAGATTGTAAGGGCATAAAGCAAATACTGAAAATGGCATTGGTAGCATGGGAATTATTGTGCAGACCAAAGAAGTATGGAGGGTTAAACATAAAGGGGTGTAAGCTGTGGAATGTAGCATCTGTGGGGAAACTGTTATGGCAACTAGTGACCAATAAAGAAGTGTTGTGGGTAAGATGGGTGCATGGTGTGTATATGAAGACGTGTAGGAACATTTGGGATCACAATCCACCTGTGGACTGTAGCTGGTATTGGAAGAAGATCAATGGATTAAAGCATAACATGTCTCAATGGTACAATGGGAGCACATACACTCTGGAAATGGTGCCTGTTCTGTTTCGAGTAGTTATAATGCGATGTTAGGCCACATGTCAAGATGCTGGGAAATGAGTTTGGTATGGAGTGGAGTGATGTTACCCAGGCACAAATTTGTGCTATGGATAGCAAATCAACAGAAAATGCTAACTAAGGAGCGACTGTTGCAGATGCATATTTCTATCACAGGGGATGCTGAATGTTGTATGTGTGACCTGGGAGTAATAGAGTCCCAACAACATTTGTTTGGTGACTGTTGTTGGGTGACAACTATGAGAGATGCTCTGGCAAGGTGGTCTGGCATCAATATACCAACTATGGCTATACCTGAGACATTACAGAGGATTAGCAGGAGGCATTGGAAGCAATTTAAAAAAGAAATAGCAGCAGCAATGATAGGAGCAGTAGTATATCATACTTGGCGAGCTAGGAACTGGAAAATCTTCAGGCAAATCAACTTGAACATGGAATTTTGTGTTGGACAAATCAAGAAAGAGATTGCAGAAAGATTGAGTATATATGAAGAATCTAGAAGAGCAAGACGATGTCCATTACTGTTAATACGATTGTGTAATTAGACTGTAGTACAGTTGGTATTTCTTTTTGTAGTAGATGAGCTCATGTATTTAGAGGATGTTTTTTTTTTAGAGGTCGTGCTGAACTGGGATAAGCTAGTACACGCGATGCTCGTAGGATGTAAAGCTTTTGGGTTGTTATGGTAATATTCACAGTTTATTACCAAAAAAGCAAATACTGAAATCCTTGAAATTTTACAATATTAATTTCTCACGAAATATTACAACATTATTAATTTGCAAGAGCTCGCAAATGAATGGGTTCCATTAGCAGGAAAATTTGCCACGTAAACAAGGTAGAAAACATTAGCTACTCACCTATGCTAGAATTCCGACTGCTCTTTGGCTTAGCAAAAGTCACTTCTGTGAAAAATAGTTTTAGCTGCATTATGAAGGCAAAACATAAGCAATCCACCATGATAACTCAAGAATGTAGAACATCCGACAACAGAAAACAAGAAACAGAGGTCTCCCCTAAAGACTAAACGAGATCTTGAATGAGTGAGGAAACTAAATCCAAAAATAATGAGTACACGTGCAATGAACCTGATAGTAAAGGAGGCTTGTGTCTTTTCCTCGAAAATTTTTTGCTATGAACTTTCCGCCTCCTTTTAGTATGTGAGTGACAATGGTTAGGCCCTGCAAGTTCAACCACCCAGGTGACAACTGAGATATCTCCAAACAGAGACTGAGAACAACATGGCAGACTTACATGAGAAACATCTCTTTAAGCACATATAACTGATCTTTCAAGGAATAAGCGAACACTATAAGCAGGATACCAAAAAACTAAAAACGAAGTAAGATGACATACAGAAACAATTATTTTCGTTTTTTGGTAATCTATATACAAAGCAACGTGAAATAGTGAGATAACATCACCAGATAAAAGAAGAATAAGTTATCTTCCTCAAAACAATAACAACAACAACCCAGTAAATTCCCACTAATGGGGTCTGGGGAGGGTAGTGTGTACACAGACCTTACCCCTACCCCGAAGGAGTAGAGAGGTTGTTTCCGAAAGACACTCGGCTCAAAAAAACAAAAAGACAAAAGAAAACACAATTTATCATGGAGATTTACAAAAAAGCATTTCTTTCAAACATCCTAATTAGAAAACAAGGAACTTCTAATTAGGCTTTCAAGTGTTCCTGGACAACAATGGCACTGATAATTTTATAGATGCAGGCATGCAGCAAAGCCATGAAAACTACACATCTATATGAGTGTGCCTTTTAGAGTTATTACAGTGTTGCTATATTGAGGCGAATATTATTCACTAAATTAATTCCACCTATTTTCTCTTAGAAACTAACCGCCAATATAAGCTGGGACTGAACAAATTCATCCATGTCATGAAGTCCCGTTACTGCAACATAAGAAAAACATAAGCACAGATTAGTTTCGTCAAATACAGCAAACATCAAAGTAATGTATCAGGGCAGTTGAAAGCAATTTCTTACCATCAGGTGCACCATCACAGACAACAAGGTCAGCCTTGCATCCGTCAAAATGTCTAATAACCTGTTAGAAATTGACAATGGTGCATATAAATGGTTAACCACAAAGCATGAGGGAAAATAACATATTACTAATATCTCCTAATATACTCCTTGAAGAACGAAAAAAACAAAGAAGAGCAAATGTAAAAAACGTAGACAATAGGAGACGAACACACTAAGATAAGAAGCCCAATGTATTACAACATTATGAGTAGCATGGATGTACAATATTTTTGTTGAGCAAATTGCAGCACCATCCCTAATTTTTTGCCTAAAATGCAAACTCAATGTTTTCACAGCCTGAAGTCATGGATCACGCCCCTTGTGTTATAAAAGTTATTTGTGTAGCAGTCCAGCCAATAGTGACACAGATCAAGGTATAAAAAGACACACATCAAGTTCACCACATCCAATCCTAAATTACACGAGAACTCTCAAAGATGCAGTTGGACAAAACTAGCCACCTTCATTCCAAATTTAACCTTCTCTTTCTCTGAGCATTATGTCTAATGGGCATTGTTTACCCTCAAAATCGGATAACAATTGAATTTATACGTTGTTTTAAGGATACGTGATATAACTTGATACAAATTAAGAAAACAAATTGATATTGAAGATAAAAGAACAAATACAAACCACACGAATTGAACAGCCTTGACCTTCGAGTTTGATCACCCTCGAACCAAGAAATGCCTCAACTGATGTATGAACAGAATAACAAGATGATAAAAGCTAGAAATGACAGTATATTGCTTTGTGTTGCGTATTGCAATGTATGTTACAAATGATCAGACCCCCCTTTATATAGTGGGGGAATCCTATTCTTGATACAATTCCATATAAGGTTAAAAATCTCATGATTTGCCAATTAATCGGCCTCTCATTGATATGTGCCGGGATTTCCGCCGTAATCCCCAACCGGTCACGAATATTTCGTCTTTCTGTTATTTGGCTTGGCAAATTTCCCTCGATCTCGTTTGGTCTCGATCTTGTTCGATCCCGAGGTCACGATCTCAACGATGTAACTTCGCACCTCGGTTCGATATAACCCGAGATCGAGCTTAATCCTCTTACGCTTCAGTCTCGATTGGTCACACAATAGGCGGACCCGATGAATCTTAAGGGAGATAAATTCTTTAAGAGATATTTCAAGAAAATTAAACAAAATAAATAATAATGGCTTAAGTAAGAAAGTAGAGTGATATAACTGTTCCATCCACTAAATTTTCTCAGCCATCGAATACTCCATCCATTCTAAATGCTCTGGTTTTTTTAATAATTAATTTTAGATTCTCTCAAATAGCTCTACTATGGAACAGGAAAAGGTGTGTTACTTTCCTTTTTAGGTAGTCAATTTTTTCAAAATGTCTGCTTCATCCATTTCAACTTTAAAATTTTGTTCTTCATATGGAAGACATTATGAAAAAATACAAACACTAAAATTTCCAAAAATGGTTCTTTTCTACTTAAATTGCTTATATTTCCAGAAAAATATCCACAATCAATTCTCACAGTTTATAAGTTTTTGTATTACATACCATAGATAATAATTATCTCAATTCATGAAAGTGCACATGCATCAAATGTGCCAAAATGCTAGTTATTATCGAAAGCTAATTAGGAAGTTATAAAACAGCCTTCAAATAAAATTTCATATTAAATAAATGAAACAGCATAGGGATCCATACCACTTCAGCTGTTTTAGCATTTGTTATATCACCCTGTACTTGAATAACACCTTCAATGGGAGCCATAGGCTGTAAGTCAATAGCCACAATAAGTGGTAGATCGTCGTCCCTAGAAATCACATGAATAAGAAAGATAGTAGCACCTCACATTACATGTTGGTGACATGGCCAGGAAAACCAACAAAAAATATATATAAGTGATAGCAACTTGACTTTTACAATTTTAAAGTTGGTCGAAGAGTGAATGTTAAAATCTCCTCTCCCACGGACGTATTATAGCTGCAACGGCAAGCCTCTAAGGTATGAAACTTGTCAACAGCCTAACTCAATCACCATTAGAAAAAATTAATGGAGAGCAACTTTTTCCCATTCCACGTGGTCATGTGGGGCAAGGTCAATGTGTTACTAGGATCTAGGAGAAGAGGATGCAGCAAGCTGAAGCTTTGGTTCATCCGTTCATGACTAATTGTTCTTCCATATTATTACATGATGAATATGATAGCATGCTGATTAACTCTCTTTCCAAAAGATTGAATTAGGAAGAAATAAGACAAAAGTCAAAACAAGTCACAGAAGCACCAACTACACAGGAACACTCTATCGTTAGATTTGAAAAGACAACTTTATAATATCATTATAATGGGCATATTTATTCACTTTTTCTTAGTAGACTAACTAGCTAAGTGACTAAGATATTTGCTGGATTAAGAAACATTGACCTGGACAACCATCTCGAGCTCCTAATATGAATTATCCATCAAAAAGACGAACAGAGGAAAGAGCAATTGACATAGAACCAATTCTACAAAAAGGAAAGTATACATACTTGGTATCAGGTGACAACTTTGCTGGGAGATATAACTTCCGGCTTAAAACCTATAAAGAGAATAAAAACATTTAGGGACTTGGAAATGGAGCACACAATAAGGAGAAAGACATGTAGCACATAATTGTATTTCTTTACTTTTTCATATCTTTCATTGTGGAAAGTAGTGGTACTATCAGAAACAAGCCAAATAATGGTGCACCATAAAACATAATGCCAAATCCAACAGCACGTAGATATTTGTCCAATAAGAACCTCTAAGAATCAGAAAAGGAAAATTCTTTCCATTTATTTCCCTAGTAAAGTTCACAAATTACAGTCTAAAAAACATAGTACTTTCCGGGCTTAAGACTGAACTCCCTCTTTTTTAATTCTCAAGCTATTTTCAGTTCTAATGTTCTATGTAGGTCTGTTCCGTTAGAGCTTAAGAAAGCACAGAGGGGAAAGACTTTCAAGTTTAGAAGCCAAATCATATGGCAAAAAACAAAAGTTTGACCAAAATAAGACACCATAATAGTGATAACCTTGGGTAAAGAGAGAGACACAGAAGAGGGGGGGGGGGGGGGCAAACCTCTACATATGACAACATTTGTCCTATGGCATTAGTCACGCAAGTGTAAATACGTATATATGCAAAGATATGCTGAGAACTTGAGAATCACCTCCAAAATCTATATCACTCTTAAAATGATTATAAATTATAGTAATCCTTTCAAATAAGCATGAGTAAGCACAAGACTAAAGATATCAGTTGTGTTATTCTGAATAAAATAAAATAAAATTAAAAAGGCAAATCTTTATAGCAGGTGATTATTGATTACAGAGCTATACCCAGACACAGAAACAACAATAACCAACTAACAAAGTTCCAATTATAAATACCTGACTCCAGCTGCCTGGTGCTGCACACAAATCCACAACTCGCTTCACACCTGCATATATACAGGGCAATTAACGAAATTCCACAAGCAAGCAATTCTGACCAACAAAGCAACGTAAAATAATATTAGTTAACTCCTAATCTGCAACATTTTGCTGAAAGAGTATACTAGCATCCATCTAATCATTCAACATACAATTATTTCAAGCTCTAACCAAACATATTATGGGAAACATAAAAATTGATATCTTGTTCTCCATAGTCCATATAAAATATTGCTTCAAAACCTGAAAATTTAGCTTGTCTACAACTTCTTTAATTTTCATAAAAGGGATTAAGCCCTACATCAGGAGCTGCATTGTAATGAATTAACGAAGAGCTGCCAACTTTTCCAGATCCATCAAAAAGAGAAATCACAAGTAATAAAAGTTTTTACTCATTAAAGTCAGTTTGATAACGAGAAGCCGTTCTTTTCTTGGTAAAGATAAAATGCAGCAACTTTAATAATATTAATCTTTTTCCTTACATGTGGAGTCAATCAGGAAAAAAAAACTATGAAAATTGCAAGCAAGTTATTGAGAAGAGAACCTTCAAAGATGTTAAATTCCTCATCAATCTGAAGGAGCTTGAAGGCACTTCGGGCACGCCATCCTTCTTCCTTTGCTTTCCGATAGTAAATATCCTACAAAATTGAAACCTGTTAAGGATGAAGCGTCTGGTTATAAGCAAAAGAAAACGTCTGCATAAAATCCATACTCTTTTGTCCCTCGATGCTTTTCCCATCGCATAAACCTTCAGTCCTCCAAATTGCTTCAATATTGATGGAGTAATTGAATTGGGCCGTAAACTATGGCAGCAAAAGACTGAACTTTTTTAACCTTTAAGAGAATTGAAGCGGCAATGTCAAGTTTCTTAGCTAACCAACTCGCTAGTTATTGCACAACCAAAATAAAGATAGCTTTTTTTAATGACCGAGAAATTAAGACCCTTAAGAGAATAAGGATTTGTCTGGGCCAATCCAACAGCAACTTTCGGAACTCGGGGATAGGGGGCCCTCCCCTCTACCTTCTCCATTTAAATACTCGGATTAGTTCTCATGGAGCAAGGCTCTAAACTGTGACTTTTCAAATGCGGTCATTATCGCCCAACAATTCCTTCAGCTTATATGCGTGATATCCGTGAAGCTATATGCGTGATATGCGTGATATCCCAAATATGAGCCGTGCTAAGACCTAAAGGTTGTGGTTTTTCTTTTGGGACTTACGTCGAACAACTTATGAGCAAATGCTGGGATTTCGTTTAACAACACAAACAACATGTAAAAATAAGTTAACAGAGTATGAGCTGGAGAAGTCACCTGACTACACTTCAATTGAAGCAGAAATGAAGGCGTCGCCGGTTACAAAATTGGTGGACGTCGAGTTCAGCCACCGAGACGTAGAAAACTTTTTTCTTCTTCTCTCTTGAACTGGCAATTGGTTCTGGGCCAAGCCCATTTTCACAAATGAACCCAAAAAAAAAGAGCCCAAATTTCGTGCCACTTTTGAAATTATTGGTTGGTATTGTAGAAAGATAATACGGCAATAAAGTTACAAGTTGCTGAATTAGTAATATATGAATTATAATTGATGTTTCTAAAAGATTTATGCACTTAACACAGTAGTACCATGTTTGTTTTTTAAATAGAATTATTTACTTTCCTGCTTTAGAATTGTCACACCTCCTTTTTCCCGAGAAATAGCGAATTTTTCTAATTAAAGTGACATTATTCGTAATGGGATTATTTATTTAATTTAGAGTCGCCACTTGAAATAATTTTTATGGTGTCCTAAGTCACCGATTTATTTTAAAATCCCAAATCGAGGAAAATTAACTTTATTTATGGTCTGAACACAGAAGACCGGGTAAGGAATTGTGTTAATCCGGGAGAAGGTGTGAGGCACTCCCAAGTTACGTGGTTTTAGCACGGTCGCTACAATTAATAATTGGCCTAATTATCTTATTTATTATATGTTTAAAACCTATTGTGCATTTCTACTTTTTAACTACTTTTAATTATTTATTTAACTGCTTTTAGTATTTATGGAAGTTATTTGAACAAGTCGCGATGTCGCGCACTTATTTTTTTTGGTACATATTGCAATCGCGCTAAGTGAAACGCACCCGCGATTTACAACATGTTTAAAATCAAAGAAAATAAAAAAAAGAAAGAAAAAAAGAAATAAGGAGTTTGTTTGGTCTTAGTAAGAATTAGGCCAAAAGCCATCTCAGTGGCCCAAATGCCTTAATTCCACCCGACCCAGTCCTTAATCTACCCGGTCCAATTCAGGTGATCTAAAACGACGCCGTTTCAAAAACGGCTAATCTTGGCCTGTCATTTTTTTTTTATCTGACGGTCTGCAACTCACCCTCATCCCCTTAAAATTGTCCACCCCCCCCCCCCCAAACCATAAAGACTCGTCCACTTCACTCATCTCCCTCAAATCTCTTGCAAGCGGCCCACCTCCGCATACCTTCAAACCTTCACCAGATAATATTCACTTCCCTCTCTCCTCAAATCCCAATTTCTAACCTAATTTTCTGGGTTTTATTGCACATTAAACCCCTTTTCTAGAAGCTTCCCATATAATCAACTCAGATTCCTTATCTTTGCTTTCCAATTACCCCCTTAAGTTCCTGTTAATTACAAATGAACTACCCTCGAAAGAACAAGCATACTCAACAGACTGAACCATGCTTCAATTCCCAACGGACCAATTAATCTAAAATTATACAATTAGACTAATTATCTTGTAATTGAACTACTAAATCATGCAATTAACTATTACCCTAAGCATATAACTAAATAATTAACGAACTACAAATGCAAAGTTGCAATTAATTAAGAGCTAACCTATTCTGGTTAAAATTAAATCACACAAACAGAAACAATCTCAATTAAATGCCAAAACGCCGACAAACTGGTTTTTAACCAAAACAACAAAACAAAAAAACGAAAATATGATAGAATGAGGCAAAGGTATACCAATCGAAAGAAAGACGACGCTATTGAAGCGATTTTCCATGAGGTTCTGCAGAAAGGATAGAAAGACTGGCTACCGAGACTCCCGTTTGATAGGGAACTTTCAGGCTTGGCGACCGTGTTTGGTTTTTTCTTTTGTCTCAGGAATGGCTGCAATGGCCTTCAGTGCCTGATCAAATTCCTCATCTTCACAAATCATTCCGACAACTGGCCCATTGGTGTGAGTAGGCAGAGGATTATTCATCATATTCGGGGCCTCTTCTTCCATGAGAACTATTGACTTGGCCTCAATGAGGTCTTCCACTGCTCTTTTGAGAGTCCAACAATCTTCAGTGTCATGTCCCATTGCTCTGGAGTGGTATTCACTCTAGCATCAGCTCGGTGTGAGGGGGACTCGGGGTTTGGGCGGTTCGGAGCCACTAGCTGCATCAGACCTAGCCTGACTAGCTTTAGAAACAAACTTGAATACGATTCACCAATAGGGGTGAACCGATTCCTTCTAAGGGGCTCTCTTGGGCGAGGATTGTATTGGGAAATATATGGAGCTTGATAGGGATGGGCATTTCCGGGAGGTGGAGCTCGGCTTTGTGTATAATGTTGTGGCCGCGTATAAGGTTGCGCATTCATCACCGTATAGGAGACGGTGCCACGGCATAAGTAGCATCTTGATGGGGATAATAGTGTTGTGGGACCTTAGGAAGCATATATGATTGGTTGAATGCCCTATAGAACCCCTTCGAGCTCAAAGCCATCATGACTCCCTCTTCTCTCCCGTTTCTGTTCATTAAACCCCCGAACCATTCTGAACGGCCTGTGATGCATCCTTAATAGCAGCTTGACTCAAGATTAGGCCCGTTTTCAAACCATTTTTTACCATCTCCCCAATTTTGATAGCCTCAGCGAACGGTCTACCCATAGCAGACATCATGTTCTGGAAGTAGTTCGCTTCTTAGGCCTGGAGAACGACCGTAACCATTTCAGCTTCGTCCATTGGAGGCTTTACCCTGGCAGCTTGCTCGCGCCATTTGACAGCATATTCACGGAAGCTTTCTGTTGTTTTCTTTTTCAAATTGGATAAAGAGTTTCTGTCGGGAGCAATGTCCACATTATACTAGAACTGGCGGACAAAATCTCGAGCCAAATCGTCCCACACGTGCCAATGAGTAATTTCTTGATCGATGTACCACTTGGAAGCAATTCCGGTGAAACTTTCTCCAAAATAGGTCATTAATAGCTCCTTTTTTCCACCAGCGCCCCTCAGCTAGTTACAGTATCGTTTCAGGTAGCGATCGGGTCTCCGTGCCCGTCGTACTTTTCAAATTTTGGCATCTTGAAGCCAACTAGCAAGTGGACAAGGGGAAACATACACAGGTCGGAGTATGAGACGCTCTTTTGGCCGCTCAAGCCCTGCATGTTTTTCAGGCTTTGTTCCGGGATTTTCATCTTCCGAGCCATTTCCTCTTGCTCGGGATTCTTGACAATCTTTTCTTGCTCCACCGGGAAGTCACATTGCGGAGGTTGATTAAATGGGTACGGGGTCACATATATTATTTCTGGTTGAAACTGTGGACCAGGAAAGGTGAACGTTGGAGGCTCAACATGTGGCCGTGGTATAGTTGGTTGTATGGCGGTGTAGACTGGTGCTACAGAGAACATTGCTGGCGGTGTCCTTGAATCTGGCGCCTAGGGGTGAACCACAGAAGGCATGCCAGGACCATTTGACGACATTAGAGGGTATCCACATGGGATGATCAGATTGGGCACAGGGACGTTGGTAGCCCCACATGGCCAGGGATCAACTCGGGGAACCCAGGTATTGCATTCGGTGATTCCCTACCATTAGATCAGGCGTCCCACATTTCAAACATGCGGAGACGCAACATCCTATTTTCTTCAGCAGCTACTGATTCTAGCTATGGCATAGCCGATGCCGGACTATCCTCAGAGTTGATAATTGGTAGAATGCTTTCGGAGGCCATAGGAACCTTGCCTTTAGATCATGTGAAGTATGTATGAGAAGCCATATTACCAACAAAACCAACAACCTGAACAAAACCTGGCTAATTTGCACACCCAACAACCTTGTTAGTCTTGAGGCATTTAACATATAGGAAATTGCAAGTTGGGATGCAATGCACCTAACAGCTAAACGTTTCTATCATGTGTTTGAACGGTTGCATGTTTCATCCCGGCCTTAAACTAACCGTTTTTCACTCTGTACCTCTTTTCTTTCATTTCTACCTTTCTTTAATCACTCTTGATTTTCTCATTTTGTTTATGTCGCTCTTTTATTTTTGGCTCTCTCTTTTCTCTTTTTGTTTTTGTCACTCTTTTATTTTTTGTCGCTTTTTTTTTCTTTTTATTTTTGTCACTCTTTTCTTTCTTTTTCACTCAATTAATTTTATGGCTATGATTGAATCTGATGGGGATTGCCTACGTATCATGACGCTGCATGAATCAGATCATTACGTAGTTCAGGAATACCAGAAACAGAGTAAATAAACTAACTCTTTTTTTTTCTTTGTTTACTTTTTATAAAACTCAGACCATGAAAGCTTTTAGAAAAAGAAAAATATTTGTTTTTTGGAATTTTCGAAAGAAATGCTTTTAAAGAAGAAAGAAAATATTTTGCATTTATGGTTTTGATTTTTTTTTTTTTTGAAATGTTTGAAAGAAAGACTTCTAAAGAAGAAAGAAAATATTTTTTGGAATTTTTATTTATTTTTTTGGAATTTTTGGGAAAAAGACTCCTAAAAAAGGTACAAAATATTTGTTTGAATTTTGATTTGATTTGTTTTCTTTTTTCAAATTAAAGACTTCTACAAGAAAATATTTTTCAGTTTAAAACTTTTTTTCTTATTATTTTTCTTATTTGTTTGGGATTTTCTAGAAAAGACTCCTAAAGAAGGAATTAAAGGAAAATATTTTTGGATTTTTAAAAATTGGGGCCGAAACCGATGAGGTTTGCCTACGTATCTCACATCCGGTGAGAATTAGACCCGCGTAGTTCGGTCAGTTTTGACGGAACAGGGAAAACATGGCACTTGAGATTTTTGGCTCATTTTGAAATGACCTTTTCCTTTCTTTTTTTCTTTCCTTTCTTTTTTAAATTTCAGAAGAGTTTCAGGATTTTCAAATATCTGGGTTTTTCATAACCGGATAAATTTTCTCACTCCTACCTCACTTTACTTTTCTCCATTTTCTGTATTTATTCTAGCAGTCAGTCAACATGCAAATCAGATCAAACAAAATGCACAAGTAGCACGTAGGATGCATTAGGATGGTCTTTTATTTTTGGGTACATCAGTCCTAGACGGACCCAACACCTGTGTTGAATCATCCAAAGTCAAATGCACGTGATGCAAACAAACGTTCCTAATAGGGATCCGGCATGAGGCTATGTTATTCTATGTTTAAAATCCTGAGGGTGTGTTTTAGACATGGCTTACCCAAGCGGACAGCTCGAGCCAAGGTGGGGGCAATGTACCGGGAGCACGATAGTCTACCCGGCCTAGTTGCTGATCAAACCTTGTTCTATTTGGTACGACCTCTAACAGAAAGGTAGGCGACGCGTACGTGTGTACTATAATTTTAGAAGACTCGGAAGGGAGGCGTAAGAAGACAATTTAGTACATTTCAAAAAATATCAAAGCGGTAAATGAGCGGCACTTTGCGCGTTATGCCAAAAAACACAGTGTCAACACTAAACAAAGCCAAATACATATTACATTACAAGATCGAATTCTGAACCCTGAACCAGAGATTCTGGGTTCGTTCCCCAGCGGAGTCGCCAGAGCTGTCACACCTTTTTTTTCTTGAGAGAATAGGGAGTTTTTCCAATTAAAGTAATATTATTCGAAATGGGATTATTTATTTAATTTCAGAGTCGCCACTTGGGATAATTTACGGTGTCCCAAGTCACCGGTTTATTTTAAAAATCCCAAATCGAAGAAATTTGACTTTGTTTAAAGTCTGCGAAAATCAGAAGACCGGGTAAGGAATTCTGTTAACCCGGGAGAAGGTGTTATGCATTCCCGGATTCCATGATTTTAGCACGATTGCTTTAATCATACATGTCTTAATTAAATTGTTTAATTACGTATTTTTAGAACTTATGTGCATTTTATCTTTTACCGCTTTTAATTATGGTGCTATGGATTTATCTTTGAAACGGATTATATGTGTGTAAATCCGTTTTATTTGGGGCGTTAAAATCGTGTCACGCGTACGTATACACAATTAATCGCGCTGTATTAACACTAAGATTGTTCGGCCAAAGTTGCGCGAACGCGTACTTTGATTTTATTTTGGGAATCATAATTATGTAACGCGAACGTGTACACAATCACGATAATAAATTAAACGCACGCCTAAAGCATACTAGGAATATTCAAAAGTTGTTTAATGTTCCTACGGTTTAGGACTAAATGATCGTGGAAAGAATTTACATCCACGCTATCCCATTAACTCACTTAAGTTTCTTCAGATGCTGGCTCCCTTTTCCTGCCTTTCTACTGTCATGTTTTTTGGTGTAATAATTACAAATTTGTAACTGCAACTACTCCTCTAATTTTAGTCACATAACCTTGATCACGGCACATACAAGTACTAACTTGTATCCAGTATATGAATTCAAAAACACTCGAGTTAGAATTCTCATGGTACCATCTCATTCAGAGCTATAACAAGCTGTCGCTAAAGAACCAGATAAAAGTGAAATTTTCTAGAAGACCACCAATATAGTGCAATATATACAAAATCAAATGTATGGATACAAATCTTCACATGCTATGGAATGCTGAAGAAAGATGAGGTTATAAATGAACTTCTGGTGACATACAACATATAGAAAATTAATATTACCTCTGCAGTTTACCTTAAAAGTTCAATCAATGCATGCCACTCAAGTGTAACTTAATGTTCAAAAAATAACAATGAAATATAAAGAAAAAGATAGATGGGACAAGAATAGACAGAGAACATCTACAGAGTGCCAGTTCACATCATAATTAAAAAAGCAGCAATATTCACATATCCTAGGGGAAAAAAAAACATTAGAACAACTTAAAGATATACTCATCTAAAGAAACTAATTTTAAGCTTCCATTACACATTTTCCATAGAAGACACAGATCATGTTTAATCGAATCATTAGATAAGGAAATCAGTATCAGAAATTACAGAGAGAATTCACGGTTTCACAATCCACTTAAATTCATTTTCAAGTAATACAGCAAATAGGACTGCAAATAAGTGCATATCGCCATTTTTAGCTCAAACATTCAACAAATCGGGCCGTGAAAATAATATTTTTGCATTCAAAGAGAAATATGAATACATGAGTAGTCAGAACTTACTTATTGAAAGCAAGGGAACAGTACAAAGTACCAAATAAAGGCCATAAATGAGTCGGAATGGGCTTCAGCAGAGAAGAGCAACAGAATCAGCAAACGAACAACAAATTTACAACTCAAACAACCTTCGAAACCCGGAAACGATCAAGCCATGTAGCGGAGATTTGAACAGCCTTTTAATCTTCTTTTTTTCCGATTTTTTATCTCTTCTTTTGAAGTTTTCTAGATCTTAAATTTTGATGTGCAGGCTTCTTCTCTCAGCAATTCAGGCGTGTGTGTGATTGAGTGTGTGTGCATGAGGTGCGGACGAGAGAGTAGGTATGAGGAGTGTAGGCAGATTAGAGGGAAATGGAGAAGAAGAGGGTGGCGGCTAGGGAAATGGAGAAGGAAGCATACATTTTCTCAAAATAAATTTGAGTTTTATTTGTTATAGATTTTACTTATATTTTGACAAAATTACAAATATCAAATCTCAATAGCTGTTTTTGGGCCAATATTATATTTTTTCAATTACTCCAAACTTTTGTATTTTATAAAAGAGCCTACAATTTATTATTTTGTAATAATGTTGTTTCGTCTTTTCGGTCACCTCATGTAATTTATTATAAAAATGATAATTTTGTATCAAATTTATTTATATTTAGGACTATGGTTTGCGATAATATAATGAATGTTATTGATAATGATATTGTTGGTTATTTGTGATAGTTTTTAGAACTTGTGGCATAAGTCATGTTTCATGTTTTTTCAAAATAAATTTGGGAAATATGTTTTGAAAACTGATGTCCAAACACATTTTCATCTTCAAACCAAACTTACCCAAATCAATTTTTTCATAACAAATTTGGAAGGTATATTAGGAAATTAGAGTAAGGGGAAGTTTGGTCGTTTAAGGGATTTGGGAAAAGAAAACGACGTAGTTTTGGTGTCAAACTACGTCGTTTGGGTAGTGGCATGGGTGGAGCTGGACCAGATTTATGGAGACTGGGCTTGGGCTGATTTTTATGTAGAAATGGCGTGGTATAGTCACTTTTTAAAGCGGTATTTACTTTTTAGTCAGTGTTTTTAATGTTGAGCAAAAATAGTCACTACTCTATTAAAATTGATACGAAAAGTCTTTTTTACCCTTTCTTCATGAGTGATATGTAAATATTAAGGACATGGTGTCATTAACTTCATGAGTGATGTGTAAAATATTAAGGACAATATGTCCTTAACATTTACATTGCACACGTGAAGTTAAGGACACCATGTCCTTAACATTTACAATGCACATATGAAGTTAAGGACATGATGTCCTAAAGTTTAACAACAGAAGTTTCAAATACAAGTTAATGATATTATGTCCTTAACATTTACATTGCACATATGAAATTAAGGACATCACGTCCCTAATATTTACATTGTACATATGAAATTAAGGACATCATGTCCTTAATATTTACATTGCACATATGAAGTTAAGGACATCATGTCCTAAAGTTTAATAACAGAAGTTGCAAATACAAGTTAATGATATTATGTCCTTAACATTTACACTGCACACATGAAGTCAAGGACACCATGTCCTTAACATTTACACAACACATATGAAGTTAAGGACACTGTGTCATTAATATTTACACATCACTCATGAAGTTAAGGACACTATGTTCTTAACATTTACATTGCACACATGAAGTTAAGGACACCATGTCATTAACATTTACACTGCACATATGAAGTTAAGGACACCATGTCCTTAATATTTATACAACACTCGTGAAGTTAAGGACACCATGTCCTTAACATTTACACTATACATATGAAGTTAAGGACATGATGTCCTAAAGTTTAACAATATAAGTTGCAAATACAAGTTAATGATATTATGTTATTAATATTTACATTACACACATGAAGTTAAGGACACCATGTCCTTAACATTTACACTACACATATGAAGTTAAGGATATGATGTCCTAAAGTTTATCAGCAGAAGGTGTAAATATAGGACATTTTGTCCTTAATATTTACACATCACTCATGAAGTTAAGGATATTATATCTTTAACATTTACAATGAACACATGAAGTTAATGACACCACGTCCTTAACATTTATATTGCACATATGAAGTTAAGGACATGATGTCCTAAAGTTTAACAACAGGAGGTGCAAATACAAGTTAAGGACATTATGTCTTTAATATTTACATTGCATACATGAAGTTAAGGACACCATGTCCTTAACATTTACACTATACATATCAAGTTAAGGACATGCTGTCCTAAAATTTAACCACAGAAGTTGTAAATACAAGTTAATGATATTATGTCCTTAACATTTACATTGCACACATGAAGTTAAGGATACCATGTCCTTAATATTTATACTACACATATAAAATTAAGGACATGATGTCCTAAAGTTTACCAGCAGAATGTGTAAATATATGACACTTTGTCTTTAATATTTACACATCACTCATGAAGTTAAGGATATTATGTCCTTAATATTTACACAACACCTATGTCTAGCACAAGGGTATTTTTGTTCGGCGGGTAAAAATTTATTAAGTACTGGCTAAAGAGTAAATATATTTAAAATAGTGGCTAAAAAGTAAAGACATCTCTAATCAGTGCCTATTTGTGCACTTCCCCCGATTTTTGTGGAGTTTGGGCCATCCTCTGAAGATGGCCCAATTTATTTGGAGCTTTAGCAGGCCTTTCCTTTCTTTAATTTCCCTTGATTTGAAACTTAAACATGCCCACAAATCCTAAATTAAAACCTATTTTTGCACAATTCACCAATTCATCTATTTCCCAATGTTAACCTTAATTAAAAATATAAATCAAACCAAATAATTAATTAACTAATACTAAAAATGACTAATGTATTTTTTGTGATTTTTTTTATTTAAATAAAGGCTTTTAATATATGATTAAAATCCTAAAATGTAACTAAAATCATAAAATACACTAAATGAAAGATAATATATTTTTTGATGATTTTTTATGATTTAAAATATTTCTAAATATGTGTGAATAATGCGAACAAATGCAAAAAAAAAAAAAAAAAATCACTCCTAAAAGTCTATAAAAGCAATTAAAATTATTTTGGACTATTTATAGGAGTAATTTCCTATGTGGGGCAAAAACTAAGTGCTCACACTAACGAAAGAAAATTATGAATTTAAAACTAAAAGCTAAAAATATAAAAATGACCATTGTCTTTTGTGATTTCCATTTAATAATGCAATTAATATGTGATTAAATCAATAAAATATAATTAAAATCTAAAATGTTATGCTATGATGAATTAAATAATATTATGATATTTTTTATGATTTTAAAATGCTAAATATGCACAAAGATGCAACTAAATGCAAACAAACAATTAAAAGAAATCCCTAAAATGCTATAAAAATTAAAAACAATTAGAAAATTTATTTTTTTGTGGATTTTGTATGAATATTTTCATAAGGCAAAAATTACGTGCTCACAAGCATTAGATATAAATTATATAATGTGGGCTATTTTTGTCATTGGAGAGCTTTTTACGGTATAATAGCAATATTCCCTATATTCGTATTATTAGTAATACAACGTAGTTAACTAAATATCTGACCAAATTTTCCAACAACCAAATATCTTAGTAATGATAGTACTACGTCTGTGTTGACACCGGTATTTTAAAAGGCATTTTCGGAGCGAGTTCCGGGGCGAGAGGGGCAAGGCCTACCAAAAAAGCCCGGGGACGATGGTATGGGGCGAAAGTCTCAAGAGGCCTACATCCAGCAATTCGGGGCGTACGGGGCACATTTTTTTAGTGAGGCGTAAGCCACAAAGATTTTTTAAATTAAAACAAAATTTATTGAATAAGTCCTTCATATAATACCCAAATTCTCAAAATTCAGCTTGGTAATTACTCAAAAGTTTTAAAAAGGAATTGAAATGTATTAAATTTAAAAGTTTTTAATTGATTGAAGCCCCAATTCATATTTTTTCCCAATTCTTTATCTTGTCCGCTAGTCTGCTAATATCTCCTAAAGCAACGAATATTCAATTTTTTTTACAAATATAAAGAAAACTTCATAGCAACAAGTTCAAAGTTCAAATTGCACGTTAGTCATCATTTTTGTTCCTTCATGTAGAAAACTTGATTCTTTTCGACTCAAGTTACTTGAGCTTCTAAGTAGCGTATAATAGATTGTTTTGACTAGTTTTTTGTGGGGATGAAGCACATAGCATTTTTCCTTTCTCTAATCTAGATTTACAACAACAACAACAACAACAACGAGTGAATTTCCTACCCACAATTTTTTTAAATATATATATATATATAAAAGGGATTAAGCGCTATCTCACTTGATGGGTCTCATGTCTTCTATAGTTAAGGTGGAAGTTCGAATCACATCAATAGCGTAATATTCCCTTCCTCTCCTCCCCATGTAATAATATATATTTTTTAACTTCTATTAAAACTTTTATTGAAAAATAATTTGAATAAAGATTATCTGGTTGGAGATGTGATTGAGAGTCTTATGAATTCAATTCCATACCTTTTTCCTATTATGAGTCCTTTTCTATGTTTACTCTTTTTCGAACTTCCTTTTTGGTTTATTCTTATTAGTACTTTTCTCTCTCTCTTTATTTCCCCACAAAGTAAGCATTGGAAAAGACTTCTTTATCTAGAGCATGTATCTAATCTTGAAAATGACTATCTCCTAAAGTTTATTAACAAAACAAGAAATCGTGTCACGTGATTCTGCACCAGCTATAATCAATTTACTATACTAATTATATTTTGTCTTTTTGTATTTTCTTGTCAAATTTTGAAGCAACCCATGCTTGTATACTTCCATGTTAATTGATTTTCATATCAAATCTTCTTTTCTTTTTCTCTTTGAAGATTCCCTTTATTTTATTTGTTTTCAAATAAGTTGATTTTTTTGGTGGAGGTAAAAATAAAAAAATAAAGTAATTTCCTTTTTCTTCTTCCTTGTTACATTGCATTTCTTGCAGACAAGTTAAGTTCATTAGGAGCACTCGAAATATGTTAAAAATGAAAAAGATTTGAAGTTATTGAAAAAAGTACTAAACTAAAGAAAAAGGAAAAAAAAAATACAGGAACTCTTTATTTTACATCAACATATATTCTTTTTTTGACTTGGTTAAAAAAAAAAAAAAAAACTTTCTTCCGAAGCAAAAATTGGACTTGGTTTCTTCACCAGCAGACAATTAATTCCATGCCAAGATCTTTTTTCTAAGCTAGCGTTTGATCATAAATTTCCAAATTTTTTTAAAAAAATCTAATTTGGTGAAGTTTGCTTTAAAGATGAAAATGTGTTTGGACATCAGTTTTCAAAAACATATTTCACTTTTTTTGTTGAAAAAATATGAAACATGACTTATACCTACAAGTTCTAAAAACTATCACAAATACCCAACAATACCTTCATCAATAACATTCATTATATTATCGCAAATCATAATCTTGAACATAAATAAATTTGGTACAAATTTATCATTTTTATAATGAACTACATAATACACTAACATATGACCGAGAATACAAAGCAGCATTGTTACAAAATAATAAACGGCATGCTCTTTTATAAAATATAAAAGTTTGGGATAATTTCTAAAAAATATGATAGTAATATTTTGGGCCAAAACCAGCTGGGATTTAGGTTTTGGAAATTTACCAAAATATGAATAAAAATATATGAACAAACATGTATTTGCCAAAAAAAATTAAATATATTTTGGCAAAATCTATGGCCAAACATGTAACGATCCGACTTGTCGTTTTGAGAATTAATATTTCATTCAGCGACTTAAGGTCTCGAGTAACTTCGTAATATGCATTATGACTTGCGTGTGCGGTCGAGTTTGGTTTTGGAAGGTTCAGAATTAAATTGGAAGAACAATCCTTATTTTTTAAGCTTAAATGAAAAGAGTTGACCGGAGTTGACTTTTGAGCAAACGACTCTAGAAAGAGATTTTGATTATGTTAATAGTTTCGTATGGTGATATTGGACTTAGGCGTATGTCCGGATTTGAATTTGAAAGTCCGTAGGATAATTTAACGCATTTTAGTGAAAGTTGAAAAATGAAAGATTTTTAGAAAGTTTGTCTGGGAGTTAACTTTGTTGATATAGGAGTCGAAGTTCGATTCCGAAAATTAGAACAACTCCATTATGTCATTTAGAACTCGTGTGCAAAATTTGGGGTCATTCCGAATTGATTTGATAAGTTTCAGCATCGAATGTAGAATTTAGAATTCGTTAGTTTTCATTAAGCTTGAATTGGAGTGCGATTCGTGTTTTAGTATTGCTTAATATAATTTGAGACATCGACTAAGTTCGTGTCGTGTTATGGAACTTATTAGTATACTTGGTTGGATCCCATGGGGCTCGGATGAGTTTTGAAAGAGTTTTTGGAAGAGTTTGGTGTTTTGAGCATAAGCATGCAATGATCCAAAGGTCCGTTTTTAGTTCTAGAGATCAAAATTTGATTTCGAGACTTTCGGGAGTTTTATAATGAATTATAGGACTGATCTGGAATGTTTGGTCTAATTTCATCAAGTCACGATTGGGTTTTTAGCGCGAAACATGAGTTAATTATTTAACGATCGAAATTAGCATCGCATTGAGTAAATGAGCTCCGAATCAGTTTCGATTGAACGAATATGTTCGTATTATTATTTGTGATTCGTAGGAACAAGAATCGCCGAATTTTGAGTTCGTATGATGGAGTTAGAGCCTTTTTAGTGAAAAATATACTGCTGGTGCAAGCAAGTTCTGGTGTGGCCTTTTAGTGGCGGAAAATAAACTTTTAATGACGGGAAATGGACTTTTATTGAGTTGTTTCGTCTTTTAGTTCATTTCAACATTTTTGGAGCTATGAAACTCGGATTTGGGCGATTTTTTAGAGGATTTTCACCAAATGGATTGAGGTAAGTGTTTCCTACTTGGTTTTCATTATATTTCATGATTTCATGATTATTTTCATCTTTTATAAGTGAATCAATTGGAAGAAAATGGAATTTTTGCAAAATCTTTCAAAAATAAAAATTTAAGATTTGGAGGTCGAGTTGTTATCGGAATTTGATAAAATTGGTATGGTCGAACTTGTATCGGAATGGGTATTCAGATTTCATAAAAATTATGTCGGGTTCCGAGAGGCGGGTCCCCGCATTGACTTTGGGTTGACTTTTTGAATGTGAAATTCTAAGTCAGCGTTATATTATCCGGAATTATTTCCGATAAATTTTAATAAAGTTGTACAATTAATTTGGATAGATTTGAGTTGTCCGTATGTCAATTCAAACAAGAAGGCTATTTTGAAATATCGTCCTAACTCAGTAAAGGTAAGTATCTTGCATAACCTTGTGTAGGGGAATTTTTCCTTAGGCATTGAGTCTTTTGTGGAAATTGTGTGATTGAAAATCACGTACGCGAGGTGACGGGTATGTACTTGGTTTATATGTGCAAATTGTATCGGTTAAAATTCGTAGACACCCTTATGTATTAAATTAAAAAATTGTTGGAACTTATTAAATCCCTTATTTGTCATGCCTCTTTCCTTGTTTGCCGTTGTTGTTTTTATATGATAATTTGGTGTGATTGCTACTTGACTTTTATGTAAATTTTGTGTTTGTTGAGTTGCCATTTCGTGGAAATAATTTCATTATGAATTTTTCATATGCAAATATTTATTAAATAATTCTAAAAGGAGGCATTAGTCTATTTGCCAAAAACTTAGATTAAAGAAGGCATGGTTCCTTGATGAATTACTTTCCAGTTCATGTCGGTTAAATTGGTATTGAGTTATAAAGGTCGTAAATCATATTGAGGCGAAGTGTTAAATTGTGAAATATCATTTTGTTGAGTTTTTCACTCCCGGGTATTTTGTTAAGATTTTTATGCGCATTATGGTCGAGCCGTGAGCTTTTTATTGTGGAAAAAATATATATTATGGTTTTTTTGGCAAGTTGTAATATTTGAGCACCTGATGTGCAATTTGTGATATTTGAGCACTTGATGTGTAATTTGTGATATGTTGTAACATATGAGACTTAAGGTACAGTTGTTGAAATCATATTTACTTTTGGGACTACGAGGTGGTACCTCTAGAGATCCCCATGTCTTGCCTATTTAATTTTGGGACTACGAGGTGGTAGCTCGGGAGATCCTCCTGTCTTGCATATTTACTTTTGGGACTACAAGGAGGTAGCTCAGGAGATACCCTTGTATTGCATATTTATTTTAGGTTCTACGATGCGGTACCTCGGGAGTGCCGTTTGTTGATATTTTTCTATGGATGCACTTGTCTTTGGTTATTTTATTTTTCCGTCATATGTAAATTCTTATCTTATTCCGTGATGTACTAGTTTACTTTATTATTATGTGTTTTGTGCTCCTTATTGTATTGCGTTGGCTTTGACTTTTTAGCACGAGACTCTAAAGATTTATATTTTTGGTTTTTACTGATTTTCGATGGCTGAGTTGTTTTAAATAAAAGAAATTACTATTATATTTTAAATTAATAAGTTTTACATCCAAATCAGTAGTTTATCTGATGCTTTAATTTAAGTCCAAACGTCATTTTCGTCACTCAAACTATTTCTAAAGTAAATTGATCGTGTAGATTTTTATATATTGATATTTTTGACACATGAGTTATCCGTGCAGTTGTGATAGAAATATGGGCATGAGGCGCCGTGGAAATATGAAAGTTGGCTGAGACCCGTATTTTTTTTATTATGAAATGAGGTGTCACAAGGTGACTTTTATTTGAAAGAATTATATTCATAAGATATTTATTTGAAGGGAGTATATTCGAAATATATATTTATTTGAAATGATTATATTCTAAGGATTTTTATTGAAAAACTTATATTTGAAAGATTTATACTTGAAGTACTTACATTTGAAAGACGTATATTTGAGAGACTTGATTGATTGGTTGTATTTGCGATCTTTATTCGTTTGAGCAATATTTATGGTATTCTTGTTGCCTTGTTGTTTATATCATTGCTATTTGTTTCTATTATTATTATATACTGCTACACTGCACAGGTTAATTGATTAGTGAGTGTCTTGACTGTACCTCGTCACTACTCTACTGAGGTTACTCTTGATACTTACTGTGTACCGACCGTGGTCTACTCATACTACACTTTTGTAATTTCTGTGCAGAGCCAGGTATTGGAGATATTTTACTCAGACAGAGTTAGAGTGTGATCGCAAGGATTCAAGGTAGAGCTGCTTGGTCGCCGCAGTCCCTTGGAGTCTTTCCACTTTATCGTACTGTCAATTATTATTCGAACAATATTGTATATTCGATTTCCTTGAGATCATTTCATATATTCAATTAGAGTTCGTGACTCGGTATTACCAGTCTTGGGAGGTTGTATCATTATTTCCGTTGTTGGTTTTGATTATTAAAAAAAAAAAAAAACTTGAATTGTTATTATGACCGGCTTACTTAGTCTTAGAGACTAAGTGCCATCACGACGCCTGTGGTGGGATTTTGGGTTGTGATAAGTTGGTATCAGAGCTCTAGGTTCATAGGTTCTACGATTCACAAACGAGTTTAGTAGAATCTTGCGGATCAGTACGAAGACATCTGTACTTATATTCGAGAGGCTACAGAGCTAGTAGGAAAATTTCCACTTCTTTCATTCCTTATCGTGCGACATTTATTCAACTTGAAGCATATATCTTATGTTCTTTTGCATCCACTCGTGTATGAAATTGCGCACTCGATATCAACTATGTACCAACGGTTCGTGATACTACAAAGGGGTTATAAGGGAGCCAGGGTTGCTCAAGCATTGTTACCACGTGTCGTCCGGATCGAGGATGCATGTCACAAATCCAAAATCTAACTAGTCATGATGGCACCCAACTCAACCCGCTAGGTAAGCCAATTAACAACTAACCAATTCCAATAACAATTAATAAAGCAATTAAGTAAAGAAATATCTGAATCTGATACATTCCCCAAGGACTGGTACAAATCATGAGCTTCTAAGAATAGAATTACAAGGCTGGTATGGAGTAAATATATCATCTGTTTGAAAAGTATATAAACACAGTTTTTATGAATCTAAGGCTACCATGAACAAGAGGCAGCTACAATCGGAACACATGTACATCTTCAAATCCTTCTCCCGTCGATCTCAGCAATGCTTGCAGCCAACGTCTGCACGTAAGGTGCAGAAGTGTAGTATGAGTACAGCCGAACCCATGTACTTAATAAGTAACAAACCTAACCTTAGGTTGAAAGTAGTGACGAGCTAGAACAAAGGTCGGGTCCCACACCAATATCCAACAACAGTTCATAACAACGTAAAACAAGTAATAAAAAAAGTAATTCAAAGATGAAATGCTCAGCTTATTCATAGTTTCCCGAAAAATAATTTCGCTTTTCAAGTATATAAGTGAAAATACAAATCTTTTACCGGATCGTCGAAAATATGAGTAAGTTCAAAAACAATAATTTTTCCCAAAAATCCTTTTAACAATAAATAAAATATTCCATTTTTCTTTCCAGGTAGCCAGTGTGACATATATCACTATGCTCATATGTCAATATGTGTAAGAAGTCATGAATGACATGATGCCGTACATTATGAGAAATAAATGCATCTTTATGCACGTATGTCATATGTGCATGTCAATGCCATGTACCTCAGTGATGAACTCATGTACTCACACTCTCGGAGTACTCAATCACATTGTCTCACACTTTCCACTCATCATGCTCAACTACTCAGTACTGTATATGGCCAATCCGGCCCAGGGAAGATCCATCCCGAAATATATACATCAACTGACCATCAGTCACTCAGTACTGAGTAGGGCCAAATCCAGCCCATGGGGAAGATTCATCCCCAGATATATAAATGCTTTGGACAAAATCCATGTTGAGGGGAGATCCATCCCTCAATATAATCAATCACGCTCACTGGGTGTGTGTGCAAACTCTGGAGGGGCTCCTTCAGACCAAGCGCTATATCAAGCCAATCGTGGCACAAATCAATATAACCTGCTGCGACGTGCAACCCGATCCCATAATATAATCAACATAACATGCCGCAGCATGTAGCCCGATCCCATAATATCACTCACACTCAGGCCATGGGCCTCACTTAGTCATCAATCTCTCCAGTCTCTCGGGCTCACAATGTCATGAAAATAGCCCAAATGATGATATGATGTGTCAATAAATGGTAACAGAGACTAAGATATGATATGCATGTGAATGCATATGACTGAGTATGTAATGCAATGAAGGCAGATAATTCAACAGCAGAAATGACCTCTGTAGGTCCCAATAGGATAAGCATGTAGCCTACACAGACATGGTTTCTAATATGGATCACAACTCAATAGCTCAAGAACGTAGAAGTTTCATGGTTACAGTTAAGATCATGTAACTACACAGTACCACAGAATTAACAGAATTATAATTTACATGGTGCACGCCCACACGCCCGTCACCTAGTATGTGAGTCACCTCAACACCAATCATATAACACGTAATTCAGGGTTTCATACTCTCAGCACCAAGTTTAGAAGTGTTACTTACCTCGAACAAACTAATTCTAATGTCGAGCGATGCTCCAAAACTACCATCTCGCACGTTCTGACCTCCAAACGGTTCAAAACTAACCAAAAATAACTCAAATACATCAAACAATGCTAAATGAACCAATCCCAATCAAAAAAGATTGAATCTTTAATCAAAAGCCCAAAATCGGCCAAAAAGTCCAATCCGGGCCCGCACCTTAACCCAAATTTTTTTATAAAATCCGGTAACTCATTCAATTATGAGTCCAACCATACTAGTTTCATCCGATTTCGACTCTGAATCGATGTTTAAAACTCAATTATTCACTTTAGAATTTTTTTGATAAAACCCCCCTCCCCCCCCCCCCAAAATTCTCCAATCAAAATATGGATTGATTCAAAAATGAACTTCTGTGATAATATTAAAATACAAAAAATGTAGTTGGGTACTGACCCCCATGAAAAGACGAGAAAAACGCCGCAAAAATTACCTCAATTGGAGCTCTAGAACTCAAGATATGGTCAAAATACCAAAAGAACGCAGTCTGATATTTTTATACACAAGGATTTTCGCTTTTGTGACAAAAACTCCGCACCTGCGTATTTCCAGATGTCATTTCCCCTTTTGCGGACCATTCTTCGCACCTGCGGGGCCACAGATGCGGACCTAACTTCGCATCTGCGAAGCACCAACACTAGCTCTATTCTCCGACACTAAAATGAGTATAACTCCCTCATACGATGTCCAAATTCGACGATTCTTTTTTCTATGACTCCGTAATTATAATACGGATCTAATGCTTTGATAAAAATAGAAATTAGAGCTCATTGCTTAATATGGTACCATTTATACTTGAAGAAACGACATCGAAACATAAAAAACGAGCGCAACACAACCCAGACCTATCCGAAACTAACCCGAACCCCTCGGGACCCCGACCAAGTATACCAACAAGTCCCGAAACATAACGCAGACCTACTCGAGGCCTCAAAACACACATAACAATATCGAAACGATGAATCACACCTCAACTTGAAATCAATGGACTTGAAACTTTAAACTTCCACATCCGATGCCGAAACATATCAAATCATGTCCGATTGACCTCAAATTTTGCACACAAGTCACATTTGATATTACAGACCCGCTCCAACTTTCGGAATCAGAATTCGACCCCGATATCAAAAAGTTCGCTCCCGGTCAAACTCTCCAAAATTCCAACTTTCGTCATTTCAAGCCAAATTCTACTATGGACCTCCAAATCACAATACATACGCGCTCCTAAGTCCAAAAATCACCCAACGGAGCTAACAGAATCATCAAAAATCTAATCCGAGCTCAAATACTAAAAAGTCAAACTTGGTCAACTCTTTCAAATTTAAAGCTTCCTAGTTGAGAATCATTCTTCCAAATCAGTCTGGGGTAACCTGAAAACCAAAACTGGCGATTCACACAAGTCAAAATACATCATAGGAAACTACTCACACCTGTAAACTACAGAGCGAAGTACAATTGCTCAAAACGCCCGGTCGAATCGTTACAATGCAGAAGTATTGAGAGATCATTCAGTTGTGCACATTGGGGTGCAGCAAGTTCTGACATCTGGTTGATAAGTACGATCTTAAGAAGGTTTAATTAGTTACCTAATCATCACAATCATGGTAGGGTCACGAGGTTGATGTGGATCTGAAGATAATTGGTAGTATTAGAGACTATGTGGTTCGTATGAGATTTCCATTTAGTGAAGGGTACATACTCGCAGCCAAGGCACTGGAGGAAGTGAGTTTAACTGTCACGAGTATGGATGTACATGGACTGGATTGGTTCGATTTTTATCAAAATCAAACCAAACCAACTATATCGGTTTGGATTGGTTCGGTTTCGCGGGATTTTCGGATTTTTATTACTTAAATATTATTTCAATCTTACTTTGTTAAATTTTTTATAAGTAAATATATTAAGTAAAAATATAAAAAAATTGACAAACATATTATCTATTAAATATTATTATAGGTGAATTTACTTAGTAACACATGATAGTTAGTTTTTTAGTCGTTTGATAATAATTTTCGTTGATATACACTTTCAAGTTTAACCGGCTTTAGTAATTAAACATAAAAATCAATATGATACCTAAATAATAATAACCACTTCAAATTCAAAAAAGATATAAAAATTTAATAGATCTTGACATATGAATATGGAAGAACAAAGATATTGACGTATTTCAGTAACACTTGATAAGAAAGCGATCATACAACCTATTATTTAAGGTTAATAAATATGGATCACTTCATATTTTATTAAATATTATATCCCGTAAGAGAATCTCAAATATTTCTAGACATTTTTAAAGAAACTTCTATGTAAAATCCTAAAAGTATATATAAAAATTATATATTTATATGCAGGTTTGGTTCAAATTTTTTGACTCAACACCAAACCAAATCAAACCAAACCTAATCGGGTTTTATAATCGGTTTGGTTTGACTTTTCGGTTTGGTGCGATTTCTGGTTTGGTTTGTACACCCCTAGTCAGACGATGACATGCGCCAAATAAATGAAAAATAAATGGCTTGAGGTGTCTTATGACCGGTGTCGTACGAGCGATGAAGGTTAGTATTGTGGATCATCGGAATGTTCCCTATGGCTTTGCGCCAAGTGAGGGGAGTCCACTATCAACGATTAGATTGCGGGTTCATGTGCTATATCATTTTTGGCCTGAGATATATTTATGTGGTATTGAAAGGTTCTCCGAAATTTGTATATGATTAAGAGCTGAGATTTGTATGGGATGATGCTGGGACTTGCGGTATTCCCGCGTCCTTAATAATTCTATATTTTAGCATCAGCGGGGGCATGGAAACAATTTTAGAATACTCTGAGTGCTCCAGTAAGTTCTTTTAATGCACCACCGACACGAGGTTCCTATAATGGTTATTCCAGTATGAGCAGGCGAACTTGCAGAGGGGTTATTATCAGCGTGGTGATTCTAGGCACATCATGAGAGATTGTCCCAGACTTGAGAGATGCAAATTTTATCAGAATACTCATGCTACATACTCTATTCTAGTTACTACCCCACATGCACAGTCAGTTAAGGGTGGAGGACAGGCGGGTAAAGGGGCGCCCTAGAGGGGGAGGCCCGACCCGTTGATATAATTGATATGGTATGGCTGAGGCCGCTACACCAAATGGTGTTGTTACAGGTATGATTTAAGTCATAATAGAGGAGCATTATTCGTAGTTCGATTCAATTCTAATTATCGAAGTGAGACTTCCTATCATACTCCATGTATGGTGAGTTAGTGATTTTGTACACCATTCACGTGTTTATCCCCGTTGAGAGATTTGATGGTGTTAGCCCGTGTCTAGCATTTTGTTTTGTACACTATTGAGGGTTGAGAGTCCAAAAGTGACTTTCTGTTACTCATTACAGTGGATTTTGATATAAATTTGGGATAGTTTGATTAAAATTTGTGAATTATATGCCCTACCGGTATGTGGGGTCATTTTGTATTGTAAAATTATTTCACAGAATTTATTGAAAAAAAGAAGAAGAAAGGGAATAGAAAATTTAAATTGGCACAATACATGTGATGTAGAGTTGAGGACGAGATCCTCATAATTTTATATGATATGAAATATTTAAACTGGGCTACAAGCCGTGGTGAGAGTTACCTAAGGACGAGGTCTTTGTGGTAAAAATTTTATGTGTTTAAATTCTCCCTTTGTGAAATTTAAATTTGTACTATAGTATTAATAGGGAGTCATGCCTGTTAGGCTTATTTGATAATTATTTTATGTGTTATTATGCATATTTAGCCATATTCGTGTTGTGAATATTGAGTTTTAGCCTACGAGGTGAGTGCCCAGGTGGCGTTAAATGTGACTCGTTAAGTTGGGTAAATAATTATGAGGTCTTCATGCCTCACGTTTTGCAGTCAGTGTTGTGAAATTTGAAACGAGGTTTTGGTTAATATGAGGTTAATTGACGATGCTGAAATTAATTATGAACATCTATTATGACCGGAGATGTGGTTATGGGCATAACTATGATGAGTGCGTAGGCACATGTTGCTACATCCGGTTGAGACTAATACCATGTGTTGATATGAAAATAAGACCTTTTTAAATGTTTGGAGTGTAAGAAATTTAGTTTTAAAGTTTATAAGTATAGATGAAAGAAATAATCTTCAATTGAGATGGCGTTGTCGAATCCATGTTAAATTTATGGTGACGTAGAATCACCCGCGAGTGTATGTGTAATAATACACTCAGCAATTTAATGTCCTCGGAATGATTCTTGGCACGTTCGAGGATGAACGTTTGTTTAAGAGGGGAGAATGTAACGGCCCGACTTGTCGCTTTACGAATTAATATTTTGTTCAGCGACATAAGGTCCAGAGCAATTTCGTAATATGCATTATGACTTGCGTGTGCGGTCGAGTTTGGTTTTGGAAGGTTCGAAATTAATTTGGAAGAACAATCCTTATTTTTAAAACTTAAATGAAAAGAGTTGACTGGACTTTGACTTTTGAGCAAACGACTCGGGAATGAGATTCTGATGATGCCAATAGCTTCATATAATGATTTCGGACTTAGGCATATGTGCAGATTTGGATTTAGAAGTCCGTAGGAATATTTGACGCATTTTGGCGAAAGTTGAAAAATGAAAGATTTTTAGAAAGTTTGCATGGGAGTTGACTTTATTGATATCGGGGTCAAAATTCGATTTCGAAATTTGGAACAGCTCCATTATGTCATTTAGTATTCGTATGCAAATTTTGGGGTGATTCCGAATTGATTTGATAGGTTTCGTCATCGAATGTAGAATTTGGAATTCGTTAGTTTTCATTAAGCTTGAATTGGGGTGCGATTCGTGTTTTAGTGTTGTTTAATGTAATTTGAGGTATCGACTAAGTTCGTGTCATGTTATAGGGCTTGTTAGTATACTTGGTTGGGTCCCATGGGGCTCGGATGAGTTTTGAAAGAGTTTGGTGTTTTGAGCATAAATATGTAATGATCTAAATGTCTATTTTTAGTTATAGAGATCGAAATTCGATTTCGAGACTTCCGGGAGTTTGATAATGAATTATAGGATTGATTTGGAATGTTTGGTCTAATTTCATCAAGTCGAGATTTGTTTTTTAGCGTGAAACATGAGTTAGATGTTTAGCGAGCGAAATTGGAATCACATTGAGCAAATGAGCCCTGAATCGAGTTTCGTTGATTGACTAGGTTCGTATTATTATTTGTGACTCATAGGAACAAGAATCGTCGAATTTCGAGTTCGTACAATGGAGTTAGAGCCTTTTTAGTGAAAAAATATACTGCTGGTGCAAGCAAGTTTTGGTGTGGACTTTTAGTGACGGAAAATAAACTTTTAATGACGAAAAATTGACTTTTAGCGACGGAAAATGGGTTTTTATTGAGCAGTTTCGTTTTTTTAGCTCATTTCAACTTTTTTGGAGCTAGGGAACTCGGATTTGGACGATTTTTGAGACGATTGTCACCAAATGGATTGGGGTAAGTGTTTCCTACTCGGTTTTCATTATATTTCATGATTCTATGATTATTTTAATCTTTTATTAGTGAATCAATTGGAGGAAAATGAGATTTTTGCAAAATCTTTCAAAAATAAAAATTTAAGATTTGGAGGTCGAGTTGTTATCAGAATTTGATAAAATTAGTATGGTCGAACTCGTATCAGAATGAGTGTTCAGATTTCATGAAAATTATGTCAGATTCCGAGAGGCGGGTCCCATATTGACTTTTGGTTGACTTTTTGAATGTGAAATTTTAAGCCGACGTTATATTATCCGGAATTATTTTCGATAATTTTTAATGAAGTTATACAATTAATTTGGATAGATTTGAACTGTCCGGAGGTCAATTCAACCAAAAAATCTATTTTGGAATATCGGCCTAACTCAGTAAAGGTAAGTATCTTGTATAACCGTGTGTGGGAGAATTTTCCCTTAGGTATTGAGTCTTATGTGGAAATTGTGTGATTGAAAACCACGTACGCGAAGTGACGAGTACGTACTTGGTTTATATGTGCAAATTGTATCGGTTAAAATTCGTAGACACCATTATGTATTAAATTGAAAAATTGTTGGAACTTATTAAATCCCTTATTTGTCATGCTTCTTTCCTTGTTTGCTGAGGTTATTTTTATATGATAATTTAGTGTGATTGCCACTTGTCTTTTATGTGAATTTTGTGTTTGTTGAGTTGCCATTTCGTGAAAATAATTTCATTATGGATTTTTCATATGCAAATAATTTATTAAATAATTCTAAAAGGAGGCATTAATCTATTTGCCAAAAATTTAGATTAAAGAAGGCATTGTTCCTTGATGAATTACTTTTCAGTTCATGTCGTTGAAATTGATATTGAGTTATAAAGGCCGTAAAGCATATTGAGGCGAAGTGTTAAATTGCGAAATATCATTTTGTTGAGTTTTTCTCCCAGAATAAAAAGGAATAACTATTTTGTAATACTGGCAATCAAAATTACAGAATTTCAGCGCACTCAACAAACGGAACAAATCACTTGACACTTATGTTTATTTGAAAATAATGCAACAATATAGAAAAGAGGGGAGAAATTTTAAGATTTTTCATATCTAAAAAATGAGGCCAAACCTCTAAATTTATAGACAAAGGAAGGGTGATGTGTAGAGATGCAATCCAAAAAGTGCCTTTTCCGTTCCCTATTCACATCCTTTAAAGAAAAAACGCTACATTAAACTCAATTACTAACTATTATAGCTTTTATAAGATTAATAAAAGCACACCTTTTTATTAGTAACAACATTAAAAGATAGTTAGGAAATGGTAGCTAAATAATGATAGTGCGAAAATGGAATACAAAATGATTATTTTAAAAACATAAATTACTGACATCAGCATTTCTTGATTTGGAAAAATTACTGCACCAATGTTATAAAATGACACAGGAATTAATGCCTTGAGCAACTGATAAAAACAAAAATTCAAAATTCAAAACCAACCAGCATGTTTTCTACATTTATGACAAAACGTACTACTGCTAGACAGATTACAGTAGTCCTCTATTATTTTGACTGTCATTTTACTTAAAAAGAATTCACAAAAATGAATACCTCCCAAATCCTTAGTCCCTCAAAACCTTTTGTTCATCCCTCAAATAGAAAATCAAAACCTTTTGTTCAACCCTCAAAAGGAAAAAATAGTATACTCCTGTTTTTTTATCTTGTATGTGACTACGTTTATTATTTGAAACATCAAAAGATTAATTTTTAACCATATACTATACTCCATATATTTATATTTTAGTTATAATTCTTTTAAATAACTTATAGGATACTTCTTTTGTAATTTCTAATTCATAGATTATTCAAAATTATGGTCTTCCCAATTCCCATGCTGGCTAGTTACCGGTTACTGGTTACTCCAGTTACCAAGATTCAAATTGGATTCTTGGAGTTTTTCTTCTTTCTGCTTATTATTATTATATCATCCATACACCAGTAGTCATCAGTCACACACTGCTATTTCTTCTTCACAAAAGCCAACACTACTTTCTTGATTTTTGTCACCAAAACAACATCCCCACAAAACTCTCTTCATCATTTTCTTGCAAAACTAAACATGGGTTCTCTCTCTTTTCTCTCCCCCATTTTCTTCTTCATCTTAATCCTAGCATACCCACAACAAAGAGTTTTTTCTGAACCCATTGTTACTAAAACTCCTTTGTCTTTGCTAATGAGTATTAAATCTTCTTTGGACCCAAAAAACCTTATTCTTTCATCATGGTCAGCTAATGCTACTGACCCATGCAATGGTTCTTTTGAAGGTATAGCTTGTAATGAGCTCGGTCAAGTTGTTAACATTTCTTTGCAAGGCAAAGATCTTAGTGGGAAAATACCACCTGAGATTGGTCAGCTTCAGAGCTTGTCTGGGTTGTACTTGCACTTCAACAAGCTACATGGGGTTGTACCTAAAGAAATTGCTAACTTAACTCAGCTTTCAGATTTGTATCTCAATGTGAATAATCTCTCTAGTGTTATTCCTACTGAGGTTGGAAATATGTCCAATCTTCAAGGTTAGGTTAATTTTTTCTTTTGTTGCTGAAAAAAGTTGATGTCTTTGCTGTTTTTTTGGACCAGTTATGGTAGAAAGCCTTAGTCTTGATGCCTAATATTGACTTATTTTGAATGAATATTTGATCCTTGCAAAATAGATCTATAACTCTCTTAAAGAAACGGGTAGCTTGCTCAAGAAGTGATAATGCTGCTTGGAGGCTAATGATTTGCTGTTAGTTATTCAGCTATTTCACAATGCTTGTGTTTTTTCTTGAAAAAGCTTCAATTTTTAGTACTCCTTAGTCATTATAAGGTTGTATGAAAGAGGTTTGTATCTTTGATGAGGTGATTTTTGTTCCTATGTAGCTTTCAGTTAGGGTGATTAGAGTATGAAACACTTGAAAAAGCCTCTATCTTTGATTTGTTTAGATTTTCTCTGTTATTAATCCCTTTTCCTATTGCTTTGAGCTTCAATATGGACTAATGTTTCAATAAAGTTCAAAGCATGCTGCCAAACTTGCTAATTTCTAGTCACTTTTAGGTGTCTTAGTCTTTTTTCTGCTATATTTGTGGAATGAAATCTAGAACAAAATAATTGAGGCTCCACTTCATTTTTTTAATTGTACAGTGTTGCAATTATGCTATAACCAGTTGACTGGAAGCATACCCAATCAAATTGGGGCTCTGAAGAAGCTCAGTGTTCTTGCTTTGCAAGTCAATCAGTTAACTGGAGCAATTCCTGCAAGCTTGGGAGACTTGGAGATGTTAACCAGACTTGACTTGAGCTTCAATAATTTCTTCGGGTCGATTCCAGTAAAACTGGCTAATGCTCCAAAGCTAGAAGTTCTTGATATCAGAAATAATACCCTCTCTGGCAATGTCCCTCTAGGTAATTCAACTTGATTTGCTTGATTGCACCGTAATCCTATTTCACTTCTTCAGATGCTTAAGAAATGTAGCAATTTTAGTTTTTTATTTCCCCCAAATATGCATCCCTATGTTTATTATTAGACAGAATAGTGCAGCTAACTCTCTTTTGTTCTTTTTGTTTTGGGTAATGAATGAAATGAAGCCTTAAAAAGACTGAATAAAGGATTTCAGTACGCAAACAACCCGGATTTATGTGGAATTGAATTTTCTTCATTGAAACTTTGCACTGTTTCTGGTCTAAACCAAAACAGACCACAACCATTTCAACCTGGTTCAAATCGTCTCCCAACAAAAGACATCCCAGAGTCTGCAAACGTGCAAGCAAAACAAATGAGTCAATCCAGAAAATCACAAACTGCTGTGGTTGTTGGTGTTATTGCACTTTTTGTTGCAGTAGCAGTAACTGGGCTATTCACATTTTCATGGTACCGCCGTAGGAAACAGAAAATTGGAGGTACTCTTGATTCCGCTGATAGGCGACTGAGTACTGATGAGGTGAAGGAGGTCTCTAGAAGAAGTGCATCGCCCCTCATCAGCCTGGAGTATTCCAATGGATGGGATCCTTTGGGCAAAGGTCGAGATGGAACTGCTTTCTCTCAGGAAGTATTTGAGAGCTTTATGTTCAATTTGGATGAAGTTGAGTCTGCTACACAGTATTTTTCAGAGGCAAATTTGTTAGGGAAGAGTAATTTCACAGCCGTTTATAAAGGGACACTGAGGGATGGGTCTTCTGTTGCTATTAAGTGCATTTCGAAGACCAGCTGCAAGTCTGATGAAACTGAATTCCTCAAGGGACTAAAGCTCTTAACTTCACTGAAACATGAAAATCTTCCGAGGTTGAGAGGCTTTTGCTGTTCAAAAGGTAGGGGAGAGTGCTTTCTGATCTACGACTTTGTCCCCAATGGAAATTTGTTGCAGTACCTTGACGTGAAGGATGGAAAAGGAAAGGTCCTCGATTGGTCTACCAAACTTCACATAATCAAAGGCGTT
The DNA here is from genome assembly GCF_000390325.3 of Nicotiana tomentosiformis. Lineage (NCBI taxonomy): Eukaryota > Viridiplantae > Streptophyta > Magnoliopsida > Solanales > Solanaceae > Nicotiana > Nicotiana tomentosiformis. The sequence goes on along the minus strand of NC_090812.1, from coordinate 55,250,048 downwards.
GCTAGAGGTGAGCTACTGTTTGATTATTGTCTCATGTTTTTGTTGTAGATCTTTGACAACCAAATATATGCTCCATCAGATCTTAGCTACACGAGAAACTTCATGCGCTGATAATAGATGGTTTACATCTGAAGTGATAGAAAGAATAGAAACTTTTTTCTTTGTATGTGCCAACATTCAAGATCCACTGAAGTTAGAAATGATCAAGCGTCAGTAGAACTGCTAATTACTCCTGTAATATATTGTGAGCTTTAATCCTGAAAGAAATTTTCCTTCAGTCATTGACTGGACTGTTACAATATTAGTGGGTACATTATTATCCTGGACAGCAAAGGAAATCCTATTGGTGATTTGTTTGCAGATAATACCCTACCAAGCATGTTGCGTAAGCTCTGTGTTCCCTCCTAAAGTCTTTCTATAGGTTTTGGTAGCGTACTCTTTTCGGCTATACATCTCGTGGTTAATACTATTTCTTGCCCCTGGTATTTGTATACCAAAACCTGATTTCTGTTGTTTAACAGGTATCCAGTATTTGCATGGAAACAAGGGAAGCAAACCTGCTCTAGTCCATAGAAATATATCAGCTGAAAAAGTACTCATTGACCAGCGCTACAACCCATTGCTCTCAGATTCTGGTCTGCCCAAACTACTAGCAGATGACATTGTGTTCTCAACACTCAAGGAAAGTGCTGCAATGGGCTACCTAGCTCCCGAGTATACAACCACTGGCAGATTCACTGAAAAGAGTGATCTCTACGCATTTGGTGTGATTATTTTTCAGATTCTCTCTGGAAAGCGCAGAATCACTCACTCGAACCATCAAGGGGCAGAGTTGTGCAGATACGAAGACTTCATTGATCCGAAACTTGGGGGCAACTTTGAAGAAGCTGAGGCAGTCCAGATGGCAAAGGTTGCTTTACTTTGCACTCACGAGTCACCAAATCAGAGGCCAAACATTGAAGTCGTCATGCAAGAACTGAATGATCTAATCTCCAGCAAGTCGTGAATGCTAGAGCAATGCCCAAATTGTCAAATGACCCTAAGGAGCCTGATACTAACTGTTATTGATGCACATGAGTGTTGATTGCCTGTTCCGCATAGGTTAGTACTAATGCAACTGGATAGGGATAGCCGCAGGAGATCAGTTCTCTTGTATTTTGTAACATAACCATGATTCCAAGCAAGTTTTCTCTACTTGCAAACTTAGTGTATCTGAACTGCAATCTCTATTTATCATTAACTTCTGGCAATCAGAAATGACCTCTATGTTATAGTAGCACTTTTCCATAGTATCATATTTTGTAGAATAGTCTTTTAACCATAGATCATTTCTCTATTTACTAATGATAGAATTAGAGTTCTTATTGAGGGCGCAGACAGGTTGTTTATCCTGTCTTGCCTTTAAGAAATATAATAAGAGATCATGAATATATGAAATGTACTTCAAGAAAACAGTAACTCTACTTCTGCAGTAATCTTAAAAAGGAAAAAAGAGGAAAAAGGGAATAAAAGAAAACAGAGAGAATATAATGAAATGGAGTATCCTAGGCTATATATATTTTGGACGTTTGTCAATGAGCACTACAAATTGATAAAACTGAATGGTCCAACTTACTCTCCAGAATATGATGTATCCCACAGCTAAGATCCAAATTCTTCCAATCCCAACATGTGATCTTCTGACGTTTGATTCCACCACCAGAAATTCCAAACAAGTAAATAAATATAAAATTTTGGCTGGAACCAACCAGGACATAATGCCCCCTCCCATCCCTTGAAAAGCATTGCAGAAAAACTTGACTATTATTTACGTCCAGACTTATTATTTTACTTCATCTTCCAAGAATACATGCTGATCATGTGGTTTTCATTCTTTAAAAAAAAGAATGTGGAAATAATACATGTTCAGTTTGGATTTAACTTATATATAAGCTGACAATGTAAAATTTTGTTTACACCACTATGTGAATTAATTAGATGATCTGGTGTAAAAATTATTTTGTGTGGTTCAGTTTTTGAAGACAACTAGGTTCTCGTGACCAGAGAAGCTACTTTATGGCTTCGGCCACTTTCTACTCTGTGTTGCCTGTGAATATTTTTTGTCCTTGGGCAAAGTTGTCATCCTTCTCCTGCCTCCACTCTAGTCACACTGTAGGGGGTCCCTATTCATCTACAACATCTAGCTCCTTTAATTAATTCATGCATTTTTTATTGCTGAAATTGTAGTAGTATGATTTTATCACAATGTGCTAAAATAATTCTTGGGAGGAGGAACCTAAGGTGGCTAAGGGTCCAAGGCAATTCAGAGTTATAGAAATAGTATGACTTTCTGTAGTAGGCTAACTTTAGTTTCCTACTCTAACTGAAAGCATGGAGTGGGGAGGCAATTGGTTACACATGTTCTACCCCGGGGTCATTTTGACAAACCAACTTAACTGAAAAACAGTACTGATCCTTGTCAAACAAGTCCCAACTTGTGCTGTTGATGGCCTAATTTTTGAAGAGGACATGAAATACTAAACCTTGGTAAGTTTCCAACTCGGCGATTCACAAATAATATCAGATCATTTTAGATCCTTCATTTTCACTCTGTCATACTGTGGCGGCCGAAGCATAACCTGGACCAAGCCTAACCGACCCAACACCAGGTCCAGCCCAAAAAAGCCGAAGCCTAGCCCGTGCAACGCTCCATTGCAAGATGACACACAAGCCTAACCCATTTTTAAGCTCTTACCTTGCATTGGCTGAACACAAACTATAACAATCTAGCTCTGTGATGCACCAAACAAATAAGAACTTTAATTACTTTCCTTTACTTTTTACTTGTCAATCCTTGCATTTACATTTTGTTTATTATGTTTCAATCTTATCTTTAATGCTGTCAATGCCTATTCCATTAACTGGTGGATTTTAGCATCCACACATCCTTGGACTTTGAAGTAGCTAGGGGACTCAAGATATGGGATTCAAGGAATTGTAAAGGAGGCAAAAGAGTGTTTAACTGCAGTTTAGAACTTCTCATATTAAATACATTGACTTAAATTTACAAGTTGCAGGATTGTTTTTCCCGGTACTTTGGTAATCACAGAGAAAAAGCTTAAAATAATTTCCCTGTCTGGACCAAGAAGATGCAAATGACTAGTTAAATTTGGCTTCCTAAATGGAGGTAGTTAATTCATCGAACAGAAAGGAGAGACCTCGGAGCTACATGCAGACCATCTGTAATGTGGAGTAGATCTCTTCAACCTGATCATGGGATTTGTCTCCAACAGAGAACTCATGGATAATTCCCTGGAGCTCAATCCTACTGCTGCCAACAATTTTCTTCAGGTCCCTTTCTTTCATTATTGTCCGAACCCTTCTAACATAGTCCCATTTACCAAATTGAGCATATATGTTAGACAAAAGCACGTAGGAACTTGAATTATGAGAATTTAGTCCAACTAAATGCTTATCCATTGCGCCTCCAATGTGGATGTCTTCTTGAGTCCTACATGAACTTAGCAGCGTTCGCCAAACTACATCATTAGGATAGATTGGCATTTCATTGACAAACTTTATGGCCTCCTCCACCTGCCCTGCTCGGCTAAGGATGTCAACCATGCATCCATAATGCTGGAGCTTAGGTTCCATATGATGTGCCCTTCTCATGATTTCAAAACAGATCATGCCTTCCTTTACCAGTCCAGAATGGCCACAAGCATTCAAAACTGCAATAAATGTGATATCATCTATCTCTAATGAAAGTCTCTCCATCTCCATGAACAATTGGAAAGCTAGGTCCCCGAAGCCATGAATGGCCAATCCACCAATCATAGCATTCCAGTGATCAACAGTTCTTTCTTGGATGTCATCGAACACGCCTATTGCACTATCTACACTGCCACATTTTGCATACATGTCTATCAAAGCAACACCAAGCCTTCCAGCCACAAGAAACCCATTCTCCTCTATATAACAATGCAGTGCAATCCCTTCATCGATGTACCCTAACTCTGCAACTGCAGAAAGTGCAATCAACACAGTGGTACTATCAGGAGCCAAACTACTCTCTCTTAACATATCATGAAAAACTTTCAACGCTTCAAGGCAGTAGCCGTTCTTGACATACCCAGCCATAATAGCATTGCAAGAAATCACATCCCTTTCAGGCATGTCATCAAAAAAACGTCTCGCAACATCAATATTACCAGTTTTTGCATACCCATCTACCATTATAGCCCAGCTGACAACATCCTTCTTCGGCATCACCTTAAACAAAGAAGTAGCCTTTTCAACATTTCCACTTTTCACACAACAACAAAGCATCAAATTCCAAGAAACCAAATCCCTTTGGGGCATTTTATCAAACAGCTCCCAAGCAACGTCAAACCCTTTGTCCAATTTGACATACCCAGTGAGCATAGCATTCCAAGAGACAAAATTCCTCATCTCCACTGGCATAAAATCAAACAAACAACAAGCAACATCAAGCATTCCACATTTCACATACCCATCAATCATTGTATTATACGAAACAGAGTCTCTGATAAACATTCTATCAAAAACCAGGTGACCATACTCAACACACCCACACCTTACATACATAGAAATCAAACAATTCTGCAAAAACACATCAGACCCAAATCCTAATTTCCTCAATAGTCCATGAACCTGCATTCCACACTTAACAAAACCCATTCTAGAACAAGCTTTCAACACTATAGATAACGAGTACTCATCCACAAAAACCCCATTTTCAAGCATCAAACAAAACACTTCAAAAGCCTTATATGGGTCCTTTCCATGTGAAAAAGACTTCATTATCACATTCCAAAGAAATGGGTCTACTTGGTTTCGCGTTGAACAAAAGAAATTATCAGAAAAGAAGAGAAAACGAGCAAATTCAACGATGGGCGTGTGAGGTGAAGAAGAGAATTTCAAGATAAGTTTTGTGGTCAAAAATGGATTTTTTACAAGTCCTGTGGTTATCAATCGGGCATGAACTTGATCAATGTCCATCTGCGTTTTACATTTCTGGGAGAAAGTAAGTGTTGGATGTGTTAAGTTCCATGCTTGGTTTGAATTTGCTACAAGAAGAAGCATCAGTTTTGGTGCTTTAAATTGTTTGTTCTTGAGCTATGTACAGAGTGAAGTGTTAGTTAATTTCCTTTAACGGCCAATATAACGGTTAAGACTTAAAGAGGATTGTTTGTGGATATTTTCTTGGTAATTGGGCTATAACGAATGCTGGCCCATAAAAATATCTGGTCTATGGCTTTTTGGTTGAAATGACATAAATGTTGGTATTTACTTGATAGTTTTGCGGCTTAATACATACAATCAGCACCATTTTCCTTTTTAAACATCTATAAGGTAGGAATTTCTTTCACTAGACTAGAATCACTAGAGTTTATCTCAAGTTAACCTCAAAATGAGCTAATCGACTGGTTACGGGGCCGTAATTGATCCCTAAGCTCGCGGGAACTGGTAAATTATTATTGTATCTCTTCTTAAACAACACTCTCTTTTGATTTCAAGGGTATTCTTTTTATACAGCTAGCAAATTCAACTAATTCTGCAACAATTGAATCTCGTTCAATCCATGAATACATGCAATTCAATCTCTAGAACATCCATCGTGAGATAGCTAATATCCCATGTTTTCACCACAAGAACTAATTGGTACCTCTCGTTCTTGATACAGATTGCTTCGCGCTTGATGCGTGGAAAGATAGACGACATGAAAAATTAAACTAGAAACCTATACTTTTATATTGATATATGTGATATATGTAGAGGAGTATGTGTATGTGTAGAAGTTTAGAAGTGTGTGTTGGGTTTTAAGCTTGTGTAGCTTAAAGAGGGTGAATGAGAAATGGAGGGAAAATAAAATATTTGAGTTTCCCTCCTTGGCAAAGGGACATTGTCCCATATTGGAGGAAGAAAAGGCTTTTGATGGGTATATATATAATTGCTCTTCTTCTAACTCTTAAAGAGTTAAGAAGAAGGCAAGCCTCGCGTTGTCGTCGTTGCTCGCTCTGCTTCGGCTTTGATCAAAGATTGATTGATTAATTTTTTTGGACAAAATTCCTTTCAATTATTTAATTAAATAATTAACGAAAAATTCAATCGGAAAGTTTAATTATTTATTACAGCAATACAGAACAATAACAATCTTAAGGAAATTATTTTATTCTGTATTTTTGTTTGTGGAGATTAAAACCTGTGTGGTTTTCTACTCCTTCTGAATTTTACTATTCTGATTTGAAGATATAAAAACTTCATCAGAGTATTGAAATTCAGAAAACGATTTGAAGAACATAAAAACTTCATCGTTTTCTGTGAAACAGTATATAAAAAACTTCGGTTTTATTTCTTATACATACTGTTTTTTTGTTAATAACAGTATTGTTTACTGTTCTGATTTTTCCATTAATTGAATTCTTCTGTTGTTTACAACGAGAAAATGGCAATTGATAACGGGAATTCTTCTGCGACTGTTGCGGCAACGACGATAGCCTCGTCAAGCCGGACTGCTGTTCCACCGGCAGAGAAATCGGGGAAATTTTTCGGAGCCAACTTTAAAGGATGGCAGCAAAGGGTGTTCTTCTGGCTTACCACACTTGGTATGCAGAAATTCACTAGTGAAGAACCTTCAGTGCCTGCTGTGGACATGCCAGACAACGAAAAATTCATGATTGTTGAGGCGTGAAAGCATGCAGATTTTCTTTGCAAAGGCTATATCTTAAGCGCTTTAGAGGATGACTTGTACAATGTGTACAATGTGATGAATACTTCGAAAGAATTATGGGACGCACTTGAGAAAAAGTACAAGACTGAAGATGCATGCTTGAAGAAGTTCGTGGTTGCCAAGTTTCTAGACTATAAAATAATAGACAGCAAAACTGTTGGAACCCAAGTTCAGGAGCTTCAACTTATTTTTCATGACCTTATTGCTGAAGGTATGGTCGTGAATGAAGCATTTTAAGTGGCTGCAATGATTGAAAAATTGCTAGATTTCAAGAACTATCTTAAGCACAAGTGCAAAGAAATGAAGTTGGAAGATCTTCTGATTCGTCTCAAGATTGAGGAAGACAACAAAACAGCCGAGAAGAAGTCTCGTGGAAATTCAAAGATCATGGGAGCTAATATCGTTGAGGAGACTGATCCAAAATTAAGAAGAGAAAGAGGTCTTCTGGACAGACTAAGGAGAAGAACAAAAAGAAATTCAAGGGCAGCTGCTACAATTATGGAAAAATCGGTCACAAAGCCCCTGATTGTCGTCTCCCGAAAAAGTATAAGAAGAAGGGACATGCCAATATAGTGGAAAAGAATGATGACATTGATGATCTGTGTGCAATGCTTTCGGAATGCAACTTAGTTGGAAATTCGAAGGAGTGGTGGATTGACTCTGGAGCCACTTGACATGTTTATGCTGTCAAAGAAGTATTTGCGACCTACTCTACTGCTGGTCCCGAAGAAGAGCTTTCCATGGGAAATACTGCAACAACCAAGATTGAAGGTTATGGGAAGATATTCCTGAAGATGACTTCCGGCAAGGTATTAACGCTCAACAACGTTCTTCATGTTCCTACTATTAGGAAGAATTTAGTTTCTACTTCTTTGCTTGTTAAGAATGGATTCAAACGCATATTTATTTCTGATAAAGTTGTTGTAAGCAAGAATGAAATGTATGTTGGAAAGAGCTACCTCACAGAGGGCCTCTTCAAACTAAATGTAATAGTTGTTGACAGTATGAATAAAATTTCAGCTTCTTCTTATTTATTGGAGTCAAATAATTTATGGCATATTCGTTTAGGACATGTCAATTACAAAACCTTGCAGAAGTTAATTAACTTAGAAGTATTGCCTAAATTCGAGTGTAATAAATTAAAATGTCAAATATGTGTTGAGTCTAAGTTTGTAAAACATTCTTATAAGTCTATTGAAAGGAATTCAAATCCTTTAGACTTAATTCATACTGACATTTGTGATATGAAGTCGACACCATCACGAGGTGGGAAAAAGTATTTTATTACTTTTATTGATGATTGCACTCGATATTGTTATGTTTATTTGCTTAATAGTAAGGATAAAGCAATTGAAGCATTTAAGCAATACAAGAATGAAGTGGAGAATCAATTGAATAAAAAGATCAAAATGATTAGAAGTGATAGGGGTAGAGAATATGAATTTCCATTTGCAGAAATATGTTTGGAATATGGAATTATCCATCAGACTATTGCACCTTACACACCTCAATCCAATGGAATTGCGGAAAGGAAAAATCAGACATTAAAGGAAATGATAAATTCTTTATTAATAAGTTCCGGATTACCGCAGAGTTTGTGGGGCGAAGCTATCCTTACAGCTAACCGAATACTTAACAGAGTACCCCACAATAAAACGCAATCTATTCCATATGAAAAATGGAAAGGAAGAAAACCCAACTTGAAATATTTCAAAGTGTGGGGGTGTCTAGCAAAGGTACAAGTTCCTTTACCTAAAAGGGTTAAAATCGGACCAAAAACTGTTGATTGCGTTTTCATTGGATATGCTACAAACAATAAAGCATGTCGGTTTTTGGTTCATAAATCCGATAATTCCGAAATTCAAGTTAATACGGTAATGGAATCAGATAATGCTGAATTCTTTGAAAGCATCTATCCGTATAAAACTGAATGTGAGTCGTTAAGTGAAAGACCTAAACGACCTCGGAAAGGACCAAAGGAAAATACTCCAAGTATAGAAGATCCAAGGCGTAGCAAACGTCAAAGAACATCTACTTCCTTTGGACCAGATTTTGTGACATTCTTGCTTGAAAATGAGCCTCAAACTTTTAAAGCAGCTATGTCATCTTCTGATTCAACATTTTGGAAAGAGGCAGTCAATAGTGAGATTCAATCAATTTTGGATAACCATACATGGGAATTGGTAGATCTTCCTTCGGGAAATAAGCCTTTAGGTTCGAAATGGATCTTTAAACGGAAAGTGAAAGCTGATGGCACTATTGACAAATATAAGGCAAGACTTGTTGTCAAAGGTTATAGACAAAAGGAAGGCCTTGATTACTTTGAAACTTACTCGCCAGTAACGAGGATAACATCTATTAGGGTGTTAGTGGCACTAGCGGCCGTGTATAGTCTTGAAATCCATCAAATGGATGTTAAAATAGCTTTCTTAAATGGAGAATTCGAGGAAGAGATTTACATAAAACAACCTGAGTGTTTTGTGGTTCCTAGTAAAGAAAAGAAAGTGTGCAAACTTGTTAAGTCGCTTTATGGACTTAAACAAGCACCCAAACAATGACATGCCAAATTTGACCAAACAATGTTGGCAAGTGGGTTTAAAATCAACGAGTGCGACAAATGTGTTTACATTAAAAATACTCCAGGTCATGAAGTCATTGTTTGTTTATATGTTGATGACATGTTGATAATGAGCAAAAACATAGCAGATATAAATGCTACTAAGCGCATGTTGGCTAGCAAATTCGATATGAAAGACTTAGGAGTTGCTGATATGATCTTAGGAATCAGAATTCACAAGACTCCACAAGGTCTAGCATTATCACAGTCTCACTACATTGAAAAGGTACTCGACAAGTTCAAGTATTTGGATTTCAAAATTGCCAAGACTCCAATTGACGTGAGTTATGCACTTCAAAAGAATGAAGGTGAAAGTGACTCACAACTGGACTATGCAAGAGTATTGGAAAGTTTGATGTATATCATGAATTGTACGCGATCAGATATAGCATGTGCTATTAGTAAACTGAGTCGGTTTACAAGTAATCCCAATCACATACATTGGATGGCAATGAAACGAGTATTGGGGTATCTCAAACATACCCAAAATTACGCTTTGCATTATAACAAATATCCCTCCGTGATCGAGGGATATAGTGATGCAAATTAGATCACTAGATCATTTGAAGTTAAATCCACGAGTGGATATGTTTTCACAATTGGGGGTGGAGCAGTGTCTTGGAAATCATCCAAACAAATATGCATCGCCCGTTCTACAATGAAATCTAAATTCATAGCTTTAGATAAGGCCGGTGAAGAAGCTGAATGGCTCTGGAATTTCTTGGAAGATATTCTATTTTGGCCCAAACCTTTAACACCTATTTGTATACATTGTGATAGTCAAGCGGCAATAGGCAGGGCAGGGAGCGTTATGTATAACGAAAAATCTCGTCATATATGACGGAGATACAATACCGTTAGACAACTACTCTCTAGTGTTGTTATCACAATTGACTACGTAAAGTCAAGAGATAATGTGTCAGATCCACTTACAAAAGGCCTATCTAGAGAGGCAGTTGAAAGGTCATCAAAGGGAATAGGGTTAAGGTCTAGGACAAGTCATCATGGCGGTAACTCTACCTAGTAGACTGGAGATCCCACGAGCTAGGTTCAAAGAGATCAAATAAAGTTATGAATGACGGTTCAACATTGTCAAATAACTTAACCCATTGTAGTGATGAAGACAATGTTCAGAAATCGAGGTAAAACATTAAGGCTTTTTGATGAGTCAACAAAGCTTCAAGGTTTTTTAATGATTTGCTAAGTCTGGCAGGATATGACCAGATAGTGTGTAATTAGGATTACACGTTTAGAAATCACCTATGTGAGTGTGAAGTGTAAGCCGCTTCAAGAGGAATGAAAGTAAAGGCCCATTCTCTAAGCACTCATGAAACCAGGCGGTGTTCATGGCTGAAACGAACACAATTGTGAGAACCATAGATGGTTAAGGATTGATTGTGTAACTTATGTTGTCTAGGTATACAACAAAGTTCGACGGTTCAAAGATATCAAATCTACCGATTGACCGAGTATATCCGATATAAGTTCACTACGAAAAGTTCAAAGGGAAACCTACTTATCCAGATGCAATTAATTCTTGCATGTAAAAGTAAAACACACACGCGTCCGTACATTCCTTTATTTCTCTTCAATTCTTCTTCTCTCTCTCTCTCTCTCTCTCTCTCTCTCTCTCTCTCTCTCTCTCTCTCTCTTTCAGCTAATCTACTCGTTTGCATGTCAATTAATCCTTGAAGATCTGTAAGAATTTATCATGGTATCAGAGCAACGGTCTTAGGATTCATAGCTCTGATCGAAGTTCCACCAGGAATTGGAATTACAGAGCACCGACGAAGCTCCGATTTGAGCAGCCATGGATGGAAATGAAATTTCTTCACTTGATCACAATCATCTGTTATTTTTACAAGCTGGAGACGCTCCAGTACTCGTGTTGATACCGCTCAAGCTCACTGAGCCAGAAAATTATGCCCTATGGAGTAGAGCGATGAAATTAGCATTGCGAGGAAAGAGCAAGCTTGGTTTTGTAGACGGTACTTGTGTGAAAAGCAATTACAGAGGAGAATTAGCAGAGCAATGGGAGAAATGCAATGCTATTGTCCTATCGTGGATTGGAAGCACAATATCGAGTGAGTTAATGTCGAGTATTGTATATGTTTCAAATGCGAAGAAAGTTTGGAATGATTTCCAAGAGAGATTTGACAGATCTAATATCACCAGAATTTATCATTTGTGGACTGCAATTGTGACTCTAAGGCAAGGTACTGATTTAATTACAAGTTATTATTCAAAAATGAAGGATCTGCGGGATGAACTAGATGTATTGGCTCTTTTGTCCCCTTGTGATTATGAGGAATCTAGGCCGTCTGTAGATCACTTGAAAAACATAAGATTGTTGTAATTCCTTATTGGATTAAATGAAAGTTATAGCAATATACACAACAATGTATTAGCAAAGAGACTAGTTGTAACTGTTAATGAGGCTTATGCAATTGTTAGTCAAGAGGAGAGTTAAAGGACTTCAGGTACATATACACATACAGAGATCCGCTTACAATGCTAGCAGGAAAGGTCAGGACTTCAGACCTAGAAAACTTGGCTTAATTTGTGAGTACTGTGGGTATAAAGGACATCTAAAGGAGAATTGCTTTAAAATAATTGGATATCCACCTGATTTTAAAAGCAAGAAGAAGAATCAGACAAGTGGAGGAAATGCATATGCTAATAGTGCAAATGCAAATGCAACTAATGCAAAGGAAGAGAGAGTAATGTCAGCTATCCAAGCACCTGGCCAATTTTTCATAGAAGAGCAATACAAACAACTGGTTAGTTTGTTGTCAAAGCCTAATGCAGATGACTGTTATGCAAATATGTTAGGTATAATCGCTCTGTTGTCCACTGCAACTATGTGTGATTGGGTGATAGATTCAGGGGCAACACATCATGTTACCTACTGTAAGGATGTCTTAAGGAACATTAAGAATGCTGATAATCAAGGATTGCATGGAGTGCAACTACCTACAGGGAATAAGTCCAAAATCACACGTATAGGAAATGCAATCATACTTCAAAATAAAACAGTCAAGAATGTGTTATATGTTCCAAGTTTTAAGTTCAACATACTATCAATGTCTAAACTTACTATGGATCTCTACTGTTCTGTCATATTTTCCCTGATTTATGCATATTTCAGGATCTTTATAGTGGCAGGTTAATGGAGATTGGTAAGGAGAATAATGGGTTATACGTACTGAAAGAGAACATAACACTAGCAGCAACATGATCTTTTACAAGGGAATGAGTTGACATTGAGCTTTGGCATCTGAGGCTAGGGCATGCATTAACAAGGTCCATGGAACACATTCCAGAACTGAAGAATAAAATTGATTCTCAGGTTCAACAGAATTGTCAAGTTTGTCCTTTGGCTAAGCAATGTAAGTTAAAGTTTCCTATTAGTAGTACTAAGCCTACTGGTTGTTTTCAGTTAGTTCATCTAGATGTATGAGGACCTCACAAATCCCCTACTTATGATAGAGAGCATTACTTTGTCACCATTGTATATGACTACGGTAGATACACTTGGGTATGCCTCATTCAATCTAAATGTGAAGTAGGTATTGTAATAAGAAACTTTATTGCAATGATTTGAAATCAATTTGATGTAACTGTCAAGGTGTTGAGGTTAGACAATGGTACAAAATTCTTTAATTCTCAATGTAATGAATTACTGGAATCTCTTGGCATCATACATCAAATCAGTTGCCCGTACACTCCACAGAAAATGGCTATATGGAGAGAAAACATAGACATATTCTACAGGTAGCAAGAGCCCTGAAGTTTCAGAGTTTAGTACCAATGATATTTTGGGGAGACTGCATTAGAACATCTGTGTATTTGATTAATAAGTTGCCTAAATATGTGTTAGAAGACAAATGCCCTTATGAGATGTTGTACAATAAGTCTGCTAAGTTAGACCATCTGAGAGTATTTGGATGTTTGTGCTTTGCAAGCAATTTACCAGGAGGAGATAAGTTGATAACTAGAGCAAAGAAATATGTCTTCATATGTTACTCTGAAACACAGGACTACATGGTATATGACTTGGAATCTAGAAGAGGCATAGTAAGTAGAGATGTCACATTCAAGGAGTATCTTTTTCTTTTCAAGAGGGATCAGATAGCAGTGAAGATTCATTTCCATGTGAACCAGTGGGTATTGTACCTGAAGAATCAGTGGACAACAATCATAATCATCACTCACAAGATCAGAATCCTACTGATAATTCTGGGGATGACACTACACCTAGAGTTGCAGACTCCTCTCTACCTTCAATCTCTCCACCATTAGCTGCCACCCACAGGTAGACCCAACTACACAAGTCTCACAACCACATGGTACATAAGAATCATACTCAGACCATCTTTATCACTAACATCAACAATAGATAGTAGTTCAATCAGAGGAGGAATTGAACCAAATGAAGTGCCAGTATATGAGGAGCCTGTGATACCTGCAATGCGCACTAGAAAGTCTGGTAGAACTTCAAAACCTTCTATCTGGCTCAAAGATTATGTGACTACAACCAAGTCCAGTACTGAACATCCCTACAGTATTTCTAATTTCATTACCTATGATTATTTATCTAAGAACTATAAATTCTTTTTAGGATTATTCTCAGTAGCTACTGAACCAAAGTCCTTCAAGGAGGCTTGTCTTGACCAGTGTTTTAAAAGGCGTGGGCGTAAGGCGAGACGTTTTACATATGCCTCGGCGAGGCGTAAGCCCCGAGGCACGGGGCATAATCCCCATAGGTATTTAATTTTCAATATTTTATAAAATAATATAATGACAGTAAATACTTATAAATATGTAAAATTGTATAAATTGAAGAAAGTTATAAATATGTGAAATATATATATATATATATATATATATATATATATATATGTAATATCTAGCATGATTCTTAAGTATAAATAATGCATACAAATCACGTATAACATCTTTAACTTTCAAATAATTAAAAACTTATCTTTAAAAATGATCAAACTCCATATTTTACCTTCCTAAAAGTAAATAATTAATAAAATCTTATTAGTACAATAATTAAAATATTACTCCTTCATGAATAAATACAAATTAGTTTAAGATATCAAATTAATAAAAGTGTATAACAAGGAGGGACAAATGAACTAAGACACACCAATAACAAGTGAAGATATAAATTCGCAATACTATGTCTCATTATTAGAGTTATGCTCAATCTTCATATTTCTATCGATGAATAGAACTTTTATCATTAATTTGTTAAAGAATTTTGAAGGTCATCAATATTAATTAGGAAATTCGACACGTGATTTGCGTTAAAATGTTAGGCGAGCCCTGAGCGTTGGGCGTTAGGCGTGTTTAGGGTGCACGGTCGGGCACTTGAGGCGTAAGCCTCACAGAACTAAGCCCCATACATGAGCCCCATGACGTTTTGCAAGTGCCCCACCCAGGGGCGAGCCCCGGACGAGTCCCAGAAATACCTTTTAAAATACTGGTCTTGACAAGGCATGGGTGGAGGCCATGGAAGCAGAAATCAAGGCATTTGAGGACAACTCAACCTGGGAGGTAGTGGGCCTTCCTACTGGCAAAAGAGCTATAGGCTCAAAATGGGTGTTCAAAATTAAATACAAGGCCAATGGTGAGGTGGAGAGGTATAAAGCTATGCCGGTGGCCAAGGTTTACACACAACAAGAAGGGTTGGATTACCATAAAACCTTCTCGCCTGTTGCAAAAATGGTTATTGTTAGGACCATCATCAGTATTGCAGCCTCTAAAGGTGAGAATCTCTTTCAAATGGATGTAGTTAATGCTTTCCTGCATGGTGATCTTTATGAGGAGGTTTACATGTGCTTGCTGATAAGTAGGGATTTTGACTACTTATTAGCGCTTTTTAACTTTTGTTGTAGTCCAAAAATGCTTAATTATATTCCCGAAAACTAATAAAATATGCTTAATTGCAGGAGTATTGGAAAATAAGCCACTAAGATGAAAGCCAGCTCAAGAAAGAGTGATATGAACTCAAGGACAAAAATCAAGCACAGAAGCTCAAGTGCAGACCACAGATTTTCATCTGCGGCCGCAGAATGTGAAGAAAATTTAACTGAGTCTAAGTGCAAAGTGCGGACCACACAATAATTGTGCGGCCGCAGAAGCTATGCAAGAGCTAAAGTTTAGAGAGTCTCATTTCAAGCTAAAAAAAAAATGCGGACCGCGCAATAATTATGCGACCGCAGAAATCAGCTACGCGGCCGCACTCTTGCCTCAAGGTTTCCACAAGCAAAGGGAGAATAAAGTATGCAGGTTGCTGAAATCATCATATGGCCTGAAACAGGCATCAAGATAATGTAATATTAAGTTGGCTGAGGCACTTTTAACAGGAGGTTATGCACAAAGCTCTCATGATCATTCATTGTTTACAAAAAGGGCAAGATCATATATTATCATCGTCTTGGTCTATGTGGATGACTCACTCATAACTGGTAGTAGTCATGCCCTTGTAGAGTCAGCCAAATAGACATTGCATAATTCATCCAAGGTGAAAGATCTAGGAAAACTTAGATTTTTCCTGGGAATTGAAGTCTTGAGATCAGACAAGGGAGTACTACTCACTCAAAGAAAATATGCACTTCAACTAATCTCAGACACCGGGCTTGCTGCAGCTAAACCTATTAGTACACCTATGGAACTTAACCAAAAGTTAACTACCATTGACTATGACAAGCATGTTGGTCACACTGGAGATGTAGAGTTACAAGATATGGTGAGCTATCAAAGGCTTATTGGGAAGCTCATTTACCTAACAATTACTAGACCTGATCTATGTTTTGCAGTACAATGTTGAGTCAGTTTATGCAGCATCCCAAACAGTCTCATTGGGATGATGCCCTGTGAGTTGTCCGCTATGTTAAGAGTTCCTAGGACTTGGGATACTGATGTATAAAGCCCAAATCAATCAGCTTTCTGTGTATTGTGATTCAAACTGGGCAGGGTGTCTAAACACTAAGAGGTCAGTGACTGGCTACATTGTCAAACTTGGTGATTCCTTACTTTCCTGAAAATCAAAGAAACAACCTACAGTTAACAGGAGTTCAGCTGAAACTGAATATCGAAGCCTTGCAGTAGCTGTTGCAGAGATCACTTGGGTGTTAGGATTGCTCAAGGAGTTACAAGTAACAGTTCATGTTCTAATTACTTTATATTGTGATAGCAGAGCAGTTTTGCAAATAGCTACCAATCCCATCTTTTACGAGCGGACCAAACATATAGAGATTGATTGTCATTTTGTACGGGAGAAGATCAAAGCAGGCTTGATTAACCCTCAATGCATCTCCACTAACCTCCAATAGGCAGATTTAATGACCAAGGGCCTTGGCTTAGTACAACATCATTTCCTCTTATCCAAGCTTGGAGTGCTCGACGTCTTTTACCCTCCAGCTTGAGGAGGAGTATTGATATATATATGTAGAGGAGTATGCATATGTGTGCATGTGTGGAGGTTTAAATGTGTGTGGGTTCATTATGTAATTACTATAACTTGGGCGGTTAGTTAGTTATGAGCTGTCAACTACTAACCACCACAGTTATATAACAGACCCCTTCTCCTTTAATTGAAATCAATTGAACAATACAAAATTCTTCCCTTCACTTCTTCTTTCTCTCAGCTGATCTACTCGTTTTCATGTCAATTAATCCTTGATTATCTGTAAGAATTTATCAATAACTAACAATTCTCGTTTAGGAAGATATCATCAAAAGGGAAAAATTCAACAGTCCCTTCATTTAATGTTGAAAAAATAATTTATTGCTTTTCGATCCTATTTTAAATGCTGACAGCATAAGGGCCAAGCCCAAAACCATTTTTGGATATAAAAGTGTCAATTTGGTTTGGAATATTAATTCTATGACGGAAGATGATGTTTTACAAACCAAGGAAGATATTCAGACTAAAAAAGAAAAAGAAAAGGTGATGTAATACTCCTATCTGAAAAATATTCTCATCACTCTAGATTTGATAAGTTAAGTAACAGCCTGCCATAGCCTTATCAGGTATAAAAGAACAACTAGGAAAGGATTTAACTAAATTAAACCGCTAGCCAGTATGTTGATACAAACCGGCCATTCACCAATTAATTACAACAGATGGAGAAGTTGACTCCACAATGCATCACTTCCATGATATATATATAGGAGTATATCATTTGGACTATATATATAACAACATTTTTCTATTGTTTTTTTTAAAAATATTTCTTTCCCTTCCTTTCTGTGTTGTACAATTTTGACCATTGCGAAGTACGGCCATTAATTATAAAGTTGTAGCTTACATATTCCTATTACCTCGTTTGACTTTTCAATGGGCATACATTGTAGTCATATATTGTTTTAAGAAAAGATGTTCTCTCAATTGCTTACGGAAATAAATATAATGTCGTGTAATATTCCAATCTACTAATAATAATATGTATCTTTGAGATTAAACTTGCACTACAACGCGAACACCAGAGTTTAACTCTTACTTTCTTATATATCGATCTCTTGCGTGTGTCTCAATTTGAGATTTGACTAGAGTGTTACATATAGTGTAAACCATCAACTTGAAGCTTTTGTGTTTACTTTTGTGCTTATTTACAAGTTTGATGCCAACCTTGTTCTGATTTGATTTGTTATAGGGGTAGAGATTAAATTTTAGACACACATAAAGCAATTGAAATTCTTATTTTAAAAACAATAACAACAACAACAACCCAGTAAAATTTCACTAATGGGGTCTGGGGAGGATAGCGTGTACGCAGACCTTACCCCCTACCCCGAAGGAGTAGAGATGTTATTTTCGAAAAACCCTCGGCTCAAGAAAACAAAAAGACAGAAGGACAAAAGGAGACAATGTTAGTAACACCACAACAATAATAGGAAAAATAGGAACACCATAAAATCTAGAAGAAAGATGCAAAGCAAAGGGAGACAATATTAATATCACCACAACAATCATAAGAAAAATAGGAACACCATGAAATCCAGAAGAAATATGCAAAGCAAAAACGATAGTTAGTAAATAGGACATGCACTGAAAAGTGAAATAGTAAGACACAACATTGCCCCTAGTTATCTTAGACAAAAACCCTACATGACTAGTCCCACAATGGTACGAAGTAAGGCATGACTCAACTACCTCCTAACCTACAACCTTAATACTCGACCTCCAAATCTTCCTATCAAGTGTCATGTCCTCGGAAATCTAGAGCCTCACCATATCCTGCCTGATCACCTCTTCCCAATACATCTTAGGTCGCCCTCTACCTCTTCTCGTGCCCTCCACAACCAGCCGCTCACACCTCCGTACCGGAGCATCTAGACTTCTCCTCTGAACATGTCCGAACTATCTAAGCTTCGCTTCCCGCATCTTGTCATCTTGTCTTATTTAAAAAATAATATTTTATTCAACCTCATCTATGCAAAAGTGGTTATTTTGTCAATCAGCATAAACATTTTATATTAGGTTCATGCATAGAACAAACTGATTAGCTAAATGCTTCAGAAAAGTACACCATAGTTTATGAAGGTTGTAACTTGAGTGTTATATCTCAATGTCAACACCCAAATTATGTCATCACAAATTATAAAATAGAGTTAAAAAACAAAGAATGATTGATATCTAGGACACGGATCTGTTGTTTATCACTAAAATATTTAGTATAAAGTAATTTGTTTACCCGAAAAACGGATAGAGTTTAATTTGTACGTAATTCTAAGGATATGTGGTATAATTTAATACAAATTGTAAGGATAAATAGAAATCTCAAATACGGATACCAAATAAACAAGGTTGGAGAGAAGATGATTTTTAGGACTAAACAAGATAAATCAATTTATGAATCTTAAAAGAATAACTCTTCAATATATGAGTGTATGGTGCTTGAATTTACAATGTAAACCAAAGAACTGCCCTCTACAGAAATATAGCCATCCTCTTTATAGTGGAGGATCCAATTTAGATATAATTAAAAATACATAGTGGAAAACCCATGATAAATCAGCTTTTCCCTAATTTTCGCTGGGATTCTCTCCCTTAGTGTGGCTCTTGTCTGTGAGCTCGAGCTCGATCGGCTTCGATGCTGGTCGGTATTGCTTCTAGAGCTCGATGTGGGCTCGGAATCAGGTGATGATTCGGGCTCGGTATCGGTTGGCCTCTGCCCCTTAAGTTCGAAATTATCTCATCATAGTTCGATTCGGACTCGAGCTCGATAATGACTTCGAACTCGGTGTTTGACTTATACTTGAAATCTGAAGCTCGTTCATACCATCTTCGGAACCCATCTCGTTATTACGAAATTTTTCTTCGATCCATTATGTTTTGACCTCGATCGATCGTACGAAAGCCGAAATCAATTTCGACCATATACAGATAGTCCCCTCGTTTCTCGAGTAGAATGTGGTGAGAAACGATATGATTTCTCAATGGCTCGATTGAATATGCGCTGACGTTTGCATCGATCCCGACCATGACGTCCGTGATAGCTGTCTGTCACTTTAGCTTATCAAGGCATTTAATGCGTGTCAGACGGTGGTTGGCTACCGCTGATATTGAACCGTCATTGCTTTAATCTATAAATAGCCCTTCCCTCCACTATTTATCACTTTTACGTCTTCAATCTTCAAAAAATATTTAAGTTCTTTTTCGTCTCTTCTGAGTTCATTCACTGATCTGTGACTCTTTTCTGCAAAATTCTTCTTCTAAACCACCAAATCTTTGTCACCTTCTTTAAATCCAAAAATGGTGAAGACATAAAAAATCGTCCCCCCAAAAGAAAAAGTTTCTTCTTCCCAATCTGCCGCCGATAAAACATCGGTGGATCTACGACCCGAGGAGTACGTTCCGACGGCATGTGTTCTTACCTCCGATTTCAAACTCGATAAAGGTTCGCTGGTTCCTGGCCGATGTGAGCCCGCATCGAGATATATTTATTCGATAACTGGGGGGTATGTCGAGCAGATAAAAAAAGATTGTAACTGGGGGAACAAAGAAGTGGTAGTGCCGTCTCTCGAAGAGAATATTACTACTCACGTGAGAAGGTTTTTAAGTGTGTACATATAACCTTTCACGTTAGGTCCCCTCGACCCTGTTATCATAGATTTTTATCGTAAATACCTAATAACCCTAGGCCAGATCCATCCTTCTTTTTGGCAGATCTTTATTTTGATCCGGTACTTTGTGAACAAAATCGAGGGGATGCCTTTCACCCTCGATCATCTCATCCGATTGTACCGTCCTTGACTTTTTCGAGGAGGGTTAATAAAACTTCAACGTCGAGCTACCAAGGCTCTATTCTCGAGCATAGACGAGGACAAGGATTGAGGCTGGATGTGCAGGTTCATTCGAGTAAGGACTTTGGACCTGATTCCGACTGAAAATATGCCTTTTCCCGAGGAGTGGAACATGAAGCGTAAGTGTAATTCTGTTGTTATCTCCTACTATTTTGTCCTTTCATTTCTTTTCTCACCGATATCCCCCTTTTTGTGATGCAGCGATTCCCTGGATGCCCGACGCAGTGCCCGATCTCAATAACTGGGTACATGATTTGGTTTCGAGCTCCTCATACGCCAAGCGCTCATGGAGTGACTTGTCAAACGGCCGATGGGAGGCCAAAAATCATGGTAAGCCCCTTTCTTATATTTTTTGGTAGTTCGAACAATATGCTTTTCATACACTTTAATAAAATTTCCCGTATGTAGGTATGGGAAAAGATGCAGTTTTGAGGCCCTCGTCCGTCGAGGAAGAGGCTTCGGCCTCTGTCCCAAAGCCGGTGAAAGATAATAAGAGGAAAAGATCCTCCGTTCCCGAAGATCTAAAACCGAAGAAGAGGACGGTTCGTAAGCCGAACAAGAATACCATTCCTTTGACCGTAGAATCAGTTCTGCGTCTATGGGATGATGAAGAAGAAAATGATGGGTCCGCGCTGGCAGCCCGAACAAAGAAGACCACCGACGTTCCACATGCAGCTGGATCGATGGTGGTTCATAAGGCTCCACCTCGAACTGAGGATATATCGGAGAAAGATTCGGGCAGAGTCCCCGAGTTGTTGGAGATCGAAGATGCTAAGCCAACAGATGGGGGATATGTTTGAAGGGGCTCTCCTCGAATCTCTTCGAACCGAAGAGAATGCTCCAAGTAATTCACTTGGGGAAGTAGCAATCGAAGACTCGCCCACCTTCCCTGCTTTTTTCGTAGGGGCGATATCGGGAAGCCCAAGCTTTGGGGGCCCTCGAACTAGACAAGCCTCATGATGGAGAGGATCCTTTTCGTGACCTGTTTATCGGTGTCGAGGACGCTACCGGTACAAGTGACGCATCAGATCTTTTTCACGGAGTGCAGCAGGCTTTGAATCAGGTAAGCCTTAAATTATTTTGTTGGCATTACCTTTATGTTTGATTTTCTTTTCTAATTTCATTTCTTCTTTCTTTGCAGGCCGCAACAATTCATCGAGAAGCATGTTCTCGGTCCCGAACCGAGCTACGTCGATATAAGGCCGACCTTCAACGGGTTATGGAGGAGAGGAACTCCCTTAAACTCCTCTTAGGGCAAAGGGGAGATGAAATAAAAGACATCTGAGCTGAGTTGGCCAAGGCTTACCAAGATCAGACTGATCTGTCCGAGCAGGTAATGATACTTTTAAAAGCCTATGGGCTCGATACCGGAATGATGGCTAATTTTTCGGTCTCACAGCAGCAGTAGAAAATTGAGATGATCGGAAAACTTTGTGAGGAGGTCGATGTGATAAAAGCAGAGTCTTTGAAGTGGAAAGAAGGTATGGATCGCTTTGCTGTAGAGAAATAAGCTGCTCGAGCCCAATTATCATCGGCCGAAAACCAACTTCATAGTATGAAGGAGAAAAGCTCAGTTCAAGCAAGAAGAATAGAGGAGCTTGAGGCTCGGTTGGCCTCTGAACTTGCGAAGGCCGAATATAACGCTGAAAAGGCAAAGGCCGATGCGGATGCACTCGTGGCCGTCTATAGGGCCGATGCAAGAAAGAGAAGCAGCCGAGACTGCCAATACTCGAGCACATTGGGTCACTAAACTTGCTAAGTGCCGATCTCGAAGGGAGACCCTTGAGGAGATCCATGCTCGAGGTTTCGATCTCGCTGAAGAGATAAAAATGGCTAAAGAACTCGAAGCCGATGCTGAAGCCTTGGCTTCCGATGATGACGATGATGATAATGATGACAATGATAGAAGTAAGAGCGGGTCCGAGAACCGGGGGGGAGGGGCCGGTGGAGAAGAGACCGCTCCCAGAGATAATCAAGAAACTTAGCCCTTAGTTTCTATGTTGTAATCAATCATGTAAATAATCTTGTATATATATATATATATATATATATATATATATATATATATATATATATATATATATATATATATATCTTTTTTCTTTTACCGAGTCGCTTCTGTTTTGTTTCCGGCCTTGTGAAGATTTTATTCATGCCTTATGAATGTTTTCATAAGGATTTAGGCAATTTGATCGAATTTGGACTTCGCAGACTTTATAACCGAGTGAATGCTTACTCAAACTTGAAATAAGGTAGCCCATAGGCTTAGTAGTCGAGTTGAGTGACTGTTTGAACTTGAAGTGATATAGCCCTTAGGCTTATTAGTTGAGTGAGTAATTCAAACTCGAAGTAATATAGCCCGTAGGCGTAATAGTCGAGTGAGTGCTTGCTCGAACTCGAAATAAAAATAGCCCATGGGCTTAGTAGTCGAGTGAATGATTCGAACTCGAAGTAATATAGCCCATAAGCGTAATAGTTGAGTGAGTGCTTGCTCGAATTCGAAATAAAAATAGCCCGTGGGCTTAATAGTCGAGTGAATGATTCGAACTCGAAGTAATATAGCCCGTAGGCATAGCAGTCGAGTGAGTACTTGCTCGAACTCGAAATAAAAGTAGCATGTAGGCTTAGTAGTCTAGTGAATGTTTCGAACTCGAAGTAATGTAGCCCGTAGGCGTAGTGGTCGAGTGAGTGCTTGCTCGAACTCGAAATAAAAGTAGCCCATAGGCTTAGTAGTTGAGTGAATGATTCGAACTCGAAGTAATATATCCGTAGGCGTAGTAGTCGAGTGAGTGCTTTCTTGAACTTGAAATAAAAGTAGCCCGTAGGCTTAGTAGTCGAGTGAATGTTTCAAACTCAAAGTAATGTAGCACGTAGGCGTAAAGGTCGAGTGAGTGTTTGCTCGAACTCGAAATAAAAGTAGCCAGTAGGCTTAGTAGTCGAGTGAATGTTTCGAACTCGAAGTAATGTAGCCCGTGGGATTATTAGTCGAGTGAGCAATTTCGAACTCAAAGTAATGTAGCCCGTGGGCTTATTTGTCGAGTGAGTGATTTCGAACTCGAAGTAATGTAGCCCGTAGGCTTGATAGTTAAGTGGTGTTGCTCGAACTCGTTGATTTACCTTAAGCTTGTTTGCGTAATAAATCTTGGATATAAGATATTGGTAAAGAAGAAATTTTTCTTTCCAAGTCATTGTACATGTGTTCATGTTTTGTGTCAGGGCTCGAGCCAACTATATGAGCATGGTTCGTTTTGACCATTTAGCTCTTACAATTTTTCCTATAGGAACCCTGTTGTTATGAAGTAATTTTCTTGCATCGAACTTGATATATGGCTAATGCCCCCAGTATTCGAGGTAGATTGTAAAGAGGCCTCGGATACTGTCGATTTATTTCTAAGTTAGCACGATCAATGGTTGCCTCATTAAAAACCTTGCCAAAAAACCCATTTGGGATAAAACCGATCGAAGGGAAAAAGAGTGCGATGCATGCTTTCAGACCTAGGGCTTTGTGTTGAATGATCTATCCTTGTTCCTGATCGAACTACTACAAGGGTTAGTTTTTGAAATATAAACGAACATGGAAGGGTCGTACCTTAGCAGTAGTATCGTTTTAGGTGCGACACATTCCAATTGCTTGACAATTGTTTACCGTTTATAATACCGAGCTTGTATGATCCTTTTCCGACGTTTTCGAGAACCTGATATGGTCCTTCCCAATTCGGTCCTAGTTTTCCTTCGTTTGGATTTTAGGTACTGAGGGTGACTTTCCTTAGCACTTAGTCCCCAAGTTTAAAGTGGCGAAGCTTGGTCCTTCGATTCGCTGCTTTTGGGCAGCCAATTGGACGAAAGCAACTTCTCATTTTTCATCCGATAATTCGAGGCTAGTGTTCATAGCCTCGTTATTTGACTTTTCTGTTGTATATCGAAACCTGGCACTAGGTTCCCCGACTTCGACTGGAATCAAGGCTTCAGAGCAATATACTAAGGAGAATGGGGTCGCCCCCGTACTAGATTTTGATCGATATGCCCAAAGAACTTTGGGCAGGATTTCTCTCCATTTTCCTTAGTGTCATTCATCCTCTTCTTTAGGTTTGGAATGATAGTTCTGTTCGTTGATTCGGCCTGTCCGTTCCCACTGGGGTGATACGGTGTTGATAATATCCTTTTTATTTTGTGGTCTTTGAGGAATTTCATCACTTTGCTGCCGACAAACTGTTTCCCATTGTCACACACTATTTCGGCGGGTATCCCGAATCGACATACGATATGATCCCAGATAAAGTCTATAACCTCTTTCTCTCTTACTTTCACGAACACCTGTGCTTCAACCCATTTAGAGAAATAGTCAGTCATAAATAAAATGAACTTAGCTTTACCTGGGGCCGATGGCAGAGGGCCGATGATATCCATTCCCTATTTCATGAATGGCCACGGCGATAAGATCGAGTGAAGTTGCTCTCCGGGCTGATGTATCATTGGTGCAAACCTTTGACATTTTTCACATTTTCGAACAAACCCTTTTGCATCTTGTCCATATCGATTCAATATACTTATTCCTCCAGTCCCAGGTTAAGCTTGTAGAATTTATCTTGGCATGACCTTCTTCGATCACGAATCTCGAGAGCTGAACGACAGTCCCCGAGCTTATCTCGCCTTCCTCGACCGATGATCCCAAATTCGCAAGTGCATCGGCCTCACTGTTTTGCTCTCGTGGAATATGCTGTAAGGTCCATTCTTTGTAATGGTGCAAAGTGACCTGTAGTTTGTCCAAATACCTTTGCATTCTATCTTCTCGAATTTTGAAGGTTTTGTTTACTTGATTTACCACCAGCAAAGAGTCACACTTGGCTTCAATGACTTCTGCTCCCAAGCTTTTAGCTAGCTCGAGACCTTGCTCTTCTCAAACTAGGACACCGCTTACCGCGATTTTTGATACTGCCAAGTACAAGCAAAGTTTTTCGTCTGTTTTTGGAGTATGAAGCAGTGGTGGGCTCGATAGATATCGTTTTAATTCTTCTAATGCCTGTTGGCATTCCGAGGTCCAAGCGAAATCGTTCTTTTTTTTGAGTAGAGAGAAAAAATTGTGACTTCGATCTGACGTTGAAATGAATCGGCCCAAGGCTGCACTCCATCCCGTTAGCTTTTGCACGACTTTTACGCTGTCCACGATGGCGATGTCTTTGATGCCCTTGATTTTATCGTAGTTAATCTTGATCCCCCGATTTGACACCATGAAGCCGATGAACTTGCCCGACCCGACCCCGAAAGCACATTTCTCGGGGTTGAGTTTCATGTTGTATTTCCTTAAAATCTTGAATGTTTCCTGCAAATGGGTCAAATGGTCCTCTGCGCGCAGGGAATTAACTAGCATGTCATCAATATAAGCTTTCATTGATTTACCTATTTGTTCTTCGAACATTTTGTTTACTAGGCGTTGGTAAGTAGCTCCTGTATTTTTTAGCCCGAAGGGCATCACATTATAACAATATGTTCCATACTTGGTGACAAATAAAGTCTTTTCCTGGTCTTTCGGGTTTATTTGGATTTGATTATACCCGTAATAGGCATTGAGAAAAGTAATTAAGGACCTCGTGGCCGGCCGTGGCATCGATCATGTGATCGATGTTGGGCAGCGGAAAGGAATATTTGGGGCATGCTTTGTTCAAATCCTTATAATCTACACACACTCTAAGTTTGTTCCCTTTTTTAGGAACTACAACTACATTGGCTAACCATTTAGGATATTTCACCTCCCGAATGGACTCTATTTTGAGAAGTTTAGTTACCTCGTCCTTTATGAATGCGTGCTTTACCTCGGACTGGGGTCTTTTCTTTTGCTTCACCGGTCTGAACCTAGGGTCCAAGCTTAGCCGATGCTTCGTTATATCCGGTGGGATCCCTATTATATCTAAATGGGACCAAGCAAAACAATCTACGTTATCGATAAGAAATTAAATAAGTTTTTCCTGAGTTCGGGGGTTAACCCCGTTCCCAGGTATACTTTTCGTTCGGGCCAGTGCTCGATTAGTATGACTTGCTCCAATTCCTCAATCGTTGATTGGGTAGCATCGGAATCATCGGGAACTACGAAGAATCGAGGGATCTTTTGATCATCATCTTCATCGATCTTCTGGTTGGGTTAAAATTGATGTCTGTGATTGCTATTTGGCATCTCGTTCCCCTTTTGAGTCCGATCCTTTTTTTTGGTGACGGCGAGGATATCTGATTTGCTTTCTCGACGGCAAACATTTCTCTTGCGGCTGGTTGTTCTCCGTACACTGCTTTGACTTTCCTCGATGTTGGGAATTTAAGAACGTGGTGTAGGGTCGAAGGTATAGCTCTCATGTTGTGGATCCATGGCCTTCCAAAAAGAGCGTTGTACCTCATGTCGCCTTTGATTATGTATAACTTCATTTCCTCGTTGGTCTCGGCCACATTAATCGGCAGAATTATCTCTCCTTTGGTGGTTTCACATACCATATTGAATCCGTTTAGAACAGGGTTACAGGTACGACCTGGTTCTGTAGACCGAGCTGTTCTACAACCTTCAATCTAATGATGTTGGCCGAGCTACCTGGATCAATTAACACACGCTTAACTTTAGTTTTATTCATAAGTACGGATATTACCAGTGCATCGTTATGAGGTTGTATGACTCCTTCTGCATCTTCATCATTCAAGGACAAAGTTCCTATGGGTGCGTAATCCAGAGTTCGAGATCATTTTCCCCTCACAATCAATGTCTTAGTACGTTTAAGCACCGGCCCTTGAGGGGTATCAACGTCGCCGATGATCATGTGGATGACGTTCTGTGGTTCTTCTTGTTCGTTTTGTTTGCAAAAATCCCTGTTTTGAAATGCTTCTTCTCCCTGTCACTTAAAAATTCTCGAAGGTGCCCTTTATTGAATAACTGGGCTACCTCCTCTCTTAGTTGCCTGCAATCTTCCGTTCTATGGTCATGTGTGCCATGATATTCACATATTTGATTGGGATTACTTTGGGCAGGATCGGTCTTCATGGGTCGAGGCCATTTAGTATCTTTGATGCGTCCGATAGCTGACACGATGGCGGATGCATCAATGTTATACTCCGATAGCCGAGGTGCTTCCTTAGATCCGGTAGGCCTGTCAAACCCACTTCTATCCGTCAGCCCCCGAGACCCTTGACCTCGATCACTTCTTCTGTTGCTTTGTCCAGGGTTATGTCTCGATTTATTGATTCCGTGGTTTTCACTATACGGTCGGTATCGGTCCCTAATCGGACCTTGTTCTTGATTGATATCCCTTAGAGCAGCGGGTTTAGCCCCCAACTGATTATCTTCGACTCTAATTTTTGATTGGTACCGATTGTGCACATCGGCCCAAGTGATAGCTGGGTACTCGATCAGGTTGTGCTTCAGCCACCATGATGCCGTCAAACTTCCTTCGTTCAAACCTTGAGTGAAAGCCTGAACAACCCAATCGTCTGTGACTGGTTGCAGATCCATTCGTTCCATTTGAAAACGAGATACGAACTCCCTTAGCATCTCGTTATCCTTTTGTCTTACCTTGAAAAGGTCTGATTTCCTCGCTGCGATCTTTATGGCCACGGCATGTGCCTTTACGAAAGAATCTGCTAACATGGCAAATGAGTCGATCAAATTCGGTGGTAAGTTGTGATACCAAATCATTGCTCCCTTCGAGAGGGTCTCTCCAAATTTTTTTAACAACACAGATTCGATTGCATCATCCTCCAAATCATTTCCCTTGATGGCACACGTGTAAGAGGTGATGTGTTCGTTGGGATCGGTCGTTCCGTTATATTTGAGAATTTCGGGCATACGAAATTTTTGGGGATTGGTTTTGGGGCTGCGCCCGAGGGAAAAGGCTTTTGCACGAATTTTTTGGAATCCAACCCTTTTATCATTGGTGGAGCCCCCGGTATCTCGACCTTGGAATTATATGTTTCTACTTTTTTATCGTTGGCTTCGACCCGCTTTGTGAGCTCCTCGAGTATTTTAGCAATTTCGGGAGTAGTCCCTGATTCTTGCTCATTTGACCTCACTATGGCTGGCTCCGTTCTGTGGAAAATTTCTCGAGGTGGACTGGGCTCCGGCCTGCTTGGTAGCTGGGTTTGGCTCTGCAACTGAGCTATCGCTACCTGTTGGGCTTGCAACATTTCAAAAATCATACGCAAGCTAACGCCTATTTTCTCAATGTTATGGGTGTCTCGAGCTGCAAACCGAGTGCCACCATGAATGCTATTTTCAGGTTTAGAATGTAGGTTCGCCTCAATGGCCACATGCAAATTGATATCTATCGGCACTCTGATCCGAGCTCCAACGGCGTTGACAAGTGATCTTTCGGTACTGGGCGTCAAGTTGTTATTCTCATCTTGAAGACCAGTTTCGTTATCGATAGGTAAGTCTATTCGATTGGTAGTTAGTCGTTGCTAATCCGAAATCCAAGATACTTTCAGAAACAAGCGCAACATGGTGTATTTTTGCAGATTCGTATCAAATAACCATTGTTATCCTTAGCCCCACGATGGACGCCAAACTGTTTACCCGAAAAACGGATAGAATTTAATTTGTACGTAGTTCTAAGGATATGTGGTATAGCTTAATACAAATTGTAATGATAAATAGAAATCTCAAATACAGATTCCAAATAAACAAGGTTGGAGAGAAGATTATTTTTAGGACTAAGCAAGATAAATCAATTTATGAGAATAACTCTTCAATATAGGCCAAAGAACTGCCCTCTACAGAAATGTAGTCATCCTATTTATCGTGGAGGATCCTACTTTAGATATAATCAAAGATACATAGTCGAGAACCCATGATAAATCAGCTTTTTCCTAATTTCCGCCGAGATTTTCTCCCTTAGTGTATTTGCAACGGCTCTTGTCTGTGAGCTCGAGCTCGATCGGCCTTGGTGCTGGTCGGTATTGCTTCTAGAGCTCGATGTGGACTCGGAATCAGGTGATGATTCAGGCTCGGTATCGGTTGGCCTCTGCCCCTTAAGCTCGAAATCATCTCATCATAGTTCGATTCGGACCCGAGCTCGATAATGACTTCGAACTAAGTGTTTGACTTATACCTGAAATCTGAAGCTCGTTCATACCATCTTCGAAACCCATCTCGATATTACAAAATCTTTCTTCGATCCATTATGTTTTGACCTCGATCTATCGTACTAAGGCCGAAATCAATTTCTATCGTATACGTAACTATTGGTAGAAAAAGACAGTTCAAGAAATTAGATTAACTCATTGACTAGCTACTAAGGCAGGTTGGTGTTGTGGATATAAAACCCCAACGGTTTTCAAGAAAGTAGAGAAAAAACTGTTTCTCAGAACCCCTTAAATATTATCTCTAGTTTTTATTTAAAAGCAACCAAACACTTCTTGTACATTTAATCCACCATTACTGAAAGGAAAGCATCATCAGAGAAGAAGAAGAAGTAGAAGCAGAGATGACATTAGTTTGGTCTCCAGAAACAGCTTCTAAAGCATATCTTGACCCTATACAAACGGTGAGCAATAACAGTTTATACTTCTATTAATTTGTCTCTACTTACGTGCGTACCTTTTAACCTTTTTCCTTCAAATTTGTTCTGGGGATTACAATCATATGCAGTGTGAGATATCAAGTAAAACCAGCGCTGCAGAATTTTTGGCAGCCATGGCTGGAGGGTACAACGCAAAACTAATAGTTGAAACATGGAAGAAAGATGAAAATGGCGAAGCAAATATCACAACGAGCATAGGTAATAAATCGTGTGAAAGCTTAGACGGTTAGAAAATACGCTTTTATTTATTTACTTATAATATGTTATTATGAGTCGAAGTCAGGAAATTCAACAAGAGTGTTCAAATTTTGAACACCCTTTGCCAGTGGGCTATGTAAGGGTGTTCAAAGTCTATTTTTAATCAATAACAAGTACTACATATTTTAAAAATAATATTTCAGCGAAGGTTGGTCAGTTACATAGCTTCGTCCCTCGTTATTATGGGTAGTGGGAAGATTTGATTCCATGACCTTTGCCTGATATCATGTTAAATTGTGTGACCACTTATTTAAAACTTTAAAATATTAGAGAAAATACACTTTTATTTACTTAATTATGATATTTTCACCCGGTCTAGCCATCGCCGCGAATCACACGCATGGAAGGCACGTATGCGTCGTAAGGGACGAAGCGTCCAGAGTAGAATACGTCAGTGCCATGCAAAAATTATCGCGCGACGTGTCCTTGCCGGAAGTCGTGGTGGGAGAACATGTGGAGGAGATAATTAGATCAAAGCTGAGTAGGGTTGATTTTCTTGTTGTTGATGGTTGGACAAAAGACTTTACTAGAGCTTTCAATAGTGTTAAACTGAACCAACATGGAGCAATTTTAGTATGTAAAAGTGAAAGCAAAGGGAATAATATAATAAGTAGCACTAAATTCAGCTGGAAAGGGGTCCTTGACGCCAAAAGTACGTGCTATAAGAGCAGTAACAGTTCCAGTTGGAAATGGATTAGAGATTGCTTATATAGCAAGCAATGATGGAAATCTGAAGTACTCCACAAAAATTCCCAAGCGTTGGATTAGTCATGTTGATCGAGGCTCAAGTGAAGAGCATGTGTTTCGACGATGAATAAGTCCTATTTAATTGGGTGTGATTAACATGATGAGGAGCTCAAATACGAAACAGTTAATTTCCTCTTTTTTTTGTATATACAGAAGGATATATAAAATAGTAGGAGCAGTATTTGGTTTAAATAATTTCTGCATAAAAGTCATCGTACTTAACTTTTCTGGTGATGCATATGTAATCTAGTGAAAGATTCGTGTATTATGTACTTACATGTGAACGTACGAAACCTTAAAAAGGGAAGAAAAGAGCAATTTAACGAGAAAATAGCAACTATCGGCTCTTACATGGTAAAGCTTTGAAACTCCTTCATTTTTCTACCAAATGATACTTCATTGAGTTAGACAAAGTGTGTAATTATATTCTCACGCTTGTAAGGGGCGGAATACAAAATCAATACTAAGTATTAATTTGTTGGAGGAAGAAAAAAAGAAAGATAAACATAGTACTTTCTTAGTATTGCTAAAATTATATACTTAACAATACTTCTCATATGTTGAAGGAAAAAACAGGCAAAATGCCAAATTAAATTAGAAAAGAATGCGTATATATGACAAATAATTTTCGTGAACGGAGATAGTAGAAGGAACCGACTGAATAAATATTAAAGTAAGCATTTCGATCAAGTGGAAAGTTATCGCACAAGGGAATAATCACTATTAGAAACACATGGGTTTTCCCACGGCGAAATCAGTGGGAAACTGGGGGAAAATCGAGTTTTCACACCGCACTCCCACTGAAACGGATCACCAGGAAAACGCTTAGTCGGAAATATCTTCCCAGAGAAGAGGTGGAAAATTTCCCACGGTTTTCCCAGCGAATATTTAATAGGAAAAAATAATGAAGTTTCCCGCCAACAATCAGTGAGAAATATTATTAGTAATTTTTATTAATTTTAATACATTAGCCAGGGAAGTGATGGAAAAAATGCATGGGGATCTGAAAATAAAGTATGAACTTGCCCACTGACAACCGTGGGAAATATGCAAATTCTGAAAAATAAAGTATGAACTTTCCCATCGATATCCGTGTGAAACATGTAAATTCTGAAAATAAAAGTATGAACTTTCCCATCGATATCAGTGGGATAAATGCAAATTCTGAAAAAAAAAATGAACTTTCCCACCGATATCAGTGGGGAAATATGCAAGTTCTATAACTAAAGTGACGAACCTTCCCACTGATTCGGTGGGAATGCCGTGGGAAATCTGAAAATTATTTTTGTGCACAATGCTGCTTTTTATACTGCACCACCTGCCAAACAAAACATACAACCACCAACAACCTAAATACAATTAAACATTCACACAAAATTCAGCATCTTCCGATCCATTTCATTAATTAACAACCAACCAAAATTGAAAATACTAGAAACCAATAATGCAACTAAGCATTCAAATAAGAAATTCAACATTCAATCTTATCCAATTGATACATAATATCCAACACCATAGTCCCACCCAAAATCAGATTAATAAAAGAAACCACTCCTTAGTCTTGTTAGAGCGCGATGGAGAACGTGGTAGAGGAAATGCACCAGATGCTAAGAGGGAGTTTAGCTGGGCCTTGAGGCTTTCAACGTCACCAGTGACACGTGTAAATGCAGCATCCTTTCGCCTCATTTCTTCCTCCCTCCGCCTCTCCTCTTCCTCCCCCCGCCTATCTTCTTCCTCCCTTCGCTTTGCCTCATCCTCCCGCGCAGACTTTTCATGTGCATACAACTCAGTGTTCTCTTCTATTCTTCTATTCAATAGCTCAAACTCATCCTGATTAATCGAGGACCTTGAGGAAGAAGAGCCACCAGATCCAAAAGACCGACGACTAGAACTAAACTTTGATACAAGGCCGTAAACTCTTCCCTTATGTACGCCACCAGTTGCCTTAATCCACAAGTCCATATAATTCTCCTGGGATGGTTGGATTAGATTTCCTTGATCATCAGTTAGTTGGCTTTGAATGAACTCCTCCAAGGATTGTTTGAAAGTATTCTGCAAAAAAGTTACAACTATTATATGAACAAATTTAATCAATGAAAAATATTAAAAAGTAACTTGAAATATTACATAGGCTGTCTCGGTTCGTGGCTCGATCCAAGTTGTCTTTGTTCCATCCTTTAGCTCTTCATATGTGTATACTCAAATACCTCATCTTGAGTAACTGGTCTTTTAAAAGACTTTTCCTGTTAAATACCATTTAATGCAGTAAGTTCATTTTGTTAAATTTTTATATTTTTTCACTAGGGACAAAATTTATTTGTTTCACTAAATCATTAAATATTTACAAGTACAATAGCTATTGCTAGAGAATTTCTTTTCTTGGTTGATGCATAAGAGATAAACAACACATGAAAAAAGCAAAATTAAAGTATTATGTCCATGAAACTTCAAAAAAATCAGTTAACTATTCTCAAATTAAAGTGCTATGTCTACGAAACTTCAAAATTATACTGAAAGTAATGTTTGACCTCCTTGAGTGTTCAAAATTAAAGTGCTATGTCTCAAAGAAGATTATGCTTCCAATAAGGTAACTCCCAAAATATACTTTGTTTAGTCCAATTATGATCAAGGCCATAACCAGGTATTCTAGCTGGTGGAGACTCCGTTACCTTAGGTAAATCTTTAACCCTCTCCTAAATTTCCTCACCTGACAAGGTTGGTGGTGGCTCATCATAATCTATTTGATTCTTCATAAACGCACTAGTATTTCTCCTGAACTCATGATCCGTTGGCAATAACCGCCGGTAACAGTCAAACCATGTGTTTTTACCTCCATGTCTCAAAGTGAATGCTTTTATATCTTCTATACAGTAGGGGCAGGCTAACTTTCCAGCAGTCAACCACCCAGACAACATTCCATACGCAAGAAAATCATTAATAGTTCACATCAAAGCAGCACGCAATCTAAAGTTTTGCTTAGTTGATATGTCGTATGTTTCAACACCTTCATGCCACAATAATTTTAGATCATTAATCAACGGCTGCAAATATATATCAATTGAACCTTTTGGATTACTTGGACTCGGAACTATGCAAGTTAGGAACAAATATGAACTTGTCATACACATTTCAGGTAGAAGATTATATGGCATTACAAAGACTGGCCAACATGAATATGGTGCAGCAGAGACAGAAAATGGAGTGAATCCATCTGCACACAAACCCAAACTAACGTTTCTTGGTTCATTAGCGAAGTCTGAAAATATCCTATCAAAATGCTTCCACGCTTCTCCATCCGAAGGATGACACAAAACACCAGTCAGCCTTCTATTTTCATGGTGTCATCTCATATGAGGAGCAGAACTCATTAATACATACATCCTCTTTAATCTAGGTATAATTGGTAAGCAATGCATCTTCTTAACTGCAACTTTCTTACCTTTGGCATTTGTGACTTCCTTAAAATGAGACAGTCCACAAAATTTGCACGCTTCTAGAGCCGCATCATCTTTATAATATAACATACAACCATTTTCACAACAATCAATTTTTGTTGAGAAAAGTCCTAACTTGGAAATCAATTTCTTTGCATTATAGTAATCATTGGGTAAGTTAATGTTTGGACTAACTTTACTCATGAGCCCAATTATAGCATTCATGCCCGCTGGAAAAATATTCCAATCTGATTTAATAGTTAGTAATCTAACTGCAACAAATAACTCAGAGTGCTTTGAGCCTTCATAGAGTGGACGACTAGCCGACTCTAATGATTCATAGAAGCGCTTTGCCTCATCATTGGGAGGTTCAACAACATTTTGTTGGGATTGAACCCCTGGGTAAAAACCAAAAGCATCTGACACCATTTCATGTAATCGAGAATTTTCAACATTATTCTTCATTTGTGTACTTCTCTCATCACTAACTAGATTTTGAAAATGAACATCACCAACACTACAATAGTTCTCTCCATGAACAGTTCACACATAAAGATGAACTTTAATATTTTCCGGTTGTAACAACTTTGTACACTTGCATTTCACACAAGGATACCTAATTGTTCCTTCGTTACGAAATTCAGGAAGTGTTTTTGCATGAGCAATAAATCCTTTAACACCTTCAATAAATTCTTCTTTTAATCCGCAATGATTAGAATGATTCCTATCGTACATCCATCTATGATGTTCACGTTCCATCTAGTACACAAATACACACAAACAAATGAATAGACTTAGAACAATTTATTTATTTCAAGTTAGTTTACAATTAATCTTGAATAGTATACCTTAAAAAACTCACTTAGTTTACAATTAATTATGAATAGTATACCTTAAAGAACTCACTTTTATTCGTCTTTTTATAAGTCAAGAAAAGGCTATGGTTCTAGATCAAATTACTATGAATGAAAAGTACTTTTTCATAGAAATGCTCCTATTAAGTTCTTGAAATCAGTTTAAAAAGTCAAACCAAGATTCTAACACATTGGTTATCATCCATAAATAAATTTAAACTTGGAGGATAGATATAATATTCACAATAAAGGATTTTTTATCAAGGTAAAAGTAATATAAATTTATGTAGTTGTTCTAGCAATTTAACAACTTAACTTATATTTAACAGCTGAAACCAACTTAGAGATTAGCAAATGAAGTTACCTCAAGACTTATAACCTGATTTTGTCTTCTTTCATACTTTTGTATCTTCATTTCCCGGTCACTTAAAAAAGTTGAAAACTTGTAAGCATATATTCTATGAAAACTGTTTGGAGAAATGACTATTAATGTACAAGGATAGAAAAGCAACTTTTCCACTATCATAGAAAATAGTGGAAGAGTATCGAAAACTAGAAGATGAAGAAAAAAAATTTATAACTTTAAGAAAGAGTGTGCTCTTCTCTTGCAATCTAGCTTGAATAGAGTGTATTGCTATTCTAGGTTTTCCCTTCCGTTGTTGCTTTTTCAATTGATGATGCTTAAATAACAGAGTATTTTATGTCATCAAAACTAAATAGGTCAAACACAGTCAAGATTGAGAGGTAACACCAGGAATTTTTGTTGATTTACTTAAACAGAAGAGAATAATGAAATGAAGCTAGTGTTTAAAACTATTACACGATTAACAAAAACTATGGAGTTGTAACCTAAAATCAATAGAAATCTGCTAAAATATCAATACCGCGTGACACTTCTGCAAATTAAAGTTCACTACATATGTCCTTAATATCTTATTTAATCAAACCCCGTAGTTCTAATTAAATGACAGAAAAATAAAGAGAACTAAATTCAAGAATCTGCAAACGTCTTGAAACCTAAAAGCTTAAATTTGCCAGACAAAAAGCCATGAAATTGGACGGAACTAACACCATAATCAGCACATAAATATTGTCACACCCCAACTACATACACACAAAAGGTAGATTTAGGAGATTTGGAATGTTATCTTCAATCTGTTTTAGTATGCATTCAAGCCATACCAACTTCTGTTGAACTCTCCTGTATCAGTTTAGAAATCGATGGAAAATTCTTCGCATTGTGATATTCTGTGTTACACAAGTTGAGATCATATAGTTCGCCATTGCCTTCTTACTAGTAGGACAGAAAATAAAGACAGTAAAAATCCGCTAAATTTAATAAAATTCAAGAATCACTCAAGCAAAACGCATTATCAACAGGGGCAAATGTACAGGACACGATCATGTAACCACAACCCCAAACGACAGGACAAAAGACTGAACCTTCACAGATACAACAACAAAATATAGACAAAAAATTAAATACATCTAAAACTACATCTCTTATTGACCACTACAACTAGATTTTCAACTTAAATCGAGTATTCTCTACTTTAATCAACTTCCTCAATCTTGGAACCTGCACCGCTAGCACCAACAGAAGGACCAACTTAAACTGGAACCCTAGGTTTTTAGGCATTTAGGGTATAATTAGAAAAAGGAGAAAGAAAGGGGAGAGAGAAAGAGAGAGAGAGAGAGAGAGAGAGAGAGAGAGAGAGAGAGAGAGAGAGATAGAGAGGCCTTACCGAAAGCTCACCGATTTTCGAAAATGGGGGAAAAGTCTGGTCTGCGAAGAGAATGAGAGAGAATGAGAGTAAAAAAGAGAAGAAAAATAAAGAGTATACCTAATGTAATAGGAAATACTTTCCCACTGATTCACTGGGTAAATTTGTGGGAATTGTCTTATATAAATTTAATTTTTTTGGTGAAACAATTTTTAAGCTCGCGGATTTTTAGACCAAATATAAGAATTCAAAATTTTGAGCTTCCCACTGCATCGGCGGGAATATTAAAATAATTTTTATCTTAGGTTCCCACCGTTTCACTGGGTAGATTTTAATAATTTTATTTTTAATGACATTCCCACTGATTCGGTGGGAAACAAATTACGCATTTTTTTGCGCCAACTAGTTCCCACCTATAGTCTGTGGGAACGTTTTTAAAAAAAAGGTAAAAGAAAACTTTTTTATTTCCCACTAAATTTTTTTATATTTCCGTGGGAACTGCCACTGATAATATATCTGTGAAAAATTTTCCTGAAAAAATTATATTTTTCTAGTAGTGAATAAAAAGTACCAACTTGTTTCCTCAATTATAAATTAAATCAATCTAGCAAATTTTGAATTTAGCTCCGCATATATAGATTACCCCACTCTTGATGAGGCTTAATTGATTGATGGAAACTAAATTTTCTAATCATGATTTAATAAAATATTTCTAATAATATTCATGAATAAAGTTAATTACTCTTTCTGTCTCAAAATACCTGTCATATTTCGTTTCTCAAGAGTCAATGTAATTAATCTTTGAAGCTAAATCGAATTAGATCAATTTAATATTTGAAAATAAATATTAGGTGTCCAACAATTATTTGCAATTCTTCTCGAGAAAAAATACATGTTAAAATATGGTCATGCAGTTTTACTTTAGAGAAACGAAACTTGTTAACTATTTTATAACAGAGGAGTAATTTTAATTATTAATTAATGAAGACGTATTCTAATTTAGCAAACAAACCAGCATATATGCCCCTAGCCCCCTACTAGTTAATGATAAGGACAACTCGTCAAAAGAGAAAAAGAAACGTACTAGGACAACTCCTGTACTTTCTTATTCAAACATGACGAAGTGATGCAGTATCAAAATAGAGGAAATTCTAACATCAAATGTCTAGATCTTGTGGGAGTCCATCCCATAAATTAAGAAAGAAATTGATTTGCAGCCATCTTTTCTTTCTTATTGTCAAATAAGGTAGGCTGCAGAAGAAAAATGTCAAACTTCTTAGGCGGAAGAAAGAAAAAATTTACATTGCAAATTTTCAACCAATCTTTCATTCTGATTGGTTGAAGAGGTAGGCTATTTCTCCTATAAAAGGAGAGTTTCGACTTCTTCATTTTACTACACAGAAAGAGAAGCAACATAATAGTTACAGAGATTATTTCTCAGGCATTGTGAGAAATAGATTGTGTAAAGAAAAATAGAGAGTGAGCGATATTGTAGTAATGTGAGAATATCAAAAGAGGATTATTTCTTTTGAGTGTTGTAGTGGTCTTTGGAGAATTTTACTCGGACCTACAAAGTGTAAAATTTCTTACTTTAGTGATATTAGTTGCTCGTCTCGAGGCCGTGGTTTTTTTTCTTATTCAAAAGGGTTTTCTACGTAAAAATCTTGGTGTCATTGTCACTCTTTTATTCCTGTTAATTACCGTATCTCGGTGCTATATTATTATTCCGCTTTTAGTACCGTGAATATTATTTCTGTGAGGGTTTATTCCCAATAACTGGTATCAGAGCACATGTTCTGTTCGTTCACAGAAATACTATTCACTGTCGGTAGTACTATAATCGGTGAAAAACAAAAATATCCGGAGTAAAGTACCAGGTAGCAAAATTTAACGGAGATAGCGGTTTCTCAACATGACAAAGAAGGATGAGAGATCTGCTCATCCAACAAGGATTACACAAGGTACTAGATGCTGATGCCAAAATGCCTGATACCATGAAAGCTGAGGATTGGGCTGACTTGGATGAAAGGGTTGCTAGTGCAATCAGGTTGCACTTATCAGATGATTTGGTAAATAACATCATTGATGAAGATACCACACGTGGCATTTGGGCAAGGTTGGAAAGCCTATACATGTCCAAAACGTTAACAAATAAATTGTACCTCAAGAAGCAGCTATACGCCCTACACATGGGTGAAGGTACGAATATTTTGTCACATTTAAATGTGTTTAACGGACTAATCACACAGCTCGCCAATCTCGGACTGAAAATCGAGGAAGAAGATAAAGCCATCTTGCTGTTGAACTCGTTGCCATCTTCGTACGATAATATGGCAACAACCATCCTGTACGGTAAGACTACCATTGAGTTGAAAGATGTCACATCCGCTCTTTTACTCAATGAGAAGATGAGAAAGAAGCCTGAAAATCAAGGACATGCTCTCATCACAGAAGATAAAGGCAGGAGTTATCAAAGGACTTCGAGCAACTATGGTAGATCCGGAGCTCGAGGGAAGTCTAAGAACCGATCCAAGTTAAGAGCTAGAAATTACTATAATTGTGATCAACCAGGTCACTTCAAAAGAGATTGCCCGAATCCAAGGAAGGGCAAAGGTGAAACTAGTGGCCAGAAGAATGACGACAACACAACTGCCATGGTGCAAAACAATGATAATGTTGTCCTCTGTATAAACCAGGAAGAGTAATGCATACACTTATCAGGTCCAGAGTCGGAATGGGTGATTGATGCAACAGCATCTTACCATGTCACACCGGTAAGAGATCTTTTTTGCAGATATGTAGTAGGTGATTTTGGCCTTGTGAGAATGGGTAACACAAGTTACTCAAAGATTGCGGGGATTTGTGACATTTGTATCAAGACAAATGTCGGGTGCACATTGGTTCTGAAGGACGTGCGACATGTACTTGATTTGCGGATGAACTTGATCTTGGGAATTGCTTTAGACCGAGATGGATACGAGAACTATTTTGCAAATCAAAAGTGGAGACTCACCAAGGGATCATTGGTGATTGCAAAGGGAGTTGCTCATGGCATGTTGTACATGACAAATGCAAAAATATGCCAAGGTGAATTGAACGTGGCACAAGATGAGATTTCTGCAAATTTATGGCATAAAAGAATGGGTCATATTGTCACGACCCAAAATTCCACCACAGGCATCATGATGGCACCTAGTCTCTAATACTAGGTAAGCCGATTTCAATTATATTTTGAAGCCATTTTTTTTTAATTGAATAAGTAACTAAAACTAACAGCGGAATAAATATGAATATACAATCTCCCAAGACTGGTAGTACTGAATCACGAACTCTAACTGAATAAATAAAATGATCACGGGGACCGAATATACAATACTGTTTGATTACAAATTAACAGTACAATGAAATGAAAAGACTCCAAGGGACTGCGATGAGCAAAAAGCTCTACCTTGAATACTTACGATCCCGCTTTAACTCTGCTCAAGTCCGATATCTCCAATACCTGACTCTGCACAAAAATGTGCAGAAGTGTAGTATGAGTACACCACGGTCGGTACCCAGTAAGTATCAAGACTAACCTCAGTGGAGTAGAGACGAAGTACAGTCAAGACACTCACTAGTTTAATAACCTGTGCAATATAATATACAGAATATTAGGAAGCAATAACAATAAGGGCTGGATAAAACACCCAGTGATATGCACAACAGATAACAAGAATATCATTAATATCACTCAACAATTAATAAATACAATTACACCCAATTAAATCAAGCTCTTCAAATAAATATCTTTCACATATAATTCCTCCAGATAACTCTCCTTCAGATATAATTTTCTCAAATAATTACTTTTCAAATATAATTCTTTCAATAAATCTTTTCAAATATAATTTTCTCAAATAAATATCTTTCAAATACAATTCTTTCATATAATTCTTTTTGAATAAAAATCCTTCCAAATAAATATTTTGAATATAATTATTTCAATTAAAAAGTTACCATGTGACACCTCATTTCATAATCATAAAAAAATACGGGTCTCAGCCCATTTTCATATTTTTAATAAACACGGGTCTCAGCCTATTTTCATATTTTCACGGCACCTCGTGCCCATAATTAAATCATCATATTTCCCCGGCACCTCGTGCCCTAACTTCATATCATAACTTCATGGACAATTCACGTACCAATTATCATTATCATTTCATCACAACATCTCGTGCTCACATTTCATATCACAACTGCACGGACAATTCACGTGCCAAATATCCTCATTATTTACTCACGGCACCTCATGCCCACATTTTATTTTATAATCCACATGGCAATGGCCATAGGCTCTCAAGTTCGACATAAATCAGATTGTTATCAATTTATCAAAAACAAGACAAATTGCATAAGGTATAAAAATAAACACAAGAAAATCACAACATCACATGAAAATTATCA
Organism: Nicotiana tomentosiformis; assembly: GCF_000390325.3. NCBI lineage: Eukaryota > Viridiplantae > Streptophyta > Magnoliopsida > Solanales > Solanaceae > Nicotiana > Nicotiana tomentosiformis. The sequence continues at coordinate 55,208,359 of NC_090812.1, read as the reverse complement.
ACACCACAACCCCACATCATCACATATCCTCCCTGATAATAGCCACCCTTATCACTCCTATTGCCGCCCTTATCGCTCTTATAGCCACCCTTATCGCTTCGCCCAGACAATATCAATAGCCACCCTTATCACTCCTATAGCCACCCTTATCGCTCCGCCCATACAATATTCCAACAAACACAATAACAGTGAAATGTCACCCTTATACCCACATAATATCAACAGTGAAATGCCACCCTTATCTCCCCAAAATAATAACTCACACAACACAACAATTTCTCAAAATAATAACTCACACAATACAACAATTTACATGGGAAATGATCATGGCAGCATGACAAAAATCAATTCATATCACAATTTGCCCAATGGCCACAACCAAATTCCAAAGATATAACAAAATCAATTAATTTCACAATAAATAGCCCAAGGCTCCACACAATGTATATAACACCCAAAAATAATTAATAGAGATATAAATTACTCAACATAAAGCAAAGCCTTCATTAACTCTAAATTTTTCAATAATTATATAATCACCTTTTCTTAAGCTCATTTAATTAATTAATTACAGAGGAAAGAATCCAAAATGAAATTAAATTCCAATAATTATCAAACTAGAAAATTCATAGAATTTCATAAATAATCAAATAACAATCACATCAAATTGTCATATAACAACAGATTCAACAATAAGGATTTAGGTACGACAAATAGATGATTAAATATATGCCAACAATTATCCAATTTACTACACAATATGTTTAAGACTTTAACTCAATAAAATTTGCACATATAAACCAAGTACGTACTCGTCACCTCGCGTACATGGTTTTCAATTACACAAATTACACATAAGACTCAATGCCTAAGGGAAAATTCCCCCACTCGAGGTTAAGCAAGACACTTACCTTTTTGAAGTTATGCCGATATTCCAAAATTATCTTCTTGCTTGAATTGACCTCCGGACCGCTCAAATATAACCAAATTAATTGTATAACTTCACTAAAATTCAATGGAAACAATTCCAGATAATAATGCGTCGACTTAAAAATTTATTTCAAAAAGTCAATAAAAGTCAACGCGGGGCCCGCCCCTCGGAACCCGACATATTTTTCATGAAATCCGAACACCCATTCCGATACGAGTTCAACCATACCAATTTTATCAAATTCCGATAACAACTCAACCTCCAAATCTTAAATTTTCGTTTTTGGAAGTTTTTACAAAAATCTTGATTTGTTCCATTTAAATCCAAATTAAATGATGAATATAATCATGGATTCATGAAATATAAACACTTTAGAATATAGAACACTTACCCCAAACAATCTTGTGAAAACACCCTCCAGAATCGCCCAAATCCGAGCTCCAAAAATCCAAAAATAAAAATGGCAAAACGACCAATTTTTGGTCCTTAACATTCTGCCCAGATTCGCACCTGCGGTTACTGTTCACGCACCTGCGGTACTGTTCATGCACATGTGGTACTGTTTACGCATATGCGAATCACTATTCATGCTTCTGCGAATCACTGTTCATGTTGCTGCCCAGAAAAATCCAGCAGCTTATCTTCATGTCCGAATTGATTCGTTAACCTTCCGAAATCAACCCGAGGCCCTCGGAACCTCAACCAAATATACCAACACGTCCCAAAATACAATACGAACTTAGTCGAGGCTTCAAACCATGTCAAATAATGCCGAAATTACGAATCGCGCATCGAATCAAATTATAAATTTTTAAATCTTCCAACTTCTATATTTTGCGCCGAAACGTATAAAATCAATCCGGAATGACTTCAAATTTTGCACACAAGTCATAATTGACATAACGAAGCTATTCCAATTTCCAGAATCGGATTCCGACCCCGATATAAAGTCAACCCCCCGGCCAAACTTTCCAAAAATTCATCTTTCGCCATTTCAAGCCAAATTCCTCTATGGATTTCCAAATATTTTTCCGGACATGCTCCTAAGTCCATAATCACCATACGGAGCTATTGACATCATCAAAATTCCATTCCGTAGTCGTCTTCACACAGTTCTGACTACGATAAAAATCCTAAAACTTAAGCTTTCGTTTTGGGGACCAAGTATCCCAAATCACTCCAAATTATCCGGTAACTGAATTCAACCACGCACACAAGTCAATACACATAATAAAAAGCTGCTCAGGGCCTTATACCGCCAAGCGAGGCTTAAATTCTTAAAACGATAAGTCGGGTCGTTACACATATGAGCGAGAAGGGATTGCAGATTCTTGCCAAGAAATCACTCATTTCTTATGCCAAAGATACAACGGTAAAACCCTGTGACTACTGTTTATTTGGTAAGTAGCATAAAGTCTCATTTCAGACATCGTCTGAAAGAAAATTGAATATACTTGATTTGGTATATTCTGATGTTTGTGGTCCAATGGAAATTGAATCGATGGGCGGTAACAAATATTTTGTTACTTTTATTGATGATGCTTCACGAAAATTATGGGTTTATATTTTGAAAACTAAAGATTAGGTGTTTCAAGTTTTACACAAGTTTCATGCTATGGTGGAAAGGGAGACATGCCAAAAGCTAAAACGTTTCCGAAGTGACAATGGAGGTGAGTACACTTCAAGGGAATTTGAAGAGTATTGTTCGAGCCATGGGATCAGACATGAAAAGACAGTTCCTGAAACCTCACAATACAATGGCGTAGCCGAAAGGATGAACCGCACCATTGTGGAGAAGGTGAGAAGCATTCTTAGAATGGCTAAACTGCCTAAGTCATTCTAGGGTGAAGCAGTTCAGACAACCTGTTACCTGATCAATAGGAGTCCATCAGTTCCGTTGGCGTTTGACATCCCGAAGAGAGTTTGGACCAACAAGAAGGTGTCCTACTCGCATGTGAAGGTGTTCGATTGCAGAGCTTTTGCACATGTACCAAAGAAGCAGAGAACAACGCTGGATGATAACTCTGTTCCTTGCATATTTATCGAATATGGAGATGAAGAATTCAGATACAGATTGTGGGATCCTGTAAAGAAGAAGGTCATCAAAAGCAGAGATGTAGTCTTCCGAGAAAGTGAAGTTGGAACTGTTGATGATATGCCAGAGAATGCTAAGAATGGTATAATTCCTAACCTTGTTACTATTCCTTCTACTTCTAACAATCCCACAAGTGCAGAAAGTACGACCGACGAGGTTGCCGAGCCGGGGGAGCAACCTGGTGAGGTTATTGAGCAGGGGGAGCAACTTGATGATGATGTTGAGCAAGTGTATCACCCCACTCACGGAGAAGAACAACCTCAACCTCTGAGGAGATCAGAAAGGCCAAGGGTAGAGTCATGCAGGTACCCTTCCACGGAGTATGTCCTCATCAGTGATGAGGGGGAGCCAGAAAGTCTTAAGGAGGTGATGTCCTATCCAGAAAAGAACCAGTGGATGAAAGCCATGCAAGAGGAGATGGAATCTTTGCAAAAAAATGGCACGTACAAGCTGGTTGAACTTCCAAAAGGTAAAAGACCACTCAAATGTAAGTGGGTCTTTAAACTCAAGAAAGATGGAAATAGCAAGCTGGTCAGATACAAAGCTCGATTGGTGGTAAAAGGCTTCGAACAGAAGAAAGGTATTGATTTTGACGAAATGTTCTCACATGTTGTCAAAATGACTTCTATTCGAACAATCTCGAGCTTAACAGCTAGCCTAGATCTTGAAGTAGAGCAGTTGGACGTGAAAACTATATTTCTTCCCGGAGATTTGGAAGAGGAGATCTATATTGAGCAACCAGAAGGATTTGAAGTAGCTGGAAGAAAACATATGGTGTGCAAACAGAATAAGAGTCTTTATGGGTTGAATGAGGCATCAAGGCAGTGGTACATAAGTTTGACTCATTCATAAAAAGTCAAACTTACACAAGACATATTCTGATCCATGTGTATACTTCAAAAATATTTCTGAAAATAACTTTATTATATTGTTGTTGTATGTGAATGACATGTTAATTGTAGGAAAAATCGCAAAATTGAAGGGAGATTTGTCCAAGTCATTTGATATGAAGGACTTGGCCCAATACAACAAATTCTGGGTATGAAGATAGTTCGAGAGCGAACAAGAAGAAAGTTGTGGCTGTCTCAGGAGAAGTACATTGAACGTATACTGGAATGCTTCAACATGAAGAATGCTAATCCAGTCAGCACACATCTTGCTAGTCATCTAAAGTTGAGCAAGAAGATGTGTCCTACAAGTGTGGAGGAGAAAGGGAACATGGCTAGAGTTCCTTATTCTTCAGCAGTCGGAAGCTTGATATATGCAATGGTATGTACCAGACATGATATTGCTAATACAGTTGGTGTTGTTAGCAGATTCCTTGAAAATCTTGGAAAGGAACATTGGGAAGCAGTCAAGCGGATGCTCAGGTACCTGAGAGGTATCACGGGAGATTGTTTGTGCTTTGGAGGATCTCATCCATTCTTGAAGGGCTATACGGATGCTGATATGACCGGTGACATTGATAACAAAAAATTCACTACTGGATATTTGTTTACATTTTCAGGGGGAGCTATATCATGGCAGTCTAAATTGCAGAAGTGTATTGCACTTTCAACAATTGAAGCAGAGTACATTGCTGCTACAGAAGCTGGTAAGGAGATGGTATGGCTCAAGCGGTTTCTTCAAAAGTTGGAATTGCATCAAAAGGAGTATGTCGTCTATTATGACAGTCAAAGTACAATAGACTTGAGCAAGAACTCCATGTACCATGCAAGAACAAAGCATATAGATGTGAGATATCATTGGATTCGTGAGCAGGTGGAGAACAAATCTTTACAGGTCAAAAAGATTCACACAAGTGAAAATCCTGCTGATATGTTGACCAAGGTGATACCAAGAGACAAGTTCGAGCTATGCAAAGAACTTATCGGCATGCACTCAAACTAGAAGATAATGCTACCTCCTTCAGGTGAATGAGACTGGAAGGGGAGATTTGTGGGGTCCATCCCATAAATTAAGGAAGAAATTGATTGGCACCCATCTTTTCTTTCTTATTGTCAAATAAGGTAGGCTGCAGAAGGAAAATGTCAAACTTCTTAGGCGGAAGAAAGAAAAAATTTACATTGCAATTTTTCAACCAATCCTTCATTCTGATTGGTTGAAGAGGTAGGCTATTTCTCCTATAAAAGGAGAGTTTTGGCATCTTCAGTTTACTACACAGAAAGAGAAGCAACACAATAGTTACAGAGAGTATTTCTCAGGCATTGTGAGAAATAGACTGTGTAGAGAAAAATATAGAGTGAGCGATATTATAGTGATGTGGGAATATCAAAAGAGGATTATTTCTTTTGAGTGTTGTAGTGGTCTTTGGAGTATTTTACTCGGACCTACAAAGTATAAAATTCCTTGCTATAGTGATATTAGTTGCTCGTCTCGGGGCCGTGGTTTTTTCCCTTATTCAAAAGGGTTTTCCACGTAAAAATCTTGATGTCGTTGTTACTCTTTTATTCTTGTTAATTACCGTATCTCGGTGCTACATTATTATTCCGCTTTTAGTACCATGGATATTATTTCTGTGGGGGTTTATTCCCAACAGATCTTGCCTTCAATAATTTTTCTGATACTCAATATTTTTAAAAAGAAAAAAGAAAAATAATATTGATGCCATAATATCCATATATAAGTTGGATATAATATTTGATGAATTCTACTACCTAAAAGAATCACATCTTATGGGTAATATATTTGCCTAGAATATGCTGATAGGTGAAGGCTTAATTAGAAATTAGTACAATACTCCGACATAGTTTATGAAGTTTGACACTTCGCTTTCATATTTCAATGTTCACAATGTGTCGACACCCTAAAAATGTCATAATGAATGACAAATAGAAAAAAATCATGATATCTAGGAGAAGGATTTGTAATCGTCATCTAAAATATTTACTTTATTAAAAATACTAACTAATGGTACAAAAAAGTCGCTCTAAAATTAGATAAACTCATCTTCACAATATATAACCAATGCAATGAGTCAATTTAACCTATCTACTAATTACGAATATTTAATTTCTACACAAAATGTCAACGATTTTCACAAAACGACCACTCCTTCAGAACCCTAATTAAATATTATTCTATAGTCTGCATTTTAATCTTATGACAATATAGAAAGTAATATTTTTAAGGAACTTACAATGCAACAGTTTACGGACCACGCTAAGTGTTGAATTTATTTAATGTACGAATTTTAATATCTTGCACGTCTGCTAGGCGCTAGCTGTTAATATTTTTTTATTAATTAGTTGCTTAAATGGAGACAAAAGAGTAATGTTAGAATTAATTAGAACTCTGTCTCAACTTCAACTTTAGCACATTCAATATCTAACCAATGCAATGAGTCAATTTAACCTATTCTGTTCGTAGTACATTTAACTTTAGTTCTCCTAAATTTTGGGGTTAAGCAAATAGCCAAGAGTAGGTTTAGGTAGTTGCTTTTGGGATCTTTACACAAATAACTGTCCGGTTTCACTGTAATGTTAGTACAAGTTCTCACTCATGGCATAAGAATGTTAGTACTAGTTTAAACCAAATTAGCCCATAATGATATCGTAGAACTGGGCTACTGTCTGTGATGTGAGTGAAAATGTGAAATGTAGTAGTATAGTGGGATAACAAACTAGCAGATATCTACTAAAACTTTAGGCCAAGACCATTCTAATTTATTTAATAGGAGAAAGATCGCACTAATAATTAATGGACCTAAGGGCACAAAGAGATGAATACTGAGTACGAGACTAATGGACAGTGTGTAGAGTAGACTATTTGTTTGAGAATCCATTGGATAGAAATCGTCAAAAGATTGGGCTTATTTTCGTGGCAAGTTTCTTAGTTTTTCTTTACTGGGCTTTTCACAATGCTTTATGAAGTGGGGGGCCTCTCGTATATCCAGAATCTTAATATATTTAAGGAGAATTAACCCAAATAGTCGTCCATCCAGCCACCTAAACTAAAAATAGCCGATAAATATATAATATATCCATAATTTATGTATCATATGTATATAATTGTATATAGTCAATGTATAATCTATGTATATGACTAGAAAAAATAAACAATAAATATGACCGGCTATTTGTATAAAGATCCCTGTATATAATGGTAAAACTACCCAAATTGTCATCCCATAAACAATTTCAACCAAAACTAGCTCAAAATAAAATATCTACTAAAAAAGCCCAAATGTCATTTTAATCCAAAAATATTTCAGTTTATATTAATTCTCTTCACTCTCATTTTTTTACTCTAGGATGTTCTTTACTGGTAGATTATAACTTGTAGGTTATTTCAATCTGCTCGTGCATGAAGAGAGACTTAAATCGAATATGGGTAATAGCAATCTGCAAGCTAATGACATAAATCCAAATATAAAAGTTAGAAAAGAGATAAATGAAAATCATAAATGTAAGTATAGATACAGTAACTTAATAAAATAATTTAAAAAGTGAAGAAGATGAGCTAAAACTCCAAAAAGCCATTGAAGGTTGCTTGAGCTTGAATTTGAAAAGCATTTAAATCTGCAAGCTAATGACAGAAATCCAAATATAAAAGTTAGAAAATAGATAAATAAAAATCATAAATGTAAGTATAGATACAATAACTTAGTAAAATAATTTAAAAAGTGAAGAAGATTAGCTAAAACTTCGAAAATCATTGAAGCTTGCTTGAGCTTGAATTTGAAAATTTCGGGTTTCCAAAATTGAAATCTATTACGGACGGGTATTATTGGAATAGATTGGGTACATCTCAAGGGATTTGAAACTCAATTTTGCGACAAACTGGTGGAGATTTGAAGTGGTTTCAATTTAAATTTGGGTCAAATTCGAAGTAAAAGACGAAAATAGAAGAAGATGAGATGTGTATCACATTGAATTTCTTCTGTGTATACTTGTGTCACTTATTTATCATATGTGTATCCCCTATGTATCTCTTGAATGTCCATGTATACTTGTGTCTGAAATACATGCGTGAATACATGCTTGATACATGCGTTGCAGAGGAACTTTTTAAACTTGAATTTAGCTAAGAATTTTGATATTAAACCGATCCAAATCACCTCCAATCTTACTCAAATCTAATATATTGCCTCATCTATTTGTTCTCGACGAATTCTAACCATATCCATTGAAAATAAATTCTTTTGTGCCTTTTTTTTAATATTGTATATTATTGGTAACGAATTTTCACTCCAAACTAGTTCAATTCACCTTCAATCTTCCTCAAATTTCTTATATTGTCTCATCTATGTTTTTTCAAGGAATTTTAATATTACCCATTGAAAAAGAAATCTTTTTTTGCCCAGATTTTTGGTAACATGACTAAAATAGCTAATTGTTGGTAAGCTAGTAGTGTCTTTTTGGGGTACATCTATGTAGTTTTCCCTTATTTAATTTGTTCTCTTTTTTCCGCATTTCGTTTTTCTCTTGGAGAAAATTGAGTATAAATGACTCATTACTAGAAATATTAAAATTAGTTACTATGAAAGAATCCGAACATCTAATTCAAAATTCTAAGAAAACCTGACTGTGTTTTTAACCTTGCACACAATCTAAAAATATTAGCATATCAGTTATCACACAACGCATAAGATATCTCGGACTAGACCAAGATTAACAATTTATAACGAAACATAATTAAAGCTATACTTTTTTCTAATTAAGTTACTGGGTAGAACTTAATTAACTCTCTTACAGTGAGAAGACGAGACAGTCACAATCTTATCATACATTTATTTATTTCGTGATCATTTGTCCTTTATTTATTTATTTATCTATCTTTCTCATTGTGTGCTTTTGTTAATGTGTAAAACGGAAAAAATCAAGATTCTAATAGATGCATTCAAAGCTAGTAAATAAACATGTACTGTTACAGTAATTTTCCAACCTCTTCTTGATAATTACAAAGGCTAGAGTAGACAGCTATGGCAATCTGATGTATATTTACAACATTTGTTAGTACTTCATAGGTCGACAGAATTTCACGATACCTGTGTTCTAGCCAGGTTTCGCTTTGCCTAGATAATTTCACCACTAAAAAAAAGTTACTGGATTTTGCCATAAACCTTAAGGTTACGTTGTACTAGTACTTTGTATTTGGAGAGGTACAAACCCTGTAAACATGCTCTTCCCCAGTGCATTCATCAACCTCAACAACCCAGTGGCTCCTCTTTCCACCAATAATCTTTTTACCTTCCGAAACAGTAATTTTACTAACTAATAACCCTTCTCCAATGGGTAGAAAATAACCCTTGTGATCAAAACCTAGCTTAGGACCTTCATGTAAGGCATTGTACCCTACAATAAATGCACCTTTAACAGTACTAACACCTTGTTGTGCTGCTTCAAATACTTGTTGGAAATCCTCCAATTTACAATCAATAAGTACAAAATCAGCTCCTTCGTAATTACTTGCCAATAAAGTTTTGACATCTGAACCAATCACAAACTCAACAAAATTTGCATAGTCTCCCAATAATGCTTTTTTAGCTGCATGCATTTCTTGTTGTCTACCTAATATGCATATCACCCGGCCACCCGTTTGATGAGCCGCCGCTACTAAGCCTAGTAGGGCAGACCCAGGGTGGCCGGAACATGCCATCACCATGAGTTGTGCATTATTTCCGGCTGCCATGGCGGATATGAACTCTGTTACATCAGGCGCTTTTCCTCTTTCACCCTGAAATTTTTACAATTAAAAATAAATTTATGAGTATATCACTTAAGAGGACGAACTTAAAGAAGCAACATAAATAGTGTGAATTCATATAGCTGATCCGGATTTACCTTGGCATTGGGGTATAGTAGTTATTATTATTATTGTTATTTTACAGAAGAGAAACTAGCTAAAACTCAGAAAAATAAGTACAAAGGAGAGGAGAGATTATATTGCGCGTAGTATATACTTACCATTTTTAGCGTTTTGAGAAAAGCATTGGTAGCATTTTCAGCAGACCAGCAATCCATTCTTCACGATTCAGCTGTTAAGTGTTTTTTGGATTGTTTAAACCAATTTATAGGAAAGGTTTGATTTAAGTAGACAAGATTGTCTTCCTTCAATTCTTAATTAATGAGGTTAAGTTACAATAATAATTGCATGGAATGAAACAACTGAGGAAGGTACTTATTGACAAGATTCTGCCGTGCCAAATGGTATTTTTTAACAAGATTTCAAATTTGTTGACTAGAGTGGAGAGCATCACTTTCTTGTTAATGTGTTAATTAAGAGTATTCTAATTTATTGAAAAAAAAATAATACTAATTTGTACCTATGTATATATATCGTTATTAGTTTCAACTTTCACACAAACCTTTTTTTTTCTTAACTTCAACTCAAATAGTGTCCAAACACCTACATACTAATATGTATTATTACTTCCATTTATCACTTAATACTGGTAAATTCAAAATGGTGCAGTGGTCCGATGAGTTGTTCCATATTTTATTTGTTTTGTATGTTATCTTCCACCTAATAAAATATGGTTAATCATTAATTAGATACGTAATTGTTATTAGGATGATGAAAGGTTTGAAAAAGTGGTTTATTTTTTTAAATTCTTCTAGTTAGGTCAAGTCACATGATTCATCTCAAGCCTTTTCTAAGATCCGGAAACTAAAGGGGAGAAAAATAAAGAAAAAAATGTAATGACCCGACCGGTTGTTTTGAGCATTTGCACTTCGCTCGGTAGTTTACGGGCGTGAGTAGCTCCGTATGATGTATTTTGATTTGTGTGAATCATCGGTTTTGGTTTTCAGATTATTCGGGATTGATTTGGAAGAATGATTCTCAACTAGGGAGCTTTAAATTTGAAAGAATTGACCAAGCTTGATTTTTTAGCATTTGACCTCGGATTGGAATTTTAATGGTTCCATTAGCTCCGTTGGGTAGTTTTGGACTAAGGAGCGCGTCCGGATTGTGATTTGGAGGTCCGTGGTTGAATTTGGCTTGAAATGGCGAAAGTTAAAATTTTGGAAAGTTTGACCGGGAGTGGACTTTTTGATATCGGGGTTGAATTCCGATTCCGGAAGTTGGAGCAAGTCTGTAATGTCGAATGTCATGTGTGTGCAAAATTTGAGGTCAATCGGATGTGATTTGATAGGTTTCGGCATCGGTTGTGGAAGTTTGAAGTTTCAAAGTTCATTGATTTCGAGTTGAGGTGTGATTCATCGTTTTGATGTTGTTTAGTGTGTTTTGAGGTCTCGAGTAGGTCCGTATTGTGTTATGGAACTTGTTGGCATATTCGGACGGGGTCCCGAGGGACTCGGGTGAGTTTCGAACGACGTTCGGATCATTTCATTGCATTTTTGAGTTTTTGCTAAGCTACTGGTTCTGGTGTGATCGCACCTGCGACTGATTTCGTAGGTGCGATGGTCGCAGAAGTGACAGAGGAGTCGCAGAAGTATGAAGGGGAGCTGGGCGTGAGGATCGCAGGTGCGGGTGCTTGGACGCACCTGCCCAACCGCAGATGCGGTTCAAGTGCGCAGAAGCGCGATTGCAGAATCGACTTAAAGACCGCAGGTGCAAGGGATGGCTGGGTTAGTTATTTTCATAGAAGCGAAGTTTTACCGCAAAAGCTATGGTCGCAAATGCGACGAATTGTCCGCAAATGCGGAATCGCTGGGCAGAAGCTATATTATCGAGGGTTTTGGTTCTTTCTTCATTTTGGGAGCTATGGAGCTCGGATTGAGGCGATTCTTGAAGAAATTTTCACCATATGAATTGGAATAAGTATTCTCTACTCGGTTTTGGTTATATTTCATGAATCTATTTTCATTTTTGGTAATTGGATTGTGAATTTTAAAGAGGAAATTGGGGGTTTTGGCCTAAAGTTTCATAATGTAAATTTTTGAGTTTTGAATATCGATTCGAAGTCGGATTTGAGTGAAACTAGTATGGTTGGACTCATAATTGAATGAGTTATCAGATTTTATGAGTTTTGTCAGGTTCCGTGGCGCGGGCCCTGGTGTGATTTTTGGCTGATTTTGGGTTTTGATTAAAGATTCGATCTTTATCATTTGGAATTATTTCCTTTGGCTTTATTTAATGTATTTGAGTTGCTTTTGACTAGTTTTGAGCTGTTCGGAGCTCGTTACGCATGTGATGGAATCTTTGGAGCATCGCTTGGCTTTCTCGGCATTGGTATTGGCTTGTTCTAGGTAAGTAACTCTGATAAACTTAGGGTTGAGGGTATGAAACCCCATAATACGTGTTTTGTGATCGGTATTGAGGTGACGCACATGCTAGGTGACGGGCGTGTGGGCGTGTACCATATGAATTGGGACTCTGTTGCTTCTATGACACTGTATAGCGGTCCTACTTTGTTGATATCCGTATTTTCACCATGTGATAAAGTAGTTAAGCTGTCAATCATGCTAGACATCATGTTTAGGCTTTATGACAATACTGCTAGGATCCAAAGTGGTCATTTCTTGCTGTCATTTCACTGATTTCATTGATATTTCGTACTCAGTCATATTCATGCATTCATATCATATCTCAGTCTCAGTTGTTATTTATTGATACATCATATCATTGTTGTCGGGCTAGTTTCATGACATTGTGAGCCCGCGAGTGAGACTGGAGATATTGATGACTGAGTGAGGCCGGGGGCCTGTTTGTGAGGATATTGATACTATAGCACGTGAGTTATCCGTGCAGCACGTGAGTTGTCCGTGCGGATCCAGATGTTGATACTATAGCACGTGAGTTGTCCGTGCGGATTCAAATATTGATATTATGGCACATGAGTTGTCCGTACGGATTATAGCACTTGGGCTGTAGGAGCCCCTCCAGAGTCTGCACACCCCCAGTGAGCGTATTTGACTATATATAGGTGAATCGGGCCGCACACCACAATAGGTATTGTACATCGCTGAGTGATTGAGTGTGCTGAGCACTGAGCATAGTGAGAGAGAATGCGAGACAGTGAGATTGAGTACTCTGGGAGTGTGAGTACATGAGCTCATCATCGAGATGCATTGCATTTGTCATGCGTACTTGAGATACATGCATAGAGATGCATTTCCTTCTGCTACCCAGTTTTGGGGCATTTATGATTTTACCTGTATCTTGACATGTAGGCATAGAAACGTACTTTCCTCATGCTATCTAAAAATAAAATATCTTACTTATTGTTGAAAGGATTTTTGGGAAAAATCACAGTTGTCAAACTTACTCGTATTTTGGCATATTTGGTAAAAGATTTGAGTTTTCACTGAGATACCTCTTTTATTACCTGTATTATTCTGTTATGAACTGTTGTGAAATATTGGTATTGTACCCGACCTTGTGTTAGCTCGTCACTACTTTCAACCTAAGGTTAGGTTTGTTACTTACTGAGTACATGGGGTCAGTTATACTCATACTACACTTCTGCACCTTGCGTGCAGATGTTGGCTGTTGATGTTACTATGATCGATGTGAGCTGGATTGAAGATATACCTGCGTTCCGATTGTAGCTGCCTCTTGTTCGTGGTAGACTTAGATCTATAAAAATCTATTTATGTACTTTTCAAACAGACAATGTATTTATTTCATTTCAGCTTTGTGAATTCTATTCTTAGAAGCCCATGATTTGTACTACCAGTCCTTGGGAAATGTATAAGATTCAATAAATTACTTTCGTTTATTTGTCTTGTTAATATCATTAGAATTGGATAGTTACTAGTTGGCTTACCTAGTGGGTTGGGTTAGGTGCCATCACGACTAGTGGATTTGGGGTCGTGACGAGTTGGTATCAGAGCTCTAGGTTCATAGGTTCTACAAGTTATGAGCAAGTGTCTAGTAGAGTCTTGCGAATCGGTATGATGACGTCCATACCTATCTTCGAGAGGCTACAAGACATTTAGGATATACTTCCTATCTTTCTTTCCTTATCGTGCGATATTGATTCAGCTTGAAGCGTAACACTTTGAATTTATTCCACGCATTCGTATGCACATGTGAGCGCTCGGTATCGGCTGTGCGCCGGTGGCTTATGATTATATGGTTGAGGTGCGAGATGTGATTTTGGTGTGCTGATGATGGGCCAGTCTGGAGGACTTGAGGCCGGGTTTTGATGGTAGCTTTAGCACAAAGATTTCGATTGTGTGATCATGTGCTTTTGGGACTTATAGGTCCGTTGGTGTCCCTATTAGTGGAATTTGTGATTGGATAACTATATAGTGAGTATGATGAGACTGCGAGATGTGTTCAGATTGTTCGAATATGATGAGAAGAGTTTACTTGAGATGTAGCAAGGACTCTGGGGTGTCTGATTTCTGTCTTGATTTGACGTATGGTCTCGAGTTATGGGTGTGTTGAGGGATCTCTCATGTTGTTTAGTTGTGGAGTGAAGTAGATTCTCATGTCTTGTTGATGGGTTCAGAATTAGGAAGACTAAGTGATTGCGTAGTAGTTGTAACTATGGAAGGGTATAGAGATATGTCAGTTTGAGGCGAAGCAGGTGGGTTATAACCTGCGAGGTAATCTACGGATGTGTGATTTTATGATGTTGTGTGGAGGCTTTCTTCTCTACAGTGGGTTATATTTGTGCGATTTGAGGTATGATATGGTTTGTGTTACTCAAGCTTATGAAGGATTTAGTTGAATTTCAGTGCAGGATTTTGGCAGCAACAAAGTATGGGTATTGTAAGTTATCAGATGCTTTATTCTTTGGCTTTGAGCCAAGTGGGGGAGTCTGCTATCCACGGGTTGATTGCACGACTATATGTTGTATTGGTTTCAGTTTGAGGTATAGTGGTGAATCAGTTATGACTTGCAGAGGTTGAGTTCGAGAATGACTCGAGTAAAGGAATTTCTGGATACAGTTTATATTACACTCTATGGGTATATGAGAATCATAAAATAATTGAGTGGTTATTCACGGAGGATGTAGTGTACATGGAGTAGGAATTTGCTCGGTTGCTTAGGAGTGTGGGTTACTCTCTTGGGTGTTGGTGTGCTAATGGGGCACAAGTCGTTCGGTCAGTTTGGTCGGTTTAATTTAGATTTGAGTAGAGTGGATGACTCTTAAGAATGGTTCTAATGGATTCAAGAATTATATGTAGCAACTGAGAATTTCGGATTGGTATATGACTAGGATCCGATATTTGCATTGGATGGTGTCGAGACTTATGGTATTTTTATATTATTATGGATTATGCATTTTAGTATCATGAAGGTGAAGGAAACAGTTTTAGGTTAACATAAGGTCTCTTTAAAGTGGGTGTCTCGGTTGTGGTACTTTGGGGTGCTTAAGAAGGAAGTTAACGGCTTATGGGCCTTAGGGCATTGTGGTTTTATACTAGGGTCTCTTGTATGATGAATTGTGGTTAATGATCATGGTTTTCTAACAAGGAGAAGTATCAATTTGAAGGCAATTTGGAAAGGACTTAGAGAAATAGGACAGCTTGGTAGTAGGTTGGATCAGTACAGTAATGGATATAATTGGTTCTTTGGGTACCTATGATGTGTCTAGTCTCTACAGGTGTTTCGTGGCAATGCTCTTGGGTTTTGGCGACCTGCGTGGCTGGGTTGGGTTAGAGAGATTCGGTTCTGATAGCTTGGTTATGTGCAAATGGGCTTCGAAGAGTTCTCAATGGTTTTTACCACGGTTCGAGGAGTATATTTCCTACTGGCGTGAGGAGCATGTGGTGTATAGTGAATTTCTCCTGGATGAAATCAAATGGAAGGTCCTTGGCTAATTGAGTATGTAGTTGCTTGTGATTCGGAGTGGACTATGAAGTTCTCATATTTTTCATATGATGGCATGGTATATGCGGTGTGTTGCGTGGAATTGAGATTTACGTGAGCGAGATCATAGTTCTGTTTTCGAAGGAAAGGTCATAAAATTCGTAGGCAGCTTGGATGGTTTCAGATGACTAGGTAAATGATATTACTATTTGGTATGGCTTGATGAGAGTATACATTTCAGAAGGGGCAATGTGTTTTGATGTATGGATACTTCATTGGTACTGCGACACTCTTCTGGTTGATCGACTACTGATATTCAAATTTTGCTATGTGGCACGGAAGAATTTTGGAAGTATTCCTCATGAGATGATCATGTATGAGAGATGTGTTAGACATTCTGACGGTGGAGTTGGGATCAAATATGGTGATTCATGTGTTCTATGGATTTGGAGACTCGGAGTTCTCAAGAGCGGATTATTTCATGGGTGTGGATTATGAAGTCATGGACGAAGCTAGCCAGATGATAGTATGTGTTATGATTCAGTCAATTGTAGGCTTTCAGAGGTTTATTTATCTATTTGTGGGTGCCAAGAGTTGATTTGGGGGTCCATTGGTAGTCCCAATTAGGATGTGTATTCTACACCGAGTTGGATTGGTTGGCTCCATAATGCTATTATTGAGGGATGTGTCATTCGGTTGTTGTTGAGATTATTCGTGTTCTGGAATTTTCTGTGAGTTACTCTTCTATGCTACGAGGAGTTGTGATTCGTTGGTTTTAGGCACACATGGTGCAGTTCTATTTGGGCTTTATAGCGGAATTTGAGCGAGATGAGTATTTGGGTATTGCGTGAGTGATTGCGCGTTGGCTATGTTCTTTCCGGATTATGGTAATATGTTATTTGCTCTCCGTGGTTACGGTAATGCTCTTTGGATACTTGATGTCGAATTTCGCATGGTTATTGAGTTTGAGCATGGTGGCTGAGGTGTTTCATATGGACCGGTGTTTGGATAGGGTCACGCATTGCAGCGGAGTTATGTTAAGATATGATCCTTTGTGTTAGATTCATATGTCTTGATTCAACTAGGTATGATAGGTTCTTAGCATTGCATTGTGGTGGTACTTGTTGAGCTTGCGGGACAGTTCTCTCGTCTTAGTCATTTATTTTTATGATTGAATACATTTGGAATGTTGCTTATTGGTTCACAGATTGCACGGGCTGTGGCTTTAGATTGTATGGGTGTGTCATGTCACTAGAGTGGTCGTGTTGGATGAGATGAGGTCATTGGACCTAGGATAGATACTATCGGATTTGATTATAGCATGTTTGGAAGGTTAATATCGAAAGTCGGCTTAGGAATTGGCTATAGTTCTTGTTGAAGGAGAGGGAGCTCCACAACTTGTTGATTTGATGAATGATTATGAGTTTTTGCGTGTTCTTTCATTATCAGCGGTGTACGAAGGTTTTAGAATGAGGTTTTGTTAGATATGAGGTTTATTATCGGAATTGGGTTGTTTTAAGCACTACTATGATCGGAAATTTTGCTATTGGTATTTGAGTTATGTGGTATATCCTCTGATTGTAACTTGGATTATAGGTGCGGTATGGTACAACTTGTTCAGACTTATACGATGTGTAGGTTGCGAGATTCAGATCTTATAAGAAATTTCGGATGTTGGAAATTGGATTCTAAGGCTTGTGGGCTAGATTGAATTGAGAAATTTCAGTTATGTTGTGTTATCGGACCTACATGGGATAAGGTAACGTGGGATCACTGCCGGGTATGTGCATGGTAAGGTTATATGGCGGTTTGATGGTTTTGGGAACAACTCTTGGCACGTTCAAGGACGAACGTATGTTTAAGTGGGGAAGGATGTAACGACCCGACCGGTCGTTTTGAGCATTTGCACTTCGCTCGGTAGTTTACGGGTGTGAGTAGCTCCGTATGATATATTTTGACATGTGTGAATCGTCGGTTTTGGTTTTCAGGTTATTCGGGACTGATTTGGAAGAATTATTCTCAATTAGGGAGCTTTAAATTTGAAAGAGTTGACCAAATTTAACTTTTTAGCATTTGACCTCGTATGGGAATTTTGATGGTTCCGTTAGCTCTGTTGGGTAATTTTGGACTTAAGAGCGCGTCCGGATTATGATTTGGAGGTCTGTGGTTGAATTTGGCTCGAAATGGCGAAAGTTAAAATTTTGAAAAGTTTGACCGGGAGTGGACTTTTTGATATCATAGTCGGATTCCGATTCCAGAAGTTGGAGCAGGTCTGTAATGTCGAATGTGACTTGTGTGCAAAATTTGAGGTCAATCGGACGTGATTTGATAGGTTTCGGCATTGATTGTGGAAGTTTGAAGTTTCAAAGTTCATTGATTTCGAGTGGAGGTGTGATTCGTCATTTTAATGTTGTTATGTGTGTTTTGAGGCCTCGAGTAGGTTCATATTGTGTTATGGAACTTGTTGGCATGTTCGGACGGGGTCCCGAGGGGCTCGGGTGAGTTTCTGACGAGGTTCAGATCATTTCATTACATTTTTGGATTTTTGCTAAGCTGTTGGTTCTGGTGTGATCGCACCTGCGGCTAGTTTGTGCATGTGCGATGGTCACAGAAGCGACAGAGGAGTCACAGGAGGGTGAAGGGGAGCTGGGCGTGAGGATTGCAGGTGCGGGTGCTTGGACGCACCTGCGCAACCACAGATGCGGTTCAAGTGCACAGAAGCGCAATCGCAGAAGCGACTTAAAGACCGCAGGTGCGAGGGATTACTGGGTTAGTTGTTTTCACAGAAGTGAAGTTTTACCGCAAAAGCGGTGGTCGCAGATGCGACGAATTGTCCGCAAATGCGGAATCGCTAGGCAGAAACTATATTATCAAGGGTTTTGGTTCTTTCTTAATTTTGGGAGCTATGGAGCTCGGATTGAGGTGATTCTTGAAGAAATTTTCACCATATGAATTGGGGTAAGTGTTGTCTATCCGATTTTGGTTATATTTCATGAATCTATCTTCGTTTCTGGCAATTGGATTGTGAATTTTAAAGAGGAAATTTGGGGGTTTTGGCCTAAAATTTTATAATGTGAATTTTTGAATTTTTAATATCGATTCGAAGTCGGATTTGAGTGAAACTAGTATGGTTGGACTTGTAACTGAATGGATTGTCAGATTTTTGTGAGTTTTGTCGGGTTTTGAAGCGCGTGCCCGGGTATGAGTTTTGGCCGATTTTGGGTTTTGTTGGGTTTTGGAATTGTTTCCTTGGGCTTTATTTAATGTATTTGAGTTACTTTTGGCTAGTTTTGAGCCGTTCGGAGATCGCTACGCGTGTGATGGCATTTTTGGAGCATCGCTTGGCTTGCTCGAAATTGGTATTGGCTTGTTCAAGGTAAGTAGCTCTTCAAAACTTAGTGCTGAGGGTATGAAACCCCGTAATACGTGTTATGTGATTGGTATTGAGGCCACGTACATGCTAGGTGATGGGTGTGTGGGCGTGCACCATGTCAATTGGGACTCTGTTGCTTCTATGACACTGTATAATGGTCCTACTTTGTTGATATCCGTGTTTCTACCATGTGATAAAGTAGTTAAGGTGTCAATCATGCTAGACATCATATTTAGGCTTTATGACGATACTGCTAGGATCCATATTGGTCATTTCTTGCTGTCTTTTCACTGATTTCATTGATATTTCGTACTCAGTCATATCCATGCATTCATATCATATCTCAGTCTCAGTTGTTATTTATTGATACATCATATCATTGTTGTCGTTCTAGTTTCATGACATTGTGAGCCCGTGAGTGAGACTGGAGAGATTGATGACTGAGTGAGGCCGCAGACCTGTTTGTGAGGATATTGATACTATAGCACGTGAGTTGTCCGTGCAATATGTGAGTTGTCCATGCGGATCCAGATGTTGATACTATAGCACGTGAGTTGTTCGTGTAATACGTGAGTTGTCCGTATGGATTCAGATATTGATATTATGGCACGTGAGTTGTCCGTGCAACACGTAAGTTGTCCGTACGGATTATAGTGCTTGGGCTGTAGGAGCCCCTCCGGAGTCTGCACACCCCCAGTGAGCGCAGTCGACTATATATAGGTGAATTGGGCCGCACGCCGCAACATGTATTGTACAACGCTGAGTGATTGAGTGTGCTGAGCATTGAGCATAGTGAGAGAGAATGCGAGACAGTGAGATTGAGTACTCTGGAAGTGTGAGTACATGAGCTCATCATCGAAATGCATTGCATTTGTCATGCGTACTTGAGATACATGCATAGAGATGCATTTCCTTCTGCTACCCAGTTTTGGGACATTTATGATTTTATCTGTATCTTGACATGTAGGCATAGAGACATACTTTCTCATGCTATCTGAAAATGAAACATCTTACTTATTGTTGAAAGAAATTTTGGAAAAAATCACAATTGTCAAACTTACTCGTATTTTGGCATATTCGGTAAAAGATTTAAGTTTTTCACTGAGATACCATTTTTATTACCTGTATTATGTTGTTATGAACTATTGTGGAATATTGATATTGTACCCGACCTTGTGTTAGCTCGTCACTACTTTCAACCTAAGGTTAGGTTTGTTACTTACTAAGTACATGGGGTCGGTTGTACTCATACTATACTTCTGCACCTTGCATGCAGATGTTGGCTATTGATGTTGCTGTGATCGATGAGAGCTGGATTAATTTATGAATTCTATTCTTAGAAGCTCGTGATTTGTAGTACCAGTCCTTGGGAAATGTATAAGATTCAGTAAATTACGTTCGTTTATTTGTCTTGTTAATATCATTGGAATTGGATAGTTACTAGTTAGCTTACCTAGCGGGTTGGGTTAGGTGCCATTACGACTAGTGGATTTGGGGTCGTGACAAAAAAAATATCAGAACTCCTATCCAGTAGGAGTGTACAAACCGAATCGGAAAACCTCACCAAATCGAAAAGTCAAACCAAACCGATTAAAAAACTCGACTAGGTTTGGTTTGATTTGGTTTGGTATTGAGTAAAAAAATCCGAACCAAACTGACATATAAATATATAATTTTTATATATACTTTTAAGATTTTATATAGAATTTTCCTTAAAAAATTGTCTAGAAATATTGGGAATTCTCTTGCGGGATATAATGTTTAATAGTATATGAGGTGCTCCATATTTATTAACCTTAAATAATGGGTTGTATGATCACTTTCTCATCAAGTGTTACCGAAATGCGTCAATCTCTTTGTTCTTCCATATTCATATCATATGTTAAGATCTATTAAATTCTAATATCTTTTTCGAATGTGAAGTGATTATTATTATTTAGGTATCATATTGATTTTTATTTTGAATTACTAAATTTGGTTAACCTTGAAAGTGCACATCAACAAAACATTATTGTCAGACGACTAAAAAAATAACTATTATGTGTTACTAAGAAAATTCTCCCATAAGAATCTTTTAATAGACAATATGTTTGTCAATTATTTATATTTTTACTAAACATATATTTACCTATCAAAAATTTAACAAAGTAAGATTAAAATAATATTTAAGTAATAAAAAATCCGAAAAACCCGACAAAACCGAACCAATCCAAACCGATATAGTTGATTTGGTTTGATTTTGATAAAAATCGAACCAACCCGATCCATATACACCCTTACTTTTCAGCTATCAGTTTGTAGTCTAATTTGCTCTCTTTTCACATGCATACTTTCACTAGAATTTGGGGTCTTTTTTCTTCTGCAAAATCAGTTTGCTTCTTTGGAAATGGAAAAAGTCTCTTTCTTCTGATTGATTTTCTATGGAATGGCAATAAACTAATAAGATATGTGGAATAGATAACGCCTTGTTAAATACTTGTGTAGATAATTTTTTTAATAGAATTAGGTTCGGCTGAACTTTCAGCAGGTAGGTAATGAAGCACTAAATGCTCTGAATCCCACAATTACTTCTTCCCTCGTCTTCTCCTAAAATGCCACATAAGAACTTTTCTCTTGTACGTATACCTTAACTTTTTCCTTAAAATTATAATTTATTAGGTTTGACGATAAAATGAGTTAGATCTTAAACTAAAGAATGGGTTTGCCGATTTCAATTTATTTGAAATTAAGATATAATAATAATAATAATAATAATAATAATAATAATTGTTATTATTTTTTTTAATGTTCAAATAAAGGCCGGCCAGCGAGCCAATTAGAGGTGGAGCTAAAATTTCGAGTTTATGGGTTTTGAATTTCGGAAAAGACAATTTACTGGGTTCAGTATAAATTAAATAATTTATTTAACAAAAACATGAAGTCTAAATTAAAACTATTGGATTCTACCGAACTCGTACACAGGTTTGTGACTCCGCCCCTATAGCCACCCTTAGTGAATTTCACAAATTAAATTACGTCGGCCATAAGTCTTGATAGCTATACAACACTCACATTTCATGCGAGAGTGGGATATTTAGCCAACCGACCATTTTTAAAAGTTGTTTTTTAATATTCACATTTCAAGCGCTTTGCGTTACGCATATTGTAGTCAGGTGATTTAATAGTTAATGAGTCGATAAGTTCGTAGCTGTGTTCGTCTAAGACTGTGGTTTAACCGTTTAAGTGATGCAGATATTCGATGAAATAAACGAGATGTACCAAACTGACTATACTGATATAATCTTCATTTAAACTTCAATCCGTATATTCAGATTCTGACAACCAATTTGGCATTATGGTAGAACTAGTGCACATCCACTTGGTTTTGACTAGCTATTTTCTTAGGGAGGCATGATCTATATATCATAATCAAACCAAAGTTCTCAACTTTGTTGGAACGTATTCGTATTTTTCTTTATGAAGCATAAAAGTTCTAGAATTCGGCAAGAGACTATTGTTTACCCAAAAATGTAAATCTTTGATTTAATTAATTAATTTTATGTAACGAGGGATTAAACCTAATTGATATATATTAATATTCATGGATTTATAATTAGCTAACACAAATAAAGTAGGATAGCATTGGTGGGGGGGGGGGAGGGGGGTTAAATGCAGTGTACATTTAATATTTCGAGAGGAGTAATGATGGAAGAATATCAAGTAATAAATAACAATAAATGGCATTAACGTAAATAAGGAGAATGATTCACCCAATATCGAATGAAGTGGATTCTTCTTCTTTCTGACAATGATGAATGATAGACAAATCCTAGAATATTGGAACTATTCTCAGATCTGATGAAAAAGTCCAGAATAATGGATGGTAGAATCTTATTAGAAAGGTAGCGTTTGTATTTATTCTAGAGAGAGTCTTCTTCTCAAAAAGTGCTCTTATCAGAAAGAAAATATTACATGCCTTTTCCCCTTATCTCTTTTTCTATTTATATGGGACATATCTCCAGTCAACCCTAAAAGTACCAGTACATAGAATATTCAATGGAATATTTCCTTAAATATCCTATTACAAAAACTAGCCATTAGTACCGTTCTTGATACTTGACCTCGGCCGTTATTGACCGCCCGGCTACGAGCCCCGCTGTCCACTAGTCGATCTTGGCCACATCACTTTCCATAATACCACTCCACGCTAAATCCCATTGAGGCAGATTTTGACCTATACAGTTAGTCCCTCCGCTTATTGATGTCGTGTAGCACCCCAGAAAATTTTGAAGTACTTAAGCGCTATTAAGAAAGTTGATGTGCGCTAATTATATTATTTTATGTGCAGACGAGGACTATTAAAATAATGAATATCAATTGGATATGATAATAAGTGTACGAAACATATTATAAGTGATGTGGGTCTAAGGATAGCCCTAAGTCCAAGTCAAGTTGGAAATTACATGATAAACTAAAGTTCCAAATGAGTACGCACAAGACCAAACTTTGGACGAGTATATCTATATATATATATATATATATAAAGGGTTATGTGATAGACAACCTATCAAATGAAAGATCTTTGAGTCTAGTTTCTAACGCTTCAAACCGTTTGTCATATGGACATTCCTACAAGACGTTATGACCACATTACCAAAGGCTAGCAGAGGAGTTTGCAGATGCAAAGCATCCGGGGCTGCGTCCGAAAGAAAGGCTGGCAGTGAAGTGCTGCCATAGCGTCCAGGTCCGCATCCGACATTCAAAGAGGAGTGAAGTGGGGATGCAAAGCATCCAGGGTCGCATCCGAAACCCAGAAATATGGGCCTATAAACACAAGGTCGGGGGAGGAGAGTATTTGGGGTATTGGTGGTTAGAGTTCTTGATGGTGAAGAGACGATTTTGAGCTCAAATCAAGTCCAATCAACTAAGGTAAGTTGTTAATGATATTTTGGGTTGATTCTTACTCAATATATATGAGTTCTAACATCATTCTTATATCCAAATACTAGATTTCTTCATCAAATCCTCAAGAATACAAAAATCACCAAAGTTGTAATTTTTCAAGATTGATCTACTGTCAGAATAGAGCCAGAGCATACAAAAGATTATATTAGAGGTGGTGAAAGAGGGAACCTCAAAAGAGTAAGGCCCTAATCTAGAATTTAGATTTTTAGTCAAGATGTTAAACGATTGGTCACTGTGATTGTCGCTACTAATGAGTACGTCAAAGGTACAAAGAAGAAAGTACAATAGTTCCAAGATAAATAGGAATGTTGTATCTCAAATTATCGTGATGATGTGTCGAGGAATGATAAAAAAATTAAATTGGTAAGAGAATGTGAATCAACCAAATTCGTAGAAATCTCATTGTGACTTATAAGAATGAAGGCTTATTTGGGATAATATCAAGAATGACCAAAAGCATCTAAAAAAAGGGGAGGGTGTAAGAAAACCCTCAAGACTTTTAGAAAGTGGACAAGTCAAGATACGAGAGATGATTCACACTCTCGCTATGGATTGGGAGCTCTCGATATGACAAAGTTTTCATTATGGTAATGTCACATATAAGAAAGTAAATGTAGAAATAAAGTATCACGTATGGGCACAAATTCAGGGTATTCGAAGCATATCATAAGTATGAGAAGGGTAGGTGAACTTTGAATTTCTCACAGTTAACGAATGAGATACTAACAGATGCTAACATTCAATGATGCATACCAATGTATGCGTGGATGAGATAGGTGGACTTAAATGGGTAAGTAAGTAAAATTAACGCATGATATATACAAAGGTGTACCTTGAAAAGGTACGAGAAGCAACATAAAATGGCGTGGAATGACAACCTTGGGTTTGACTAGTTAAGATTCGTCCTTTTGAACTTGTGGGAATTGAGAATTTTCAAATGTAAGCTCCAAAGTACTTATGCATATGTCAAGTGGAGCGATTAAATTAGGATTTGATGGACCCTTTTGAATTATGAAAAATGAACGTTTGAAATAATGTATGAGTCAAAGTAATCATTTATGACAAGTTGTCAATACTATATATGTTGTGGGAACTGGGCTCCAAACTATAAGAGTTTACTTTTACCTTTCTCAGAGCAATCTGATCGCTTAATGCCCAAGAGCTTGGAAATGGTAAGGGTACGTGTGGGAGTTGAGGGGGTACAAGTGTCCAAATATTATAGAGTGATGCATTAGGAATCCCTAACATATTATGCACGGGGATGTGATTGAAGATACTATGGAGGTACAAAAAAAATTACCGTACGATGATCGGGTACCCATGAACTAGATTCCATGAATAATGGAAAACATACAAGTACTTATATTAATTGCACGAAGCATGATGATGTAAAGATGGGATATTAACTATAGTTAAAAAAAAATTGTTAGGATGACGACATGAAGGTGGATTGTACGCTTTTTACATATAGCATTCTAAAAGTGGTGTATGTTACAAAATTTTTTATGAATGTTATATGGGTTTAGTATGAAAGAGTCTTACTTGTTAAAATACATAAGCATGGACTGTGAGGTGTAAGGTAGTCGTACTTGCTAGAAAGTTATTTCAGCATGGATTGAAGGGTATAATGCCAGAAATGGGATTCTAAAGATAAAACGAACTTGAAAGGTGATATGCTAACCATATTATTATTATAAGAGCAGGAAACGATGATACTTAGCAACATGATTTGCGGTTAGAAGTATCATGATACTTTAGTATGAAAAGGAATAAGGAAATATTTAAGGAGAATAACCATTCTATATTATTTTTTTTAAAAAGCAATACAAGTGTAATGACGAAATAAGGTTGGGGTTTGATGAAAAAAATTGGTGAAATGAGATTTCGAGTTGAAAAAAAAAATCTTGTGGTAGCATGTGAGCATGTATATGATTAGATGTAAGTTTACCTATGAGGTAAGAATTTAATGAAGTCTTAGAGTGTTACGTTCGAGCTTAAGAATTGGGTTTTACGCTTAAGGAGGGAGCGTTAGAGCATGTAAGAGTAACCTTAAAGGTAATGGTTTGAGAAATAAGATATTTTATTTACTAAAGTCAAGATGAAGAGAAAACCTTCGGTAACTTCATGATGGAATGAGTACAATTACCATAAAGTATTTGTAGGGAATCAAAGACTCATTACATGTAATAATTATGATGTTTTGCATCGGAGATGTTAAAAGTTACGTCTGATAGTCAAAGATTTAATGGGCAACTCAAATGCATTCCTACAACTTTGGAGACATGTGCGATTTGAATTAAATTCAAGTATTGCAGAGAACGAGGGAGTACTTTGAATTATATGTGGAATTGTATGGAACAAGGGAGTCCTTTTAATATGTGCACACCTTGCAAGGAATAAAATAGAAAGAGGCAATGCAATGCTTATTCTTAAATGAGAAGAGACTTCTATGCAAAAATAAAGTATGTCAGTAAAAAGCACGGGTTCAAAGAAGAGCACTAATATTAAAAGGGTGCAAGTACCATCGTGGTAACGATGACTCTTGACTGTTGAAAGTTTATGGACTACGGTATCATGCCTATGTTGCGCATGAAAAAAATTCAATCCCAAATTTTTGGTAGAAAAATATCACAAGATACTCAATGGTGTCAAGGAATTGGTAAAAGTTAAGAAATAAAACTAGAATACGGATGTCCGCGAGTAGGTGGTAAACTAGTGTCCTGAACTCAAACGAAGTGAGTTGAATTATTTTTAGAATAAACTTATTGGTAACAATAGTTATCAAGTTATGGATCTAACATGGGCTCTCAAGGTATGAGCGAAAGTGGGGGTATGAAATTATCATATGATGGATAAATCAGAGACAAATATCCTATTAATCTTTGGAAGGAATAAAAGAACATTCTAAAATAATTTTGATAATTAGTGAATATTAAAAGTTTTAAGTGGGAAGACTTTTCCTCGAAACAAGATTCATAAAGGACAACAGACTAATTTGAAAGTATTCGTTATAAGGAAATTTTGAGACTACGAGTCGGAATGAACAAGTTTTGCTGATACCAAGTGGGCAATATAACTTCGATCTCATAAACTATGAGATATTGCCTTGAGCAAGCTAAGAAATTAAGGGAGCATGATAATCAGTTATTCTTTATCTCAAGACAAAAAAATATTTATTAAGGAAGTCCAATCACAAAGAGATTTGTGGTTTATTTGAAGATACTTTTCAGGTACAACTTGACGTATGCATGACTAAAGAAAATGCATGCATGTATAATAGTGATATGGGAGCTATGTGTAGTAGCTATTATTGATATTGAATGGTATTCATATATGTTACTAGTTAAAAGTTTCAAATATTCACACTTGATGCACTTGTGGTATATGTACGGCCTAGTGGAGCCAAGATGGTACATTATATTGTGTATTGTTGGTTGTTGAGCGATATTGTTATTGGTGCCCGTGTGGGGGCTTATTATGGATAAGTTAAAGTTTTTGTATAGTCCTAATTATATGGGAAACTCTGCCGAAATTGTTAAGAATTTGTAAAAATAGCCAAATTTTGAGGGCCATAAGTAAGTTGAGATTTTGGAAAGGAAGTATAAGACCCATATAAAGTCAATAAGTGCATATGCATGGTGGTTGGAGATAAAATGAGGGTAACTCTATTCTTAGAAGTGACTTGTAAAACATTCGAGGACGAATGTTCTTAAGTGGAGGAGAATATAGCACCCCAGAAAATTTTGAAGTACTTAAGCGCTATTAAGAAAGTTGATGTGCGCTAATTATATTATTTTGTGTGCAGACGAGGACTATTAATATTATGGATATCAATTGAATATGATAATAAGTATACAAGACATATTATAAGTGATGTGGGGTCTAAGGATAGCCCTAAGTCCAAGTCAAGTTGGAAATTACATGATAGACTAAAGTTCCAAATGAGTACGCAAAAGACCATACTTTGGACGAGCATATCTACATATATAAAAAGGGTTATGTGATACACAACTTATTAAATGAAAGACCTTTGAGTCTAGTTTCTAACGCTTTAAACCGTTTGTCATATGGACATTCCTACAAGAAGTTGTGACCAAATTACCAAAGGATGGCAGAGGAGTCTGCGGATGCGAAACATCCGGGGCTGCATCCAAAAGAAAGGCTGGCAGTGAAGTGCTGCCATAGTGTCCAGGTCCGCATCCAAGCTTCAAATAGGAGTGAAGTTGGAATGCAAAGCATCCAAGGCCGCATCCGAAACCCAGAAATCTAGGCCTATAAATACAAGGTCGGGGGAGGAGAGTATTTTGGGTATTGGGGGTTAGGGTTCTTGATGGCGGAGAGACAATTTTGAGCTCAAATCAAGTCCAATCAATTAAGGTAAGTTGTTAATGATATTTTGGGTTGATTCTTACACAACATATATGAGTTCTAATATCATTCTTACATCCAAATACTAGACTTCCTTATCAAATCCTCAAGAACACAAAAATCACCAAAGTTGTGATTTTTCAAGATTGATCTACTAGAGGTAATTTTAATGCTTCAAACTCGTTTATTATGAGTAGTTAGAAGTATTTGAAGCATTTGTTACAAGTTTTAATGGTTGAAATATTGGATTATAAAACTCTAGTTCATGGCATGAATAATACTTTTGAGAAAATAAGAGAGAAGATGAATGGTAATCTTGGCGATGAAATTTATGAATACAATGAACCTATGGAATTATTTGTTAGCAAAAGATGGAAGTGATCAACTAAGTAATCACCCGAATTGTATATTTTGCAAATGTTGATTATGGAAGACGATGAATAGTAACTTGGTGGCAATGGACAATTGATGTAGTATCATTAATGACTTCGAATGGGTATTAAAACATAAGAATGAGTTGAATGGTCTAGCATGTAAAACTATTTGGCGATTTGAGTTGTTGGAGGCTTGTAGCCAACTTATGAGTCATATATGGATGTTGATCAATATCTTAGGCCATATTCTGATATAATTAGAATATCTAATTGTAGATATCAACTTGTTGGTGATGTTGAGCATTTTAATCAACATTGAAATGATGGAGGAGGATTGAGAGCTTGTGAATGTTAATAAAGCGAAAGCGAGGTAAGTTGATTAAAACTTACTCTTCTTGAGGAACTTTCTCTAAAAGCATGTTTCGAATTAATACTTAAGTTGCTTGCAAATGTGCTTTCGTACTTGTGGGGACAAACAAGTACGGATGTCTAAATGTATTAAAGTATTATGTTGCATATGTAGTGTCATGCTTCATTATAAAATTTATTTTAAATCTTGTTGGCAAAATGACACTCAAGTTAAATATTATAAGTTTTTATCAAAACTTACGTATTGACAAGAGTATACATATTTGAATGCTAAAGATAAGATTTCATGGAAAGTATTTCTTTTAAAAATTGATGAACATAATAGCACTTGTGGTATCTTTTAAAGATTGATGTTAAATTGCTAAAGGCTTTAGCATGTAAACTGTCATTTATTTAATTTTTATTCAAATGATTTAGATTTTTCTATAAATGATATGAGTTGATAAAAATAGATCATTTGAAGCTACTATGCTATGAATCTATTTTTGAAATATCAAATGTTTTGGGAGTTACTTGTGTTCATCGAGATTGACTTCGGATATATTGTGTTTGTTGTAATGAAACTACACATGCCGGTGTAGGTGTAGATGGACACTTTGTGGTATAGACTACGCCAGAGTGCTCTCCCTCGAGAGAGTACTATTTTGTGTTAGCATGGCTGAGTTGATTCGTACGGCACTACGATGAGACGACCTGAACAAGTAGGGTATATGATACTTGCTGCCAGGTACATAACCTAGTTAACCTCCTTATGTCGGTGATGGTATAGTACTCCCAGTGAAAGGTAAGGATGATTTTCTTATGTTTAGGCCTAAGGAGCCGAAAGTGATTTCGATGACTTAAAGCAAATGGAATAATTTTGTATGATTTTATCCAAAATCTTGGATTGATGTAAATGTTTTAAAAGTTTATATTGTGGGTTATATTTCACTTGGTAGTTATTTAAAATAACAAGGGTCATGAATTGATAAAATTTCTTATCATTTTATATCAAATATTGGTGCATTATTTTTATAAAGTTTGTCCGAAGAACTTAAGTTAGAGAGAGTTTATGACACTTATTGAGTACCACTGTGGTGTACTCAGCCCTTAGCCCTCCCCCCCTCCAGGGCACTGCGTACTTTACATATTTCAGGATGATGTATGATATGTGACATGCGGTCACACTAGGATGACTCTCTTTCCGAGGTATTATGAAGCACCTCTTTTATTTCGTGGTAACTATCATGTTCTTTCTTATTTTATTTTGTTGGAATTTCTACAACCGTTGGTTCTATTCTTGGTATAAAGGCTCTATAGATAGTTGTGAAAGGTTGTAGTAACGGGGTTGTACACGACATACATGAAAGTATATTTATTTTACTTAGCCTCATTGTTATTATCATGAAAGACGTCATGTGTGATTTTGAATTGGAAAATATTTTATCATTTAATTTGAAAATGTATATGATTTTCAAGGAGCTTTTGCAGTTAAATTGGTTTTCATGCATATAATTTGGGTGCATCACATGATTTGGTTCGCTCGGGTCGGGTAGTGTGCCCGGTGCAGGTCACGTAGTTTTGGGTCATGACATGTCGACCCTGGGCGACCTCGATGAGCGGACTCTATTAGTTATGGTCGAGAAGTTTAGATGAGCATGTCGAGTAGTAGCATTTCAGACAGGGTGGAAACGTGGCCTTCCGTGAGCCGCAACCCAGAGTCACGTCGTTTCAGAGTGACGTCATGTCAACACACATCATTATTATGTATTTTCCCAATACCTTGCATTATTTCACGTGCCTCTACCGCTTCGATTCCTGAGCTGGGTAACGACAGTTTGCTTTCTCGATATTGATGCCTGAACTCTTATAAATAGGGATACAAAATTCTTTGCCTTACTCTTTGCAATCTAAATATTGGACCTTCATACCTTCTTCTTCCTTCCTCGTTAAGAATCCTTGCTCTTTTTATCTTACTTCCACAGTCTTACTTTCACTGATTCCGGTGGCTCCTTCTACTCTTGATTCTTCTGTGTTTACACCGCCTTTATTCAGAAACAAAGATGGTTAACGCATCTTTCAGTTCTGGGGAGGGGGGTACCTGACCCTGTTCCCTTGGCAGTGCGCATGCCCCCCACCCCCCATGACGATGAGGTTGCCATTGTTGCGAAGGATGAAAGCTTTCTTATGGTGGAGAAAACAATTCCCTATAATGAGAAGGCCAAACCTGACTTTTCAAAACCGCTCGATGACGACCCTGAGGCCACGAAATCGGTAATGGACGCGGTTGCCCTTGCTATTTCAGGGCGAAGTTCAAAATTCCGGCCCACATCGATCTGGTCCCGTCTGGTCGTGACGTGGTACAAATTCATCACCCTGGATACTGCACATTCTACGCGTATCCATTCTATGTGGGCTACACATTTCCCCTTCTCCCATTGGCGGAGGAATTTTGCCACTACTATGGCGTCTGCCCCAGCCCAACTTTCACCTTACGTCTACAAACTCATCCGCATGTTGACGAAGTATGCGGAATTGGCGAGTTTACCCGTTTTGAATCTTTATTGTCATGGCCTTCTGGTCGTTTGCTTCTTATATTGTTTTGTGGGGATCGACCTCTTAATCTTCCTTTTCTTCTCTTTTGTTTTTAGCCCGGGGATTCTCGAGGAGGTCGAACGCCCCTACTCCTGTGTTTCTCCAGATGAACACTACAACAGGGTCCGCCCCTGATATGACTGTGGCCAAGCTTGCCCGGCCATCCACTTCTATTCGGCCTCCAATTTCAGCTAGATCGGCTCGATCGTCGGCGGCTTCAATACCAAAGACTCCTGCCTCTCCCTTACTTTATTTAATAGACGAAGAGTCTTCACCGAGCGATGAGGATTTGATCCCTCGTAAAAGGAGGTCAGTGGACGTCGGCGATGAGACAATCCGTGCCATAGATTCTACAAGGAACAAACGCGAGCTGGCCTCCGTTGTGCCTGAAGACGGTGCAAATTTTCCATTTGAGGTCCTGCCATCAGCGAAAGCCGTAGAGAGCGTGCCCCTTCTTGATGCCAACGTCAGAACTGGTGTAGTGTCCGTAGAGGTTCTGGGTACTGTGCGACAAGATGTGCCATCATCCTCACGGCCCGTTGATGTTCCCACCTCATTTACCGATGAGAGAGGTAAAAGGTTGCTGAGGATGGTTATGAGACGGGCTCCGATATGGACCCTGAAGAGGTTAGGATGATGGGAGAAGGACTCACCCGGCTCGAGGTGAGATTGGAGGGAACCATTCGGACCATTGCGATCCCTCTGGACCAGGATCTGCTAGTTGATACGGAAGAAGTGGTCTCTTCTCTTGGTCCCCTCTGTTCTGACGTGGAGGGTAAGACCCTTGAGAAACTGAAGGATTCCACATTGTCGAGGAGCATAGCCGGCCTTGCTCTTAGGGTAAGTTGGGTATTTCATTTGTATATTCGTTCATGTCGAATCCGATTTTATTCTTACTCGCTCTAGTTTTCTTTTCAGACCGTGATCTTGGAGATCGAAATCTCCCGCCGAGAGGAGAGGCGGATGGCTATTTTCCAAAAGATGGAGCAAAAATATCGCTAGTATCGTGATAATCACCGCGAGCTTTGCAGGCGGCTTGGTGGGAGCAGCAACTTTCAGGCTCTCTGAGATGAGCTAAAGGAGAAGGATGACGAATTGGTGAAGGTAATCGAAAATTGCAGTGAGCTCGAGGGGGCGTTGAGGGACAAGGAAGAGGAGCTCGAGGTGAGCAGGGGAATCGAGGCCCAATGTGCTGACCTTCAAGCCTAAATAAGCTCGCTGCGGGCCGAACTCGAAGAAAGTCTAATCAAGGTGGATGCTCTGGGTGGTGATCTCGCCGAGAGGATAGCGGACTTAGAGAAGTCGAAATCGGATCGGTTGGCGGCTTTGAGGTAAGTAGAGGCTTCGAAGGCCGTAATTCGTGTTCTTCATTCAGAGCGGGCGAGTGATTTAGAGATGGCGAGGTTCAGAAGGGATCGACTCGATGAGCGTATAGGGGAGTTGGAGAAAGAAAATTTGGGCTTTAATGAATGATTATCGCCCTTGAAGCCGAGAAGTCCCAGTTGCTGGCTCAACCGTCCTCTTCTCGCGCTTCTGCCTTTCCTGACATTCTGTGAGATATGTATGAGATCTGGATCCACGTCGAGGCCCAACAATATATATTTAGGGACTTGATGGCGGCGGGAAAAGTTTCTGAGGCCGACTTCGAGGATGCTCGCGCTAAGGCAGGCTCAGCTCGGACTGCTTGTGGCTATGATCCCGCTACGCCGGAGGCTGGTGATGGCGAGGAGGACATATGCATGGACGGTATAGAATAAGATGTCTGGTATGAGGATGAGTATTCTGAAGGCAGTGGAGATGGTACTGGCGTAGAGGCGGGTGGAGATGACCTAGGCAGTCAGATAGATGACGTTGCTGGGTTAGGTGGCGAGTAGTTATTATTCTTTCTTTTTGCTTGTAAGTTTTGTACATATTTTTGCGGGCATCTTTTCTTGCCTTTGTAAAGAATATATTTTATGAAATGCCATTTTCGTTGTTCGTACTTGACTCTTTTCCTTCTGTTCGGGCTTGTATGCCTCTTTCTTTTGTTTTGCCGTTTGGTTGCTTTAGTCGTAAGAACTCGGTTTATGTGTGTTGAACGTGGTTGAAACAAAACTAAGTTTCGGTCTCGGCCGGGGGGCGGTATGTGTTAATTCGAACGAGGTCGAATGTAACCTATACTTTAGTTAATTTGAAATGAGGTCGAATGTAACTTAGTTAATCCAAACGAGGTCGAATGTAACCTATATTAAGTTAATTCAAACAAGTTCGTGTGAGTTAATTCGAGTGTGATCGAATGTAACTTTTATTTAATTGTGGCCGGGGGCCGAGCGGGTGTTGATTCAAACGAGGTCGAATGTAACCCGTACTTAATTAATTAGAGCAAGGTCGAATGTGAGTTAATTCGAGCAAGGTCGAATGTAACTTACTTAATTGTGGCCGGGGGCCGAGTGGGTGTTGATTCGAATGAGGTCGAATGTAACCCGTACTTAGTTAATTCGAGCAAGGTCGAATGTGAGTTAATTCGAGCAAGGTCGAATGTAACTTACTTAGTTGTGGCCGGGGGCCGAGTGGGTGTTGATTCGAACGAGGTCGATTGTAACCCGTACTTAATTATGGCCGGGGGCCGAGTAGATATTGAGGCAATGTTGCTCTGGCGAAAGTATGGGCGAACTTCATACATTTGTGTGTTGCTCATATACTTGGAGAAATTTACATGTTTTCCGGGCTGGCATTCCAATCCAAGTCTATCTAATCCCTTTATTGGGCTACATGGAGACGTGTTGATAGGTTGGGCAATGAATTGGCCGTCCGGTGCCTTCTTCCATTCGTTTTTCAACTTGAAGTGTCCCCCTTGTCGCCTCGTTAAAAACCTCCTTGAGAAAACCCAACTGGGACAAAACTCAAGTAAGGGCAAAAAGAGTACCACTTGGAGAACGCTTTTTCTTAAAAGTTGAAGTACTTAAGGTGTGTGATGTCCAGTTGTTTGGTAGTAGTTTTCCTTTCATTGTTTCTAGTTGGAAAGACTCTTTGTTTGTTGTTGCCTAGATTTTGTATGGACGGTCCCAATTTGTTCCCAGTTTGCATTCCCGCGTGGCTTTGCTTAGTTGTGTTTTGGCTTTGAGCACGTAGTCCCCGACTTTGAGTGGTCTGATCTTGGCCTTTTTAATATAATATCATTCTACCTGTTGTTTTTGGCCGATCATCCTTATGTAGGCCATATCTCTCCGTTCTTCGGCTTCGTCGAGCTCTTGCCTTCTGCTTTCATTATTCCTCGGCCCACTCTCATGGGAATATCTCAAACTGGGCTCTCCGACTGGTATTACCGCATCAGTCCCATAGACTAATGAATAGGGCGTCTCTCTTGTGCTCATCTTCGGCGTCATACGATAGGCCCAAAGTACTTCTGGTAATAACTCCGGCCATAACCCTTTGGCGTCCTCAAGCTTTTTCTTCATGATGTTCAGTATTTATTTATTGAAGGATTCCGCTTGCCCGTTGCCCGCGAGATGGTACGGTGTTGAGAGTATTTTTTTGATATGCCACTTCTCAAAAATTTCGGCGACCTTTTTTCCAGTAAATTGGGGTCCGTTGTCGCAACTGATCTCTTTGGGGAGGCCGAAGCGGCACACGATGTTTTCCATATAAAGGTGATCACTTCTTGTTCGCGTATCTGGGCGAATGCTCCTGCTTCTACCCATTTAGAAAAATAGTCGGTTAAAATCAAAAGAAATCGTATATTACCTCGCCCCGCAGGGAGGATGCCAACGATGTCCATTCCCCATTTGATGAACGGCCAAGGAGAAGTGACCGAGTGGAGGTGCTCACCCGCTTGATGGATCATTGGATTTTTGGCATTGCTCGCATTTTTTTCACGAAGTCCGCGGCCTCTTTTTTCATAGTGGGCCAGTAGTAACCTGCCCGTATGAGACATCTAACCAGAGCTCAATTGCCGGAATGAGCTCTGTAGTGGCCTTCGTGGACTTCTTCTAGGACGCGCCACGTTTGATTCGAGCCTAAGCATTTCACCAGGGGGGCGCCATACGTCCTCGTGTATAGGTTGTAATGAATGATATTGTACCTGGCTGCTTTCATCCGAAGCTTCTTAGCTTCCTTTTTATCATCTGGGAGTACGCAATCCTGCAAGTATGTAACAATACTGTTATGCCAGTCCCAAGTTAGATTTATGGTCCTTACCTCGATTTGATCTATTAATGAATGGAAGAGGGTGACCACGTTTCTTTCTCTGGTTATGCTTTTAGTGGTTGCTGCTAATTTGGCGAGGCCGTCTACTTCGATATTTTGTGCTCGAGGAATCTGGTCGAGCTAGCATTTGCTGAACTCAGGCAGTAGTTTGCAGATCTCGGCCTGGTATTTTTGTAACCTTTGCTCTTTGATCTAGAAAGTACCCTGCGACTTGGTTGATGATGAGTTGAGATTCACAGCGTAGTATGACCCGTCTCGCCACGTACTTGAGTGCTAGCCTTAATCCTGCAATCACGGCGTCGTACTCGGCCTCATTGTTAGTCATGTTCGGGCACCTTATGGACTGGCGAATCACTTCGCCTGTTGGGATTTCGAGTACAAGTCCCAGTATGGACCCTGACGCATTAGAAGCGTCGTCGGTGTACAAAATCCATAGATCTTGTGTTTGTGGAGAAGCGCAGGCCACTTCTTTTTCGACTTCGGGCATTATTTTTGCGCTGAAGTCGGTGAGGACTTGTGATTTTATCGCCGTTCGCGGTTGATATGTGATATCATGCTCACTTAATTCTATGGCCCATTTGGCTAACCTTCATGATAGCTTGAGATTATGCAAGATACTTCTCAAGGGGAAAGTTGTGACTACCTAGATGGGGTGACACTGGAAGTAAGGTCTAAACTTTCGTGAAGCTACGACCAAGGCCAAGGCCAATTTTTCGAGGTGGGGACACCTCGTCTCGGCGTCGACTAAGGTTTTGTTAATGTAATAGATGGGAGATTGCGTACCTTTATCTTCTCGGACTAGGACTGCACTCATCGCCACTTCAGATACGGCGAGGTAGACGAGGAGGCGCTCCCCAGGCTCCGCTTTGGAAAGCAACGACGGTGATGACAGGTAAGACTTTAACTTTTTCAAGGCTTGGGCGCACTCGGAAGTCCACTGGATGTCGTTCTCCTTTCTGAGTACGCCAAAAAACTTGTGGCGTCTATCGGATGATCACGAAATGAATCTTGATAGGGCGGCGATACGGCCAGTTAGCCTCTGAACCTATTTTTTGGTGGTTAAGTGCTCTGGTATTCTTTCTATGGTTTTGATTTGGTCGGGGTTGACTTCGATACCTCGCTGTGATACTAGGAAACCCAAGAATTTTCCTGAGGTCACGCCGAATGCATATTTTTCAAGATTTAGTTTCATCCCGTATCGCCTGAGTATATCGAAGGCTTCTTTCAAGTGGCCGATGTGATCTTCTTTCCTTTTGTACTTGACCAGCATATCGTCTATGTATACTTCCATAGTCTTACCGAGTTGATCTTTGAACATTTTGGTCACCAACCTTTGATATGTCACCCCTGCATTTTTCAGTCCGAAAGGCATAAATTTGTAGCAGTACGTCCCTTGATGGGTGATGAAGGTGGTCTTCTCCTGATCCTCCTCTTCCATGAGGATCTGATTGTAGCCTGAGAATGCGTCTAAGAAGCTTAGCAATTCATGCCCGGACGTTGCGTCAATGAGCTGGTCGATATGGGGTAATGGGAATGAATATTTGGGGCATGCTTTATTCAAATCTGTAAAGTCTATGCACATTCGCCACTTCCCATTTTTTTTTTCACCATGACCACATTGGCGACCCATTGGGGGTATTTTGACTCCCTGATGGAGCCATTTTCTAGTAATTTTTCGACCTCTTCACGAACTGCATCGTTTATTATGGAATTGAACTTCTGCCTAACCTGCCTCACCGGGGGTGGAATGGGTAGACGTTCAACTTGTGTGTGGCGATCTCCTTCAGGATACCTAACTTATCTGCATGGGAAAAAGCAAACGAGTCTGTGTTAGCAGTTAAGAATTGACAAAATTTACCTGGTTCTTGAAGCTTGCAAACGATGTAGGCTTTCTTATTGCGGTCGTTGTCATCAAGTTGAACGGGGTCGAGATCTTCTATGGTTGATCCAGCGACCTCTACTATTTCGGGATCTTTGATGACGTCCTCTCTTTCGTCACAGCTTGACCTCGATCCTGTTAATTGCTATGCCTCTTTTGTTTTGCCCTTTATTTGTTGGGTGGTCGAACAATCCAAGGCGATATGGTAGCATTCTCTAGATGTGCGTTGTTCTCCTCGTATGATGAATATTCCCCATGGGTTTAGAAATTTGATAGCTTCGTACAAGCTGGAGGGGATGACTATCATGGCATGTATCTAAGGTATGCCTATTTATGGCGTTGTATGCCGTATCCTGGTCCATGATGTGGAATGTGGTTTCCAGATGACGCCGCCGACCAAGACGGGGAGTGTGATTTCTCTAGACGTTCGTTCAACTGCATTGTTAAATCATGTTAGCGTGATGCAGCGCGACACTATTCCATCATCGAGTTTCATTTGTGCAAGTACTCGAGGGTGGATAATGCGCACGTCGCTCCCATCGTCCACCATAATGTGTCTTATATATGTATCTAATATTCGTAAAGTGATAACAAGGTCATCATAATGAGGGAAAACCAAACCGTGGGTGTCTGACTTATTGAAGATGACACTTTCTTTGAGTTCGTCATACCGTTCGTGAGTGATCGACTGTTTGAGCTTGTGGGTTGTGGTGAACTTTACGCTGTTGATCGAAGCATCGTCGCCACCTCCGATGATCATTTGAATGGTGCGTGTTGGTGAGGGTGGTTTCAGCGGTCCCTGGTGCCGTTCACGTCCTAGGGAAAAGTTGGTCTTTCCCCGGTCGCTCAACAATTCTTTGAGGTGTCCTTGGTGAAGCATGTTTATGACCTCCTGCCTTAGGGCGATGCAATCCTCAGTTTTGTGACCTCGCTCTTGGTGGAACTCGCAAAGGGCATTTGACTTTCTGGTGCTTGGGTCTGACCTCATCTTTTGTGGCCACTTTACTTTTGGTCTGAGCTTCTCTAATGCGTAGACTGTTTCTGAGGGTGACACACAAAAATTGTGAGCGGATAATAAAGGGGGCATTCCTCTCTCGTTCCAGTGAGTCCCTGTCCTTGGTCTAGATGGGCCCTTTTTCGTGGCGGGAGGAGGGCATGATGGCGCTTCTGATGTGGGACTGATGCCTTTCTCGGTTGGGTCGTAGAGCTGCAAAGTCCCTCCTGGCATCATTTCTTCGATTCTTCCTGGATTCGGCCTACACCGAGGTAAACCGATGAGTTGGCCCATTCAGGTCATCTTCGTCTGCACAGACCTCAGCACAGTTGGCGTTGTGTATTTCATCCCAAATTGTTGAAGGATATTTCATAAGCCGACTTAATAATTTTCTGGTCGCCCTTGAGCCATTCCTGTTCAGCCCGTTTTGGAAAGCTGCTATAACTATTCCTTCCGATACATTCGGTAAGGTCATCCTTACTCGGTTGAATTGAGCAAGGAAGTCCCTCAATCACTCTTCGGGCGATTGTTTGATGGCAAATATATCGTTCACTCTTGCCTTCGCCTTTTTTGCCTCAGCATGGGCCGTTACGAACTCGTCGGCCATCTCTTCGAACATTTCGATGGAACACGCGGGTAGTTGTGAATACAAAGTTAATGCCCCTTCGATGAGGGTCTCGCCGAACTTTTTCAACAAGATGGAGGATACTTTGGCGAGATCATTGACCTTTACCGTAGTGACATAGTGAGTCACATGATCTTCGGGGTCGGTCGTACCATCTTATATTTTCAGATAAGGTGGCATCTTGAAGGTCTTGGGTATGGCATGTAGGGCGGCTTCATCACTGTAGGGTTGCTCAACGAACCAACCAGCATCTCTTTTTGGCAAGAGTTTGACTCTTTCTTGGTGCTCTCTTATTTGGTCCCGAAGCATTTTGTTCTCATTTTCTATTTCTTCCTCTCATTTGGTCCCGAAGATTAATATAATTTATTTTATTGTTAATTAATACTAAAATATTGATTTCTTAATATGTATAAAAATAACCGAACAATCGATTAAAGTGGAACGGAAGGAGTAATATTTTACAAGCTTTTACGTAATTTTTAACTATGAATAGTATGAATTACGGAATTAAACTGTTTTCTCAATCATTATAATTTATTTTTTAAAAATATTTATAAGTACGGTCCACATGGCCGACCAACAAAGAATAAATGGGGGTCCACATGGCAGTTTCTTTTTTGTGATTGTTCTTCTAATGAAACATGACTGCCAGGCAAAGTTAACTTCCAAAAATTCAAAATCAGATAAAGTTTGAAATTTGTGAACAATTTATTGAGTTTTACAAAAATAATAAAGAGGTAATCATAGGACACAAAAAGACCTGTGCCACTGGATTTGAGTTAGGTGAAGGATGGATAGCGCATATCATTGATGCTCTATGCATTGATAACTGTAAATACTAAAGGTGACAGGGGACGGGCCGGTCCGGTCCGGTCCGGTCCGGATTGCTGAAAAATGTGATCGGCCGGTCACCAATCTTGGTCAGTACAGATTTTTTCTAACCGGTTTTACCGGGTCCGGGCCCATTCGATGATTTAATGAACCGGAACGGTTACGGGCCAAAGGGGCCGGGCAGGGCCGGGCCTGGTTTTTGTAATTTTTTTTTGTATTTTGTATTTTGTATAACTATTATAATTTATATTAAAATAAAGTAAAAATATAAAACCAAAAAATAATCTTATAAAAAAAGTGTTTGAATAAAGGATGCAAAGGCTTTAAAATCCTTATATTTGTATATTTCATTAAGAATTTAAGATAATAGAATACAATGAAGATGGAAAAAAATTGCACTTATAATTTGCAAGTTCTTTTTTTATTTCAAACTTGCAAATTAAAGTTTACATTTAACAACAACTAAATTAATGAAAACAGAGTAAATTTAAAGTTTAATTATTAAATATAAATCCAGAACTTCAAATGTTTTGCATTGCCTTAGTAAGTTCTTCATAATCAATATGAACTTCTTGGCCATCTTCTGGAGTGTTAAATTCAGATGGGTGACCATGTATTAATATATCTCCAAGTTCCTCGTCTTGTGGTTTATCAATATTTTCACGTCCCCGATTTCTTCGTTCCGATATAATCCAATCTTTGAAACATACTAAAACTTTCAAAGCATTGCTTCCCA
Organism: Nicotiana tomentosiformis; assembly: GCF_000390325.3. Lineage (NCBI taxonomy): Eukaryota > Viridiplantae > Streptophyta > Magnoliopsida > Solanales > Solanaceae > Nicotiana > Nicotiana tomentosiformis. Next base: position 55,167,409 of record NC_090812.1, on the reverse strand, counting down.
ATGAGTGACATGTGTCTCCTAGTTGTTGTCTTGCTTGATTAAATGCACTCTCTGATGCAACAGTTGAAATTAGCACATTCAGCACGTCCCGAGCCATAGCGGAAAGAACATAAAATTGCTTTTCATTCTCATGCCACCATCCCAACGATGAAAATTCCTTTGTGCGAGGCTCTGATTGCTTTTTCAAGTAGAATTGAAGTTCATCAATGTTCCTGCTACTGGTTTGAGTGGAAGAAAATGTAGCCCAAATTTTATAACCATCAAGGCCTTCATCTTCATCCATAGTAGCAGATGCAGTAGAAGCAGTACAATGCATAGTGGGATTAACATTGCCTACATTAATAGCAGCGACATCAATTATAGTTGCATAATAATTATATAATTGTTGTAAATAATCATTTAGCTTGTTTATACAATAATATATATCTGGAATTTCAGTTGGTCCAATCTCCATATAATTATATAAAGCATTGATTAATTGGTGACAATTAGACATCTTTATAGAAGGATTTAAAACAACACCAATTAAGTAAATCGGAGGAATTGGAAAGAAATATTTTTTGAATTCCTCAATAAATTCAACACTTGATGATTTTCGCAACTCCAATGTTACCACGAAGAAACGTCAATTGTTCAAAGTTCAAAGTTCAAACTTCAAATAATACGATAAATTAAATTCCAAAAAAAAGGAGAGCCAAATAGTTGATTGTAATTTAGGTGAAGAATGAGAGAATGACAATTGAGAATTTGAGTTTGAGAAATGAGAGATGAGTGAATAAATGAAGAGAGGGGAGTGTATTTATAGTTTTTCAAAGGGCTAAATTAGTAATTACTAAAAGTATTATTTTTTAAAAAACATTACCCAAAAAGGGCTATTCTTGCAAAATATCCGTTGGAAAACGGTCAAATTGGAAGCTGACCGTTGGCAACGGTCAAATGAATTTAAAATAATAATAATCAGAAAATAGTCGTTGAACCGGTCCGGTTAGTCAGTTCAACAGTAATTTTTCTTCACCGATTTTGACCGATCCGATTAACCGGTAAGGAAAATGTATACGTCCCAACCCCTTACCCCCCAAACCCAACCGGTCTTGACCGGTCCGGAACCGGGTCAACCCAGCCCGTTAAATAAGTATAGTAAATATGAGCTTTTGCATCTATACCCGGTTTTGGGGTCACAATTGAACATATACTCACTTTGCAAAAAAGTTTGCAAGCGTAACCACTTTACGATCTACTTCAGACTTATCGGGTCTGAAGTTAAAAAAATTTAGTCTGAAATAAAAAAATTATACTTCAAATGCATTTAAGGCCAAATATGTTTGAAGTGCAACCAATGGTTTCATGCACTTAAGGCTAATAAGTATGAAGTGAAAAATTGCACTTGAGATGCACTTAAGGTCAATAAGTCTGAAGTGAAAAATTGCACTTTAGATGCATTTAAGGTCAAAAAGTCTGAAGTGCAACAAACGCTTTCATTCACTTAATGTCAAAAAGTCTGAAGTGAAAATTTGCACTTCAGATGCACTTAAGGCCAAAAAATCTGAAGTGCAACAAACGTTTTCATTCACTTAAGGCCAATAAGTCTGAAGTGAAAATTTGAACTTTATATGCACTTAAGACCAATTAGGTCTGAAATGTAACCAATGGTTTCTTTCATACACTTAAGGCCAATAAGTCTTAAGTGAAAAATTGCACTTCAGATGCACTTTAGGCCAAAAGATCTGAAGTGCAACAAACGTTTTGTTATACTTAAGGCCAATAAGTCTGAAGTGAAAATTTGCACTTCAAATGCACTTAAGGCCAAAAGGTCTGAAGTACAACAAATATTTTGCTACACTTAAGGCCAATAAGTCTGAAGTGAAAAATTACACTTCAGATGCGCTTAAGGCCAAAAGGTGTGAAGTGCAACAAACGTTTTGCTACAGTTAAGGCCAATAAGTTTGAAGTGAAAAATTACACTTCAGATGCACTTAAGACCAAAAGGTCTGAAGTGCAACCAACATTTTTATGCACTTAAGGCCAAATAGGCCTAAAGTGCAAATTGCCTAGAAACAGAAATTTGTTCTTCGATTTATAACAATCCAATATACAATTTAATACCTTAATCTACTCCAAATGAGCTCAAATTTGAAACATAACCTCCAAATATCATCAGGAACAAACCTCAATCATTAATTTGTCAGAACAACAATAAATGTAATGAATCCATTTTGCAATTAAGAAAAATAAGAAGAAGAAAATCTAAGCAATAGTAAAAAATAAAGCGTCATAACAGCTCACCATTATAAAACATCATAAACTACATTAAAATATGTTCACAACCACCATATGAAATCATTGTCACCCGAAGAAGGAGGAGGTGGAGGAGGAGGAGGAGGATGAGAAAGAGGTCTGAAATTGTTTAAAAAGTGGATACAAATTAAAACTTTTTTAAAAAGTGGGTATAGGTTAAATGGGGCGACCAAATAGAGCGCCCCGTGCAATTTTTACTAGTAAATACTGAGTATAGCGCATATATTACATGCGCTATACCTTAACGGACAAACGTGTCGCTAAGGTATAGCGCGATAATTTACCGCGCTATATATAAAATGGTAGTCAGTTGTTTTTCACCTATTTTCGTCGTTTGAGTCCAAAAAGACCACAATTTGGTTCTAGACTTGTGTACATAGGTCCGGTTGGTTCGGATTTTTTAATTACCAAACCAAACCAATGGTGTCGGATTTTTAAATTTATAAACCAAATCAAACCAATAAAGTCGGATTTTTCGATTTTTTTCGGATTTTTTTCCGGTAAAATCTTAATAGCACAAAATATGTAACTTGTGCTCCAAATATTTATTTTAGTCCTAGTAGGTTAAAACTATATAATGTATTTTTCAAGAAAATAAAATAATATTATGAGATGAGTCATTAACATTGTACTAAAATATTAAATAACACATATAATAAAATCGCACAAAGAAAATATTATACTAATTAATACGCCATAATAAAATTAACATAATCTAAAAATATTATATAGGTCGTGCTAAAATAAGTACAACTAATAAGTACTATTAATTACACAACTAAGCATAAAAAAAGAAGATAAACTAGGTTATACATTTTCATTATAAATCAATGCAAAATTAAAAAATAGATATCCAATATTATTGTCATTCCTAGTGTTAAATTGAATTTCCTTTATTAGCAATAGTATTGATTTGAACTTTATTTGACTTACTATCTTTATGGGCTATAAAATTTATTGGACCATTCAAGAATGTTAAGTCCAAACTTTAAATAATACTTTTAAAGATAAAGTTATGAACAAATTTAAGAAATATTTATAAATTATATTACAATAAATATTTATATGCATAAAGTATTTTTTAAAAATTATATAAATGTAATGTCGGGTTGGTTTGGTTTCGGTTTGACTTTTTTTAGTTAAAATCAAACCAAACCAATTATGATTGAGTTTTTTTCTCAACACCAAATCACAATCGGATTTTTTTTCTTGATTTAACTCGAATTATCGAGTTGGTGCGATTTATTGATTTTCTTTGTACACCACTACTCATATTTTTAACTAATTCTTGAAGCTGTGATGTCTACGTTATTTTAGGCACAAATCTACATGCTTGGATCCTGCCATTCCATATTACTCCAAGCTCGAAAAGTATAAGTTCTAATTGAAACCCTAATTTGAAACTTTTAAAGTTAAATTTGCACCTAAACTTTACTTAAAATTCTTTTTATTTCAGTTTAATTATAATTTTTGAAAAAAGTGTTCCTAAAAAAAGTCTTCAACTTTTTGATGAAATTATTTCTAAACTAAATATCAAGAAAAAAAATATTTAAATTTTTGCAAAAATCGAAACATTTTTTCAATCTTGTCAGCTGGTCGAATAACTGTTTTCGCCAAAAGAAAATTGTAACATATTTGGCAAAAGATCGTTTTCAAATGTTTGAATCAAACCCCTCTTATATTTTTCTGAGTGCCATTTTTCTATTTTGACTTCTTTTCAAATTCGAGACTGCCATTCAGATAGTCCAATATATGTTATTCGATTATTAAGGGTCAAGCCAAGTGTCTCCGTGAAGGCTGAAACATCATTTTTTTTCTCTTATTATTTTTATGATATTCTAGATTAAGTAATTCAAAACTAATTCTTCGTTCAATTTAGTTTGGTAAAGACTGAAAATTAGGTTGAATTTCATAATATTCTGCTTTGACAAATCTGCTCTTATATCCAAGCTTAAAGTACCATATATGTGATATAAGCTATCTAATCTACATTAAGTGCATTAATAGGAGTATTATTATGGTATAGAATATAAAAATTAGAACACTTTCTATTATCCAATGAATTTGAAGAGTGGTTAGATGCATCTCCTCCATTGTCAAAGAGAAACCACAAAGAAACTTCCATGAATAATGTAATATTCGATCAATCACGTCGCACAGTACAAACTTCTATTTTTAATTTTGAGAGATTTAAATCTCCTTCAGACATAAACATCGATAAGTACAGCCACCCCTCTTTAGTTTTTCTTATTGTGTTTGCGTACGTCTTGCTGGTTATGCATGTTTCCTATGTAATTAAACTATTTTTTGGCTTTGCACTTGTAGTCCATGCTTATATTATCTGTTTTATTTATTTATCTTAGATTTCTACAGGATAAAATAAAAAAATATTTTAAAAAAAGGCAAAAGACGTGAAGAGGCAAGCGCAGATATGCAATTACCAACAATGCGTATAATTGAACAAACTTTAAAAGATAGTACATATTTATGGTAAGTTTGCACCAATTGGTTGATAATGTTGTTCTCACTGGTAACGTACATGAGATACCTGTTGTTAATGGTCAAATCTTGTCAAAAATTGGAGACAAGTTGTTTCACTGTGAGTTTGTGATAATGAAGAAAGTGGGAATTACTACTCTTAAAGATGATTGACGAAGTATTGGCTAAACTTCCTGCCTTAAACCTTGAGGACGAAAGTATTGGCATGAACGAAAATAGCCAAGAGACTACAGTCAATAACAACAGTGCACATGGAGTACTTAGAAAAAGCAACCAAGTTAAACCGCCAAATAGAAGACTAGCAAATAATGTGAAGGGCCTGGACTGAAAGGAATATGCATGTGAACTAGATACTCTTAAGAATGAGTGCATATCTACGGCATAGTAGAGATATAATAAGGCATAACCTAAGGGATAATAATATACAGGGTAAGCTATGGGTCAAAATTTGTCTTTAGAATATTTGAGCCAAGAGTTCCCAAGTCGTCGTTCGTCTAAATGGCCCAAGTGGCAGCGAAGTCTGTGGTCGAAGAGTCAACGAGAGTCATAGTCGAGCTGTCAACAATAGTTGAGGTCGAGATCGAGTACCGTTGACAGAGTTATAACGGCTAGTTTTCAAGATAGGATATTAAAGTGAATATTCTCTGCACTTGTACTATTAGGATTTTCTAGAAATATGTCCTATATAAATAGGAAAAAAAGATAATGATAGGGGACATGTGAAACTCATTTGTAAAAGCACACACTTTGACTTGAGAAAAAATATGTAATCTCATTTGCTAAGATACAAACATCACCTCGTTTATACTTTTCCACTCGATCCAAGAATAATTCGAACAATCAAGGGATTGACTATCACTCTCCTTTGTCCGAAAAAAGATCCACTCATTCCATCATTTATTGGGTGAATCATTTCTCCTACTTACTTAAATGTCATTTATTGCTATTCATCATAATTGAATGCTACATTATTACTCTTGATTTCTAGAACATATATTATATGGAATTGCCATTGTCCGACCAGATCCACATGATATTTATTGCTTCTTTAAAAACCTCATCTAAGGATATTATTGTTAACTAAGATTAACCCTTATTTACATAAATTTAATTATTTGAACCAAGATCTATATTTTTTGGTCAAACAATTTGGCACTGTCTGTGGGGACTTCTTAGTTAAATTTTTAGTTTCCTCTAGATCTACAATTGACGCAAACCACTGACGTATAAAAATCCCGAGATCTCCCCTTTTTGTGTATGCAAAACCCTACATGACAGGTAACCGAGAGGAAAGGACGAGGATAACAGGTGGCTTCCCAACCAACCTCTTAAACGTCATCAACGAAAGATGTGAAACGGTAGGTGAGGACACGACGCCTAGTGCGTCCCCTAGGCAAGAACAGTCACCGCCCCCACACTACAGCATAACAAAACCAAATGAGGAAAGGGCCTCTACGTCTACAGAGGAAGGGACACCCCCAGTTGTGAAAAAGCTCCTCGAAGCATGGCTAACCGACTCGCTGGCAAACATCCTTAACAAATCCGCTCCAGGCGCGACTGTAGAAGCCGCGAGAACTTGCGCGATACAACAAACAAACGAGCGGTGCAACCAACCCCTCCCTCCAATGACATGTATAACTTACAATGTTACTGATAGTGCAGGTGATAACACCCTCGCTGCTATTCTAAAAAGAATGGAAGAAATGGAGAATGAAAACAAGGCACTTCGAGACCAGATGAAAGAACACCAAGAACGGGTTTATAAGATACCAGGCGCTCCTAAGCTGCTTCCAAAGAAGGACGTCGGTAGGTTAATAAAGCAATCGAACAGCGATGACGCAACCCCGCATGCCATACCAATGACCTTCAAAATACCACCCTACCTCAGGATATACGACGGAACGACCAATCCTGAAGATCATGTGACTCACTACATCACCGCCGTGAAAGGCAACGACCTCGCCAAGGAACAAGTGTCCTCCATCCTGCTGAAGAAATTTGGAGAAATCCTCACAGGAGGGGCATTAACATGGTATTCGCAGCAACCAGTCCGATCCATAGACACTTTCGAATAAATGGCCGATAAGTTTGTAACAGCTCATACCGAAGCCAAGAAGGCCGAGGCAAGAGTAAACGACATATTTGCTATCAGGCAATCCTTGGGTGAGGGACTAAGGGCCTTCCTCGCCCGATTCAACTGAGTAAGGATGACTTTGCCAAACGTGTCCGACGGGATGGCAGTCGCAGCCTTCCAGAACGGGTTGAGCAGAGATGGTTCAAGAGCAACTAGAAAACTGTTGAGCCGATTGATGAAGTATCCTTCAACCACTTGGGACGAAATTCACAACGTTTTTTGTGCCAAGGTCCGAGCAAATGAGGACGACCTCAACGGGCCGACTCACCGACTAACCTCGGTAAAAGCTGAATCCAGGAAAGATCGAAGAGACAGCGCCAGAAGAGATCATCAAATTCCGCGACGCCTTTTCCTCTCTCGTTGGCCGGCAAAAAAGTTTTAGCAACTGGTCGGGAAGTTGACACCTCCTCTCGCCTCGAAGTATCGAGAACGTCAGCGACCGGCCCTTCTGCCTCTGTCACCGTAGAAAGAAGGGGCATATCTACGTCGGATTCCGCCAACCACGAAATCTTGGACCCCGACTCGATATCATCTCTGATGAGAATGGTTGTCGTCTCGCGTAGCGAAAAATCACCCTCCACTAAAACAACGGCCCGGGCGACCCCGTCGCCAACATCTACAGACCTCCTCTTACGAGGCACCAAATCCCCATCACCATGCAAAATCCCCTCGTCCTCATCGATAAGACGAAATACCTGAGGAGCCGAGGTTCCGCGGCCGAAGAGGGGATAGATTCAGAAGCAGTCGCCGTCGAAGAAGGGACCAATGCCCAAATAGAAGCAGTCGCAGTCGAAGGAGGGGCAGGAGCCGAGGACGTAGCGGCTTTCCTCTTTCGGAACGTGAGGGCGGGAGCTTTCGACCTACTCGAAGATCCCCTGGCCAAAGCTAGGAAAAACAGAGGGAAAGAGGAAGGTCATCAAAAGTAAACCAAAAGAAAAAAGAACTAAGGCACCGGTAATAGAGGGAACTTACTAGCCGAGGGGAGAGCGGGCCCAAACTTCTTGAAGAAACCGGACCACTCACAGATTCCTACGATGTGAGGGAGGAGCCGACCAACCCAGTCAGAAATGTTTTCGACCAAAGGAGGAGGTGAGGTCTTGGCTGCATGAGAAAAAGGCAAGAAGTCAAAGACCACGACCAAGCACGGGAGAAAAAACAGACACCTAAATACGAGGAAATTAGGTACTTACGATTGAAATTCCACGCCTCATGGAAACAGTCGACGTTAGCCACCACGTCATCGGTTCTAATGAAGAAAAAGTTGAACCAGATCTGGCGGTTAGCTTTGTCATCCATCTTCACCACCAGGCACTTGCCTCCTCGATGGCGAAGGTTCAACATCACCCCCCTATAAAAGCTGGGGGCGAACAGATATATTAAATGACGAAGAGTCAGCTCGACCTCGGCTAGCTCGGCAAATTTGGTAAGCATCCATATAACCTTATAAACGTATGGCGCAAGCTGGGCTGGACAAACGCCGTAATAGCGACAGAATTCCTCCACCAACGGAAGGAGAGGAAGAGAGTAGCCGACTTGGAAGGGATAGGCGTAAAAGGCGCAGCACCCAGGATGGTGGACCTGCATCGTATTCCACCCAGTCGGGATCAATTCGATGTGATCGGGAAGGCCGAACTTGGCCTTAAGCTCTCCCAATTCCTTCTCTGCCATCACTGATCGAAAGGCTCCAGGGTCAGGGTCAGGTGATTTGGAGAAATCAGATCTAGTATAAGGGTTGCGAGGAATTATCTCATCCACCAACGGGAAACTTCCGTCGATCACATCACTTCCCTCGCTAGACTCAGAAGACATGTTAGACATGTTTTGAAAAAAAAAATAAGAGAAGTATCGAGCGATGGAACAGAGAGGGGAGGTTTGAAGCAAGGAAAGAGCAAGAGTAATATAGGGTTTCGAAATAGCAAAAAATTCAAAACTTCAAAATCGCACCCAAATACCTCTATTTATAAGGATCTTGGCACTACGACCGAAAACGGTTCATCATTATTGGCACCAGAACCGAAGCGGTAGGATCAATCAGGGGTCACACGCGAAACGAAGCAACGCATCGGAATATGCGTCATAATGACGCATGACATCATCCTAATTCGTGGACAGTATAACTCCAACGAATCGACCGGGAAAATCGAAGCGTTTGAAATGAGCGGCCCTCGTAGGGATACGTTGCCAGTTCGCCATAATCACCACGACTTGCACAGCTTGCTCGATTGCTTCGACCACAACAAACAAAATCCACCCATCGCCCCGCCTAAAGCCGGCCTCAATAAGTGAATGGACTAACTGCATGGGTCAAAATTGTCTTTAGTATATTTGAGCCAAGATAGTATCACCACGACCTGCACAACTCACTCGATTGTTTCGACCACAACGAACAAATCCACTCATCGACCAAGCCTGAAGCCGGCCTCAATAAGCGGAGGGACTAACTGTATGAGTCAAAATTTGTCTTTAGAATATTTGAGCCAAGATAGTATTAAAGAAAGAGTTCTCAAGTCATCGTTCGTCTAAATGACCCAAGAGGCAGCGAAGTCTGTGGTCGAAGAGAGTCGTAATCGAGGTGTCAACAATGGTCGAGGTCGAGTACCGTTGACAGAGCTGTAACAGCTAGTTTTCAAGATAGGATATTAAAGAGAATATTCTAGTGAATATTCTCTGCACTTGTACTATTAGGGTTTTTTAGAAACATGTCTCATATAAATAGGGGAAAAGACAATAATAGAGGACATGTGAAACTTATTTGTAAAAGCACACATATCAGATCTTATTTGCTAAAATACAAACATCACCTTTTTACTAAGATTCTCGTTTATACTTTTTCACTCGATCCAAGAATAATTCAAACAATCAAGGGATTGGCTATCACTCTCCTTTGTCAGAAAGAAGATCCCCTTATTCCACCCTTTATTGGGTAAATCATTCCTCATATGTACTTAAATGCTATTTATTGTTGTTCATCATAATTGAATGCTACATTATTGCTCTTGGTTTCTAGAACATTTATTATATGTTATTGCCACTGTCTGACAAATCACACGATATTTATTGCTTCTTTAAAAACACCATCTAAGGATATTATTGTTAATTAAGATTAACCCTTATTAACATAAATTTAATTATTTGAACCAAAATCTATATTTTTGGAAGATCTAATCCTCAATCTTCCATCCAAGGAGGAGTAGGAATAGCATGTTGTTCCCGATTAATACAATAAAAAAACAGAGCTGGAGACTCCATGCGGAGGCCACTCTTACAAAACCACCTTATTAGGAAGCGCATAATTCTTGTCTAAAACCAAACCCAAAATCAAACGCAAACGTCAATTGAAGACTGACTTTGATTTCACAATCACACGCAGTATATTACTGACATATGCTCACTGGAAAGAGTCTGTTGAGTTCTAAACAAATTTAGTCGTTAACACAAAGCACACAGACACATGCTCAAAACGAGATGACAAGAGACACTACTAAGCTCCGATTACAGAAGGTTAAAACATGTAATTATATTGGTAGGATATACGAGGTACCATTATCTTCTACATCAAAAGAAGCCTCCTCTATTCCACTGGAACTCTTCTTTTGGCTCTCCTAGAAGAATCTTCCCCCGATACACCAGTTTGCTCCACCGGTCCTGCATTTCCATAGTACTCCAGAGCTGGAAGTGACCAACCATCCAAACCCCTCCAATTCGCAAACTCATCCCACAAGCTGCTAATGGACCCTACACGTTGAATAGACTGTCAAAACTACTTGTGCAAAATATCAGTGCAAAACTGCCTCTGGTTTATGAAAGAAGAGATTTAGCTCCTCCATCAACAGTAACATTCTTGTGTCCAACATTTTAACATATATTCTTGACTTCTGGGTCTAAAACCATACAGCACAAGCATAATACTCTTTACAGGATGCCCAGAAGTAAAACAAAATGTCCATGTTCAAATCCTATGACTATAGCAAACATGGGAATTATATAATTTTTGTAACTGCATTAAAGATCACAAGTGTTAGCAAATAAAATATCTTCATGACTTATCTTCGGATACTTTCTCGGGTGCACAGATTGCTCCATGCACCTTGTTAGTTACTGGATCAGTGAATTCATTTGATTCAAAACTTGGTTCAAGAAGCGCGTGCAAGACTGCAAGAGCGGAGAGCTTATATTCTCACACCACTTCAGCAATTACTAGTCAAGATTTCGTTTACTTCACATGAGTCCTCATTGGAGACCTATGCAGTTCAGTGTTTCACAGACACCAAACTTGAATAAGCAAGTAGGTGACATCAATCACACTCCTTCGTTGGATTATCTCTTTGGTAGAGAGCTTCTTAACTTGTGTCATCATTGAAACTAGAGTCAATGGGAAATAAAGCACAGAACCAATGCAAGCAAAGCTTACTGAGTTGTTACTTATCTTATACGCATCAACAGTACTCAGAAGCATCATGGAAGGTGACAAGCATGTCAGCCTTATTTCTGCTTCTTGATACTTAATTTGGATGTACAACAACGCAATCAAATATAACATAGTCCCTGACTAGAATATGCTAAGATGCAGCAATCTTCATATGTTAAAAACACTCTACCCATTGATGGAGCTGTTTTAGACATGAAAATGCAAAGCTTTAACCATAGGTATGTGTCAGTTTTTGTGCTAGAGATATTTGTGTTAAGTACTGATCTCAAGTGGCTTTGATCTATTACAGTTAGCAAAATGCTGTTATTCTACCTTATCAGAGTCCAATATATGGAGTAAGGCTCAGCCAATACAGCTAAGCCGCTGAACTGTGCATTCTCTGAAAGGTCATCCTAAACTGGCCCTAAATCACCTTCTTCAAAGAAGTTTATTTAGCTTCTGCTGAACTGTGCATAGAATATGAACTGCCTGTGCAGAGAAATATGATTAGCTACCTAGATAGCCCATCGGCTGCAACATCGTTCAGCACTCTCTCTGGTGAAATGCTGAACAATTAGGTTAACTTGAAAAACATGTTAACTGGACCGAAACAGCAAAAAGTAGTAATCTTTCAATCATTCTTGCATTCTCACGTGTCAAGTCAGGATATAAATGACGCGAACTCAAGGTGCCTTATTCAAGCAATCTACCTTGATTCTCCAGCAAGTTGAAACCCTTATCCCATCCAGGCAAATGCTTATCAGCATTGGCTTTCCAATTTTGTTCAAAGTCGCCAAGTTCATCTAAATGTAAATCAAATACCATTAGTTAGATCTACTGGAATTCAGAAGGCATGGCATCTATCATGTTGTTGAAATGAAAATACCTTCATTGAGGTTGTGCAAAGTCTGCAGTGTGCCCTCTCGTCCATCTGAACCATGCTTTTTTGTGACAGAATGGCCCTGCATAAAAGCTCACGGACATAATCAGGACAACAATGCAAGCTTTTACTCAATTTTAATTAACTCCCAAAGGATGACAAACGTGGCACTCAGTAAAATTCAGTGACCTGACTAACACCTACAGGAAGAATTTCAATCTCGAAAAAAGTTTACATCTGATAGAACCTAAAAAGTTAAAAAAGGACCTATGAACTGTGCCCCTCAACCATACATCTATTGACAAGAGAAATACCTTGTTGTGGATCCCTTTGGAAAAGGTATGTAGGGACTCACCAATTGTCTTATCGTCCTCTTTCATCTCTGCTAGAACCACCTATATACATAGAAGGAAAAAAAAAACATAAGTAGCAACTTAGTTTAAACAATGTAATAATCACGCAAGAATCAAGAACAACTACTTCTCTGATCCCAATAAGGTACTACTCACGCCATCAGGGCCAGCCATTCTGCCTTCCGAGCAAGTGTAGTACATCCCATTTAAACCACCATAAGCAACTCTGCGGTAGCTGAAACTATGGCTCCCTATAAAATAAAATCCACAAAATTCCTTGTTGACAAAAAGGTAGAAATATATGTTTAAACAATGATCAGTTAAGCCAATCGAACACTAAATTGTTATTCCACATTATATCACACATCAGATAATATGCGCGGCGGAATGCAGCATTAGTTATGACTTATGCCGCTTTTCCTTGTTCCACCAACCAAACATTATACTTATTTTATGGTGTGATTAATTATGCTATACAACTAACCAACCAAACAACCCCTAAGTTAAAAAAGAGGACTAACCGTCGAATTTTTTACTTGGTCTGTTGTTGTTAATAACCAAGTCTTTTCTTGGTTCAGAACTTTCCTGAGCATGATCACCATCACCTTCAGGATTTAGCTCTTCAATGGTGATTTGCTTCCGAGAGCCTTGTTGTCCATCATATGGGTCGTTCCACCCAAACAAACCACCAAATGGCTCAGTGAAAAATGGATCATTAAAAGGGTCTTTTCCCCCAAATAACTTCGCCATGCTCGCTGTTCAAGAAAAGAAAAACAAACAGAGAAGAAAACCCACGAAAGTTAAAAAAATATTTGCTCGATTACCACTTTCTGTATAAAATATCATAAAGTGAAATTTGAATAGTGGCAAACCCAGACAAAATATTATTACAATTTACACGTTAGAGGTAAGGCAGATGAAAGAATTCACCTTTGACAGAGAGAGGGAGAGAGCTTCTGAGTTCTGATACTTGCTTGCTTCTACTTGTCTGAATTCCCAAAATGTACACTTCTTTTATTTATGTATAGAAGTGAAGCTTCTCGAATTTGCTTTTTGCCAAACCACTTTCACATGTTGGTTAATTAACCGGGCCATACAAATTACTCATTCGTTTGTCTTCTGTTTTTCCTTTTGTTTTTTAGGTATAAATAAATAAATAAAAAGCACACACACTATGCTAATCTCTAATAGGTACCGTTTGGTTGAAGGGATAAAAATAATAATAAAAATAATAGGTACCGAAATTAGCAATCCTAAAATTAATTATACCACTGTTCTGATATTATTTATAATAGGTGCAACGTGGGATAAGTGAAAAAAAAAAAAAACTAACATATTGAACACCAATATTATGTAATAGCATGTTTGGTCAAATTTTTCCAAGGTCAAAAAAAAGTATTTTTTCTTCAAAGCTAAAGTGTTTGGCCAAACTTTTAGAAGAAAAAGAGTATTTTTGAGTAGAAGCAGAAGCAATTTTGGAGAAACAGAAAAAAATAGCTTCTCTCCAAAAGAACTTTTGAGAAAAAATACACTTAGAAACACTTTTTAAAAGATTGGTCAAACACTAATTGCATGTTCAAATTAAATAATTAAATACAAACCATTTATCACCAAAAATACTTTTAAAAAAATCACTTTACAAAAAAAAAATAGTTCTCAAAATAAACTGTTCTAAACAGACTATAAGATACTACTAATAAATTGCATAATATTGTTCTAAATATGCCTCGGAGATAAAAAGAGCAGTATTTAAAATATATTTTGATTTGATCCAAAGGGGAGAATAACGCAAACTATGAAAACAGTATACTCTCCAAAAATTCCTTATCTTCTATGATATGAACAAAGATTTAGTTTAGTTCCTTAAAATCAAAACTTTCTTGAAAAACTGCACACCACTTGTTCTTCAACCATCTCAAACCTCCAATGCAATTCCAGAAGCTATAACGAGAATTGCGCAACACCAGTTTAGTTTTGTTCAGTTTCATCTTTACAGGGGACAATGGCCGAGAATACATTACACATAAATGATTTTACATTAATAATTAATTCACCTTAAAACTAATCCATTGTTTACGTAGATTGGACGTTCACTAGAGGAGTTGGACACATGGGCGGATGCAGGTTCGGTCGAACCGAGTAGCTTTGATCCAAACTCTATATTTGTATTTAAAAATTCATTGAATATGTATAAATTATTAATTTAGAACCCAGTAACTTCGAGGAATTGAATCCCGAACCCATTAGTTTCAAATCCACTGATTGGGCATGAGTCTTGTCTGATATGGCCAAGAACTTGATGCTCAAAACTACTGATGCAGCTGTCGATGTTCAGTAAATACATTTAAAACTTCTTCTAAAATGCGTAAAGTTGTTTTCTTCTTTTTCCTTTTCCTGGACAAATGTACGCTGTTAGTTCACTCCTACAATATGCTATTCTAGTTTTTAAATGATTAGTAAGTGAGACAAGACGCTTCATATTGAATGGAGGCTTTAACACCGGTTAACGTACCATATGGATAATAAGCCGAGGCATACATGAAATAGGCAACACTAATATATTACAATGACCAACAAAAAAAAGGAACTAAGGTCCGAAACAGATCAGTAACATGCCCTTCAAACCATGAGAACCTAAGCAAATCCCTACCGAATAGGTACATTCACTCTATGTTGATCCTGACGATGTTTCTTGGTTTTCCACTTTGACTCGCAGGCTGGGTACTGCTATTACGTCTCAGACCACTAAATGAATCTCTGAATCCAGGATCCCAGTTTGTCAACCAATTATTACTTGTTCCTGCATAAACCAAACAGCAAACATTACAAGGATCACACATGCATTAAGCTTCTTCCTATGAAAGGAAGATTTCATCCAGCAAAATCCTGAAAGGCTAACAGAAACTAGCAGGTCACTGAATGGCATAGACAAGGTTCCACTTTTCGCTTTGCTTGTTTTAGCTTTCTGTCAGACTTTGGGCCCGAATGGTAGAATTGGTACCAGTGCATGGGGTAAACAAGAGCTAGATTTCAAGCAGGCATGATCTTTGTGCTTGCTTCTTTAAGTAGCGCTTTACTTCGTAAGCAAACAGATAATAGGCCACAAAGTTTGTCTAATTCTTCCCACCTAAGCGTGCAGTAAATCACAAGCAAAGAGTGTATCAAACTAGTATGGTAATTCATAAGAGATTGAAAACAGCTCCTGCTACATATTTTCTGAAATGTCAAATCTAAGGGCTGCAGCTTCTAACAGTTTTTGCCCAGAATCTGCATTAAAAAGAATTTTTCATCTAAAACGAATAAGGTAATCTTTTAGTGAGACGCTAAACTAGAAAAACTTCAAAATTCAATTTACTAACAGGGAGAACTCTACCACTTGCTGCGAAAATTAGCTACCACACTAAATTAAAAAATTCACGCCATCATAAATAATGGGATTCTAGTTTCAGAAGAATTAATTTCACCCATGCTCAACCATGTAATATCATTTGCTTAGGCTCATTGTGAAGTGCTAACTAATAAGCTAGTGTGGTAAGGTCAAGTCTAGCTCTCTTCATCTGTGTCATTGTTTGATGAGAGGTGGTGAAGTAATTCCCTACACAGTTACTCCCACGCCCTATATCGACAAAGTTACCTAAACTCTCTTCATGCCCTCTCAAATGAGACAGCTAATAAAGTTTAGCGATAGCAATGTAAAATGCATAAACTAAGAACATTGTCAAACTAAGTCTAGTATGATCGGGGAAAAACCCTAAGTCTAGCATAACTGTATATGGAATAAAGATAGTTTAACTGAGAAGAGTCAATACTCCGTCGGAAATGTGCAAATGTAATAAATCAGGGCATATACCAGTACTTTTTGACATGATCAGCAGAGGGCATTTCCTTTTCTCACTAACCTGCATTTGCATGGAAATCAGACCCACTCTCCCAGCCAGGAATATGCCTATCAGCATTGCCATTCCATGTCTGTTTAAAGCCAGCTAATTCATCTGCAAAACAAAGAGACAAACATGTGAAATCTGCTGTTGAACGGAACGTAGAAGTGGAACACCTGAGTAATCTTCAAGAAGATGCTACCTTCTGCTAGATTATGCAATGTCTGCGTCGTGTCCACCTTGCCGTCAGAGGTAAGCTCCCTTGTTAAGGAGTGTCCCTAGGAATGATAGAAGAATGTGAATAAGATACTTTTCTCTATCCAGCAAGATGAAGCCACTGTTCACAGAGTAAAGGAAAAGGCTAGAATTCAACCAGAGATTGCACATATCTTTAACTACACAAATGGAGCAATCTTTTAGATTATCATGTAACTGCCAATGTCTAACGCAGGTGAAATAATGCAAGTCTCTCGCAAATTCATATGAGAAAAGTCAGACTCGTTTCTATCTTCCGCATGAATGGCAGACACATACGAGTAGACACTCTTATTAACTACTAACGCCTCTGTTCTCAGCATAGAAGACAAGTGTTAAGACTCCTTTAAAAATGTTCATGACAAAGTTACGAACTCCATACTTTGGTTGTTAATACATCCAAATTTACATAATTTCTAGTAGATAATTTAGAAGGTATTGGAGGTCCACCATTTTCCACTGAGACTCATAGATGTTATCTTGAAAATAGTGTATGTTTTCGACTTAATAAGCTTCTAAACATAAAACATATCACAAGTCCTTCAAGTATTTTAAGAACAGTGCCAAAAGCAAAGACTAATAAAATGCATTATACCTTATTGTGGATGCCCCTGGAGATTCTATGTGTTGCTTGACCAGTTGTTCTATCTGCTTGCTTGCTCTCCTCTAGCACCCTCTGTTTCATAGCATGTGCACTGTTAGAATCAGGAAGAACGCACTTATTCAGCCAGATGAACAAGACATCAAGGAGAAGAGAACATACTCCATCACTTCCAGTCTTACGTGTGGTGGTGGCAGTGTAATATGCCCCCTCTATTCCACCATATGTAACTCTTCTATAGCTCGCGCTTTGAGTCTTGGATTCTGTTCCTTCCAAATTCATATCTTCCATTCTCCGAGTCACGTCTTTGCTTACGCTCTTGCTCTTGCTATGGTCTGAGGCATAAGCACAACTAATGATTTAAACCAGCAAGAACGCTAATTCATCCGTTTCATCATTTTATGCACCACTTTCTTTTTTAGTCTATCCTTGAAATAACGCCAAGAAGATGTGGAACTTACTTGTTGGTAGTAGGGCAATTTTTTATAGTTTGCATATATTTACTTTATGTCTCAAAAGTTTCCTTTATTTCTTAAGCTATATTCTCAGTCAAAAAACGTCACATAAAATGAGACAAAAGAAGTACTAATAATGGACAGACAACATAAAACCCCATCTTGACAACGCCTATCATTTACTTGTAGAGAAGGAAGATTAATAGAACCAAAAGTTACCATCAGTTTGGTCTTCAGGGTGTTCAACAAGTGGATATCTGTTAGCATAATCCCTATCTCTTTCCTCCTCAGAGCCATTAACGCCGTCTTCCTCCCCTGGTTCTATCCCTACTTCACCCTCATCATCCATATCTATCTCTTGAATGACTGGCCCATTGGAATTAGCAACTTGCTGCAAGTCATCAGCAGGGGTTGTTGGATGTACCATGGAAGACTGAGACAAGTTGGGGAAAGGGCGAGCGAAGAACGGGTCATCAAATGGGTCTCTTCCTCCAAATATGCTTGACATCATGCCTCCAAATCCATCAAATGGACTGCTGAAGGAGTTGAAATTGTCTCTGCCACCTCTTTCTCTCTGCATATTCTCACACCAAACCCTAGTTCCAGAACCCGGAAACTTAACAGCTTAGCTACTTAAACCTATTGAAAAGGTTAAGAATGATTGGCAATAGGATGCATCATAATTTAGTAATGTGCAGCAATTACAATCTCATGGCCAATTAACGTGTCGAAATCAACAACGTCTCAGCTCCTAATTTAGTACTACTACTTGGTAATACAATACTGTAACACTTGAAAGAATTCACCACAAAAGCTAGTTTGAACCTTGATTTTTAGGAACCTAGTCAAATATATGAAAGTAGGACTCTTACATTCTTACAATCCTGAGAATATCATGAGTTTAGGAATTGGTAAAAGCACAAGTTTAATGAGAAACTAATGATTGGAACCTCTATTTTAGGCAATGATACTCCTTTAAGTTCATTTTAGTAAATGATAGAGCTAGTGCAGAATCTACCAGTTCCATGACTAGAAGATAATTGAATTAAACAATAAACAGCAGCAGAAACATTAACATTAGATTGCTAATTCCCTTTACCAAAGAAGAGATTGAATTACTTTAGGTGCAGAGTCGAGAATAAATTTGTCTTAAGATGAAATAAAGTGCGGGACTAAGATTTATATTTGAGGAGTGGTTGAGAGTGACACGTGTTGGAGAGTTGTAGAGAGGTCAGAATACATGGAGCCTAGATCCTTCCCTTTTCTTTCATTTTCTATTCTATTCTATTTTTCTCCTTGCACTCATAACATTCTAGGTCTCTCTTTTACCATCCCTTTTATCTAATTTTTGGTGTTTGAATGAACAAAGAATATAAAAAATTAATTGTGCAAAATATTAAATTAGTTTAACAAATATTGAGTGAGTGTTATGAATATATTATATTATGGATGTTTATTTAGTACTCCGTTGTAAATAAGCTTCCTGAAGAAGTTTATCCATATGAGACTCCGCCATAAATACATTTATCTATTTAGTACTCTATTGGAAATAAGCCTTCCTGAAGAAGCTTATCCTTTCGGTACTCCGTTATGGATAAATATTATCCATGATAGAAGATTATCTATATCTGGCACAACAGTTTAGAGCAGCAGCTTACAAGCAGCTTACACAGCAGCTTGCAGTAGCAGCTTGCAGTAGCAGCTTACACAACAGCTTCCTTTCTTTTATAAATAGAGGAGAATTCAGTTCATTATGTACAGAAGTTTGAAGTTTGAATAATAAATCAGTTTCTCTCTATACTTGTCTTTACTTTACAGTCTTTATTTTATAACACGTTATCAGCACGAGTCTCTGCCATCTCGAGCAAATACTTTAAAAGTATCAGAGGTACGAACTTTTTTTTTTTAAATAATGTCAAATCTTTCTAAACTTGAGTTTGTAGCCCTGGATATATCGGGCAAAAGCTACATGTCATGGGTGCTTGATGCCGAAATTCATCTTGATGCGATGGGTCTGGCAGACACCATCAAAGATAAAAATCAGGCATCAAACCAAGACCGTGCCAAAGCAATGATATTCCTACGCCATCACCTTGATGAGGGCCTGAAAATGAAATATCTTACTGTTAAAGATCCAGTCATACTGTGGAGTAATTTGAAAAATAGATATGACCACCTGAAGATGGTCGTTCTTCCACATGCACGTTATGATTGAACTCATCTAAGGTTACAAGATTTTAAATCTATCAGTGAGTATAATTCTGCTATGTTCAGAATTATTTCCCAATTGAAACTATGTGGTGATAATATTACTGATCATGATATGTTGGAGAAAACTTTTACCACTTTTCATGCCTCGAATATGCTCCTACAGCAGCAATATCGAGAGATGGGATTTAAAAAGTATTCTGAACTTATCTCAAATCTTCTTGTAGCCGAGCAACATAATGGGCTATTAATGAAAAACCATGAAAGCCGACCTACTGGTTCTTGTCCATTCCCTGAAGTGAATGAGACGAACTTCCACCAAGCTAAACGTGGAAGAGGACGTGGCCCCAGTCGTGGTCATGGCCGTGGTCGGGGAGGAAACTCTAATCGTGGTAATAATAATGCACCAAAGAACCCTCCTCACCACCAGCAGTGGAAAAGGAAGGAACAAAAGCATGAAACGGTGCAAGCAGCAAAGCCAGAAAATGCATGCTATAGATGTGGAGGAAAAGGGCACTGGTCACGTACATGTCATACGCCAAAGCACCTGGTTGAGCTATATCAAGCTTCCCTGAAGAAGACAGAGAAAAATGCTGAACCAAATTTTATTTCTGAAGATAATTTAGACTTCATGCATTTAGATGTAGCTGATTACTTTGCACTCCCAGAAGGAGAAATAAGTCATGTGATCGGTAGTGAATCTGTAGAGATGTAAATATTTTAGTTTCTGTTATTTGTAGTAGATAGTATATTTATGTAATTGTTGCACATAAATAAAAGTTATAATGTTTACTATCATATTTATTTTATTTATGTCATTTTGAAGAATATGGATAATCCTCAAATTATGTTTGGATCAAAGACCAATCATGAAGATATTTGTGTAGTTGATAGTGGAACAACTCATGCCATATTCAAAGATCAGAAATACTTTTCTTATTTACATAAGGAAAAAGCAAATATTTCTACAATTTCTGGTAATATAAGTTTGATTGAAGGCTCCGGAAGAGCTATTGTATTTCTGTCTAAGGGAACAAAACTTATTATCGACAATGCATTGTACTCCTCCAAGTCCCGAAGAAACTTGTTGAGTTTTATAGATATCCGCCGAAATGGGTATCATGTTGAGACAATAGATGAAATGAATGTGGAATATCTTTGTATTACAAAGAATATTTTTGGCCAGAAATGCATTGTAGAAAAGTTACCAACTTTATCTTCTGGCTTATATTATTCAAAGATTAGTACAGTTGAAGCACACTCTATCGTAAACCAGAAGTTTACTGATTCAAATACTTTTATGCTTTGGCATGGCCGTTTGGGCCATCCTGGATCAATAATGATGAGACGAATTACTGAAAATTCGAGTGGGCATCCATTAAAGAACCTGAAGATTCTTACAAATAATAAATTTTCTTGTGATGCTTGTTATCAAGGCAAAATGATCACTAGACCATCACCAATGAAGGTTAGCATTGAGTCCCCTACCTTCTTAGAACGTATACATGGGGATATATGTGGACCTATTCACCCACCAAGTAGGTCGTTTAGATATTTTATTGTCCTAATAGATGCATCTCAAGATGGTCTCATGTGTGCCTATTATCATCTCACAACCTGGCGTTTGCAAAGTTATTAGCCCAAATAATTCGATTAAGGGCACAATTCCCAGATTATCCTATAAAGGCTATTCGCCTTGATAATGCTGGAGAATTCTCATCTCAAGCTTTTGATGATTACTGCCTATCAGTTGGGATAAAAGTTGAACATCCTGTAGCTTATGTTCATACTCAAAATGGCCTTGCAGAGTCATTTATTAAACGGCTGCAATTGATAGCAAGACCACTACTTATGAAAATAAAATTACCCACTACTGTTTGGGGCCATGCTATCTTGCACGCAGCATCACTTATCCGTCTCAGACCAACGCATTATAATAAATATTCTCCGTCACAATTAGTTTTTGGTCATGAACCAAATATTTCCCATCTACGAATTTTTGGATGTGCTATATATGTGCCAGTAGCACCACCACAACGCAGTAAGATGGGCCCCAAAGAAGGTTAGGAATATATATTGGGTTTGAATCACCCTCTATTATTCGCTATCTTGAACCATTGACGTGAGATTTATTTACTGCTCGATTTGCAGATTGTCGATTTGATGAAACAAATTTTCCACAATTAGGGGGAGAGAAAAAGGAAATCAAAAGAGAAATTGTGTGAAAAGTTTTATCATTATCTCACTTTGATCCACGTACCCCTATATGTAATCAGGAGGTCCAGAAGATCATCCATTTACAGAATATAGCAAATCAAATGCCAGACGTATTTACTGATTTGAAAAGGATAACTAAGTCACATATCCCTGCAGAGAATGTGCCTATCCGAATTGATGTCCCAGCAGGACCATCTATTAGCATGAGAGCTAGTGAACCTAAAGCACGCCTAAAGCGTGGTAGGCCTATGGGTTATAAGGATCGAAATCCTAGAAAAAGAAAATTGACAAATAATCAAAATGATATTATGAAGGGATCTCCTGAACAGACCCAAGATCTGATTCTTATGTGGAAGGCTTAAAATACATATGATGGATGTGGTTACAGCTTATCTGTACGGGTCACTTGATAATGAGATTCACATGAAAATCCCTGAAGGATTTAAAATGCCTGAAGCATATTCAAAATCTCGGGAAATGTACTCAATCAGATTACAAAGATCTTTGTACGGTTTAAAGCAATCTGGGCGCATGTGGTATAATCGCCTCAGTGAATATTTGCTGAAAGAGGGTTACATAAATGATGTTATTTGTCCATGTATTTTTATAAAGCAGAATTTGTTATACTTGCTGTTTATGTTGATGACATAAATCTTGTTGGAACTTCAGAAGAGCTCCAAAAGGCAATTGAATATCTTAAGAAAGAATTTGAGATGAAAGATCTTGGGAAGACAAAACTTTGTCTTGGTCTGCAAATTGAACATTTGGCAGACGGGATCTTTATCCATCAATCTGCCTATACAGAAAGGGTCTTAAAACGCTTTTACATGGACAAAGCGCACCCATTGAGTACACCAATGGTTGTTCGATCACTTGAAGTGAATAAGGACCCGTTCCGACCTCCAGAAGAGGATGAGGAACTCCTGGGTCCTGAAACACCCTATCTCAGTGCAATTGGTGCACTTTATGTATCTTGCTAATGCTACAAGGCCTGACATAGCATTTTCTGTTAATTTACTAGCAAGATATAGCTCTTCTCCTACACGGAGACATTGGAATGGGATTAAGCATATATTGCGATATTTAAAGGGAACTCTTGATATGGGTTTGTTTTATGCTAACAAAGATAGTGCAGATCTTGTTGGTTATGCAGATGCAGGTTATTTATCTGATCCCCATAAAGCTAGATCTCAAACAGGGTACGTGTTTATATGTGGAGGTACTATCATATCATGGCGCTCCACAAAATAATCTATTGTTGCTACTTCTTCAAATCATGCTGAAATAATAGCTATTCATGAAGCAAGTAGGGAATGCGTATGGTTGAGATCAATAATTCATTTTATTCGAGAAAAATATGGTTTGGAATGTGAGAAAAGACCCACAATTTTATACGAAGACAATGCTGCATGCATAGCCCAATTGAAGGGAGGATTTATAAAAGGAGATAGAACGAAGCACATTTTACCAAAATTATTCTACACACACGATCTTCAGAAAAATGGTGACATTGATGTGCAACAAATCCGTTCAAGTGACAATCCGGCAGATTTATTCACCAAATCTTTACCAACTTCAACTTTTGAGAAGATGGTATACATGATTGGAATGCGGAGACTTAAATATTTGAAACAAGCTTTTTATCAGGGGGAGTAAAATACGCGATGTACTCTTTTTTCCTTATTATGATTTTTTCCCACAGGATTTTTCTTATAAGGTTTTTAATGAGGCAGCTAGCAATGCGTATTACTAAATATGTGTACTCTTTTTCCTTCACTAGGATTTTTTCCCACGGAATTTTTCCTAGTAAAGTTTTAACGAGGCACATTATCTTTTAATGAACATCCAAGGGGGAGTGTTATGAATATATTATATTATGGATGTTCATTTAGTACTCCGTTGTAAATAAGCTTCCTGAAGAAGTTTATCCATATGAGACTCCGCCATAAATACATTTATCTATTTAGTACTCTATTGGAAATCTATTGGAAATAAGCCTCCTGAAGAAGCTTATCCTTTCAGTACTCCGTTATGGATAAATATTACCCATGATAGAAGATTATCTATATCTGGCATAACAGTTTAGAGCAACAACTTACAAGCAGCTTACATAGCAGCTTACAAGCAGCTTACACAGCAGCTTACACAGCAGCTTACACAGCAGCTTCCTTTCTTCTATAAATAGAGGAGAATTCAGTTCATTATGTACAGAAGTTTGAAGTTTGAATAATATATCAGTTTCTCTCTATACTTGTCTTTACTTTACGGTCTTTATTTTATAACAGTGAGGACTTAATGAGAGGTTGAAATAATCATTATTAGTGGAATACTATCAAACATTTTGGCACATTCTAAAACAAACACACTACTCCATTGTTTCTATTATATTATTCGTAAAATATTATTTGTGTATTTATCTGAATTCATGAACTCCAAATTTTGGTGCGTCCCATATCCATAGGATGGTGCGTGTCCAAAGACAATGATCTTAAAAACAATTTCACAATTTCAAGACTAGGAACAAAAAGTTGCACCATACTTTAGAAACAGAGCAAAAATAGCATAAACTATATTTTTAAATATGCGTATTTTGACAATTATCGTCAAATCTAAGAGATAAAACTTATGAAACTTTTTACTTAAATAAAAAAATATTTAGTCTTTGACAAATTTAAAAGATCAAAATTGATTAGAAGTATATTTAAGGATCTACTTTCAATTTATCCCAAATATATTTTTGCCATTTTGTCTTGTTTAACTTCGCGCACTCTTTCGCCCTTTCACTCAGTGCTCCTTTTTTTAAATAACAAATAACACTTATTTTATTTTTGTTCTGTTCTTCATCACCTTGTCAACATATCTATTATATTTGATATATACTTTCAAGTTTTAATATGTCACAGAAAAGCTTAAGGATTTAAAGGGACTGCATATATGACATATTGATCGATGGAAGAAGGGAGTACCAACTAGTAACTTGCAGACTACTATTTTAAAATTTTAATCATTTGATGAAACAACTTCTTTTGTTTAGCTTCTTCTGTTTGAGGGATCTGGGGGGCTTGGATATGAGGGGTCCGGAGCAGGGGCGGATGTAAAAGTACTAGTATGAGTTCTCGGAAACTCAGTAGTTTTTGGCTAAATTTCGTATTTGTATTAAAAAAATCATTCAATGTATAAAAATATTTAGTTGGGAACCCGTCCTTTAGTTCGGTTATTAAGATATATTAATTTAAAGTTGATATAGGAACCCATAAATTTAAAATCCTGAATTCGCCTTTGATCCGGAGAGGAGTGAATAACTCCCCGTCATATATGGGCGTAAACTTCAGGAATCTCAACTTCATCTTCCCTATGCTAGTTCTAATTATATAACGCATAGTACCATTTTTGGGTATTATGTGCCATACAAGAAGTGCTGCAGGTTAGCATACTCGGATACGAGCACGCGGGTACGTTGTTTCTTCTCTATTTTTGAGACCTAGATTACGTAAGGAGGCAATTTTGAGATGAATTTTACCTCAACCTCAAAGGTTAGTAATTCTAGCTTAATTTAATGATTTGGACCTCGATGTGAGGTCCGGCTTTAATATAAATTACATATTTGGACTCGGGAATGAATGAGCTATCGGAATTTGGTCTTGATTTCGGATTTTGACCATGTGGGTTCGGGTTGACTTTTCTTAATTGGGTAAAGATCGAACCTTTTTGATATGAGGATGATTCCAAAAGCTTGTTCTGACTTATTTGAGTATTATTTGACTAAATTCGAGTTGTGTGAAGACTTGTTCTAAAAGGAAAGTGGTATTGGAGAGTTGATTTATTCTGGAAAGAGGTAAATGTCTTGGCCGACCTTAATTTGAGGGAATTAGCTTGTACTTGGGTCTATTGCGACGTGCTAAGTGTGTTGGGGGCGAAGTATATGTATGGTGACGAGTGTATTTGCCATGGTCTAAGCATGCAGATAGAATTAGCCAAATCCAAGAAGTTCAATGAATGCACGTACTATTACTAGACCTGTTAAATGGGTTGACCCAACCTGGACCCGAACCCGTTGACTCTTGGCCCGTGGGTCCTTAACCGGACCGGGCCAGTTCACTTTCTTATAGGGGTCGGTCCTGTTCACCTTCTTATAGGGGCCGGTCCGGAGTTGACCCATTAATCAAAACCTCTTGACCCGACCCAGACCCGTAACCCCTAAACCCTTATCCCGGGCCCTAATGGACCGAATTCAATTTAATTCAAAAAACTAATAAATGATAAAATTTCAAACTTTTATACATATATACGAACTTGAAATTACTACATGTTCTTGAAGCCAATTAGAATAAAAATAAAAGAAAATTTATACTTTATTAACATTAAAACTTGAGAAACATATGGAATTCGACTATATATTTTTATAACTAATAGTCTGATACATAAGAAAAATGATATTCTAATATACTCTAATTCTCATGAGCTACTCTATACATTCCTTCAACATCAGACGTGGTCAGATCTTCAATTGAGTGCGAGTCGTCATTTAATTTATATTTCCTTGATTTCTTCTTTCTACATATAACCAATCTTTAAAAGTAACGAGGACATAGGCGCGAGAACTTAAAGATAATCTTCGCTTTTCAAGTTGTATTTTTCCTTGGCTAAATGCACTTTCAGAAGCAACTGTTGAAATCGGAACTGCCAAAAAATCACGAGCCATTGCAGATACCACTGGGTACTACTTTGCACTATCTTTTCACCATTTCAAGACATCGAAGTCATCATCCTCGTTAATTGGATCCTATTGCAAATAACAAATGAGTTCGTTAAAGTGACCAAATGATGTAGGTTATTTGTTTATCTTACTCCAAATGCCAAGACCACCTAAGCGTTTAAAAGTTGAGGAAGAGCTAATCGGCAAAGGTGGTCTAGCGCCATCAAGATTATTATGATACAATTCATAAGTAGCATTAGCTAGTCTAGAAATATTTTCTTTAACGCTATTAACACTTGGATAAAATGTAGGTTCAACTTCTAAATAAGTATATAACAAATCAATTAATTGTTGCGCTCTACCTAATTTCATGACAGGATCAAATAAAATAGCAATTTGATAAATATCGGGAATAGGAAGAAAATATTTTTTAAACTTTTCTTTCATACCAGGAATAAAAAGTCCAATAAGTTTATAATTCTTAAAATTATAAAACAATGAAGCAATCTCAACTAAATAAGGCAAAATAGTGTTCACAGTAGGATAATATGAACCAGAAAAATACAAAGTAGTAGTGTAAAATTTTTCCAAAAATAAAATAATATTATCTATTGTTTCCCAGTCACTATCAGATATAGTTGTTTCTTCATCGTTCGACTCAATAAAAGCATTATATGTATCAGTAAGTGGTTGTTTATATGTTTTGCTCGGGCTAACATTGAGTATGTGGAATTCCATCTAGTTGGAACACTTACAGAAATATTGCGAAATCGTACTCCATAAATAGTGTTAACAACAAATGTAATTGCATTTCTAATTTTCAAAATTGGGTTTTCAAAACATGTAAGGCTAGTTTGAACTATAAAATTTAAAATATGACATGCACATCTAACATGAAAATATTCAGAAAAATTTGTACCCAATCACTTTTTAGAGTTTTAACAGCATTATCATTATTGCTAGCATTATCAAATGCAATTGAAAGCACCTTAGAATCAAAGACCATAAAAAGAAGTTTGTTGCAAAAGCATTCTTGAAATAGCATGTCCAGTTTTATTTTCTTCAATAACATGAAAAGCTAAAATTCTTTTTTGCATAATCCAATCATGGTCAATCCAATAACAAGAGTTAAAAAACCTAACTTATTTTCAGCATGACCAATATAAGAAGTTAATGAAGCTCTACTTTTAAGGCTACCAAATAATTCACGTAAAGTACTTTGATATTTAGTATAGTCAGAAAAGATATCATGTCTAACTGTTGTTCTAGGAATAGGAGCATATAAAGGATTATGTGCCTTGGTAATCCAATTCCGAAGTCCAGAACTTTGGCCCGTAGTAAAAGGTAAAGCATCTCCAGCTATGAATTTTGCAAATTCCATCCTATCCGTCTTTTTACAGTAAGAAAATGTCTTACCGGTTGTAGGGTCAATTGTACCTTGAATAGAACCTAAACTCTCTTTTTTAGGATCTTTCCAAATATTGGGATGTTTTTTAACCATATATCTTTTTGCATAAATTTCATCAAAATATTTTCATACCTCAGAGGTTCTTCTACGACTACGTTTTTTACTAGCACCACTTACATCTTCTACTTGTGTACCTCCTAATTCTTCTACCTCCATGTCAAAATTATCAGTAACATCATCTAATGTTATGCTATCCAAATCAAGATCTGTAGTTTCAATTCTTTGTATTTCCTTTTCTCCACTAACCAGATCTTTTCTTTTTCTATCAAAATCATTAGTATGAGAAGAAGATGCCATTGAATTTCAAAAAAAAAATACAACTAACACAAATAATAATAAAAAGTACAAGTAGCACAAATAACAAAAACTAAAATTAACACAAAATAACAAATAATATTTAAAAACGTAAAGAAGGGAACGAATGTACCAAAATATTGAAATTAAAATAACTGATCGGAACTTGAGTGGACCCGTTTTGTAGTTACTTTCTTAAATTCCAACTTCAATTTCTGAAACCAAATACCGAATAATTGATAATAAGTACTAATATATAATAGCAACTTTTGAGAATGTGAGACTAAGAGAGCGTAAGAGAAAAGAGAAAAGAAATTGGGGACAAAATGATAGTATTGAATATGGAGTGATTAGAGAGTTGCAAATAAAGAGGGGATTATTTATGCCAAAATCAATTCCCAAATCCCATATTTACTAAGATAAAAATATGAGTAGTTTAATTCAAAGTTCTATAATATTTATTCTATTAAAAGTTTGAGAATTGAAATAAACAAATTGAAAACTTGAAAACAAAAGTTACTATATTCTCAGTGTCACCATACAAGGAAATAATATAAACTATTTTTATTTATTAAAAAGGTCAAATAATGAATAATGGGGTTCTGAAAATACTGATTATGACTTTTGATAAATATGGTAATTTTCTATGGTTAAAAAGGCATCTCAGGATAGCCAAATTAACTGTAAATTAAAAAATTAAAACAAAAAAAACTTGGATATAAATTTTAATACAGTCCTTTGATATTCTACGAAATTATTTATTTAATTAAAAATACTAGTAAAATATTATTTACAACCTCATACAACAACAACAACAACAACAACAACAACAAACCCAGTAGTTTCCCACAAGTGGGGCCTGGGGAGGGTAAGATGTACGCAGCCTTATCCCTACCCCTAGAAAGTAGAGAGGATGTTTTCGATAGACCCTCGTCTAGAGAACGACTGAAAAAGAAAAGATAATTGCAACAAGTAGGAATAACACCAAGATGAAATAAGATTGAATCTAAGAATGCAGTCAAACTTTAGGTAGTAATAGCCATCTATGAATAAAAGATATCATACTAATACTAATGCTAGCGAACAATCGACTACCTACGAATCTTCTACCCTAATCTTTGACCTCCACACCCTCCTGTCTAGGGCCATGTCCTCAGTCAGCTCCAGTTGCGCCGTGTCCCGCCTAATAACCTCTCCCCAAGACTTCTTAGGCCTACCTCTATCCCTCATGCTGCCCATCGAGGCTAACCGCTCGCAACTTTTAACCGGGGCATCTATACTTCTTCTCTTAACATGCCCGAGCCATCTCAACCTCGCCTCCCGCATCTTATCCTCCACAGGGGCCACTTTCACCTTTTCTCGAATAACTTCATTCTTAATCTTATCCAATCGGGTATGCCCACACATCCACCTCAACATCCTCATCCCAACTACTTTTAGCTTTTGGGTATGAGGGTTCTTGACCAGCCAACACTCTACTACATACAACATATTCGGTCTAACTACAACCTTGTAGAACTTACCCTTAAGTCTCAGCGACATATTTTTATCATACAAGACACCGGAAGTGAGCCTCCACTTAATCCTGCTCCGATACGATGCGTGACATCTTCATCAATTTGCCTGTTACCCTATATTATAGATCTGAGATACTTGAAACTACCTCTCTTGGGGATGACTTGCGTATCAAGCTTTACCTCCATATCTCATTCCTGGGTATCGTTGCTGAACTCTCACTCCATTTATTGTTGCTGAACTTGCATTCTAGGGTCTGCCTCCAAACTTCCAAACTCTCGTTAACACCACCCCGCGTCTCGTCAATTAAAACTTTGTCATCAGCAAATAACATACACCATGGCACCTCACCTTCAATGTGTCTCGTCAATGCATCCATCGCCAAGGAAATAGGAATGGACTAAGAGTTGATCCCTGGTGCAACCCCATCATAACCGAAAAGTGTTCCGAGTCTCCTCCCGCTGCCCTAACCCGAGTCTTAGCTTCATCATACATGTTCTTAATCACCCTAATGTAGGCTACTGGGACCCCTTTAGCCTCTAAGCATCGCCAGAGCACCTCTCTCGGGACTTTGTCATATGCTTTATCTAGGTCAATGAACACCATGTTCAAGTCCTTCTTCATCTCCCTATATCACTCCACCAATCTTCTCACAATGTGAATGGCTTCCATAGTCAAACTCCCTGGCATAAAATCGAACTGGTTCTCAGAAATGGACACACTGGTCTTCACCCTCACTTCAACCACCATCTCTCAAACTTTCATAGTATGGCTTAGTAGCTTAATCCCCCTATACTTATTGTAACTTTGGATATCGCCCTTGTTTTTATACAGAGGAATTATCGTACTCCACCTACATTTATCGGGCATCTTCTTCGTCCTAAAAATGACGTTGAACAATCTAGTGAGCCATTCCAAACCTGCCTTACCCATATTCTTCCAAAATTCAACAGGTATTTCATCTGGCCCGGTAGCACTACCCATGTGCATCTTACGCATAGCCCCCTTGACCTCCTTGACTCTTATGCGTGCAATACCCGAAATCTCGGCGCATCTCGGAGTTCTGCAAGTCGCCCAACACAATGTCCCTATCACCCTCTTCGTTCAGGAGTTTATGGAAATAGGTCTGCCATCTTCATCTAATCTGAGCCTCTTCCATCAAAACTCTACCTTCCTCATATTTGATACACTTAACTTGATCCAGATCATGGGCCTTCCTTTCTCTCACCTTGGCTAGCCCGTATATCTTCTTGTCCCCGCCTTTGGCCTCAAGCTCTTCATACAAACACCCATACGTCGCAGTCTTAGCCGCAGTAACCGCTAACTTCGCCTCCTTCTTAGCCCACCTATACCCCTCCTTGTATATCCTCTTCGCTTCCTCGTCCATGCTCTCTATAAGCGTCAAGTACACCGTTGGATTGGCTTCCACTTTCTCTTGTACCTCCCCACTCTACCACTAGTCACCTTTGTGGCTGCCAGAGAAACCCTTTGAGACCCCTAAAACTTCTCTCGCAACTACTCTAATACACTCCACCATCGTGGTCCACATACAGCTCGCGTCCCCACTGCGGCTCCCATAGCCAACAACTCCCTCCCCCCCCCTCCCCCAACTCCTGGGCTTTGTCACTACTCAAAGCACCTCACCTGATCCTGGGTTGACCATACACGACCCTCTTCCTCCTCTTCCTCACGATCTTTAAGTCAATCACCAATAATCTATGCTAAGTCTTGAGATTCTCGCTTGGTATAACCTTGCAATCTATGCATAGGCTCATATCGCACTTCCGGATGAGTAGATAATCAATTTGAGTCTTAGCAAACGAACTCCGGAATGTAACCAAGTGCTCCTCCCTTTTCGAAAAATACGAGTTGGCAATCACCAAATGAAAGGCTTTAGCACAGTCCAATAATGAAGTACCTCCTTCGTTCCTAACTCCAAAGCCAAAGTCGCCATACATACTATCATAACCCCTTCCCCCTTCCCCCCCCCCCCCCCGATGTCACCCCAATATGACCATTGGAGTCACCTCCTATGAATAACTTCTCGGTGAGCGGAATGCCACGTACCAACCCGTCAAATTCTTCCCAGAAGCGCCTCTTAATCTCCTCGTCCAAACCCACTTGAAGCGCGTAAGCACTAATCACATTTAAAGTAGACCCTGCCACAACCAGCTTAATCGCCATAAGCATGTCGTTCACCCTCCTAACTTCTACCACTAGTTCCCTAAGATCCCTGTCAACCAAGATACCTACCACATTCTTACCCCTCTCGCGTCTTGAGACCCACAATTTAAACTCATCAGCATCTCGAGCCTTCGAACCCACCCATCTAGTCTCCTGAACACAAGCTATGTTGATCTTCCTCTTTTGGAGGATCTTCGCTAACTCTATATACTTTTCCGTCAAAGTTCCTATGTTCCAGTACCCCACTCTCAACCTAGAGACTCCCTTGCCACCTCCCCCACATCCGAGGACATGACCTTATTCCACCATCACTCACCCCAGCCACTATAATCTACGAAAAATTACGCTAGAACTTTCGCTAAAATAGACAAAGGATTAAACTAAAGGAGGCAGGGCTAACACTTACAACTCTAACCACTAGAAATACGTACAGATAAGACAAACATTCAAGCAAGAATTAAACTAGTGATAACAATAGATGTGTAAAAAAAGGCCAACAGAACAGCTAGTAAGAAATCAAATTACAGTCTAGAAATCCCTAAATAGTTATTAGCAAGAAAAATATCCAGGCAGATGCACTAAATAATTATAGGCAATCAAGAATTAGACTTAAACTAATGCAAACTAATTGGATACTAACAAGGAGACAGAGATATTAAACGAAGAACATGAGGTACCAACTCCTGATTAGTGCGAAACCTGGGTGAATCGTCGTAAATGTCAAGGTCGCGCTGCCAAAGTCACCTTATTCAATTTCCCGCTGCCTCCAACCGATTTTGACGTCCGCCGCACGCTCTGATCTAGTAGTGAATACCTGCAAAAACATAAGGAGGAACCAAAAGGGGAAAAAGGGAGGAAGAACAGAGGTATGCGAAGAAAACCCAAATAGCAATTCACTAAAAAGATTGCAACTTTAAATTCAGAAGGAAAAATAGTGGAAACAAAGTAATTGATTTCGGAAAAGAAGATAAAAACTTTTTATTAAACGTACCGCCTTTTCCACCGTTTGAAGATACATGCACTTTTCATATCACCATACAAGAAAATATTGAAATTTTATTAATTAAAAGATCCAAATAATGAGTAAAAGGAGATAATGAAATTCTTAAAAATTAATCGTAATTTTTTCAACACTCCAAGTTTCTTATGGCGCCGGAGAATTAAAAATTAATTGCAACTTCAGAAATTGAATAAAAACTTTTGAAAGGAAAATTACCGCATCTAATGTTATTTTTCCAGAAGATAATTTTTTATTAAGTAAAAGTCCAAATAATAAATACGAAATATATTAAATTTTATAATGATTAATTATAGTTGTGATTTTATCCAATATGGAATCGCTTATGAGGATAAAATTGTCGACCGACATTTGATGTTAGAGTTTCGTGCTTTTTCTTTCAATAATTCTTTATAATAATTAAAAAAAAAGTCGACTCATTTAATCTTTTGGTGGGATACATTGTTGATCTTAGGTAAATTTTTATTAATTTAATTTTAAAAATTTCTCTCAACTAAGGTAAAATTTTCAAAAATTGTTAATATTAGTGATATAAGCATTTTGGAAAAAATATATACGTAAGCTTTTTTTGTCTGATTGAATATAAATATCATTTAAAGTATTATGTTCAACTTATATTATTTCTCTTAGAATTTTTAATTTTAAAAGTAAGCTTAACTATCATTATCAATTTGATTATTACATTTTAAGAAATAATCAAGGTTAAGGCGATATTATTTTTTAAAATCCTCGTGTCTTCTTTTTCTTCGGAGTCGTTTTCAGTCACCATCAGTTGCAGTATTCTTTTCTTTCTTTTTTATATAGATTCATATTTCCTACAAACTTCCAATATGTTTAAGCGAAAATAAAATAAAAAAATCCTCTATTAAAATATCTTGGGCCTCAAAGTTTTGGGGCCGTTGCTACACGACACAGATCGATCGTCAGACTAATTAATGTGACTCTGAATGCCTTAGCTACCGTCTGTATTATATATATCCCTAACCTTTGATTAATTTGAAAACAGTATATTGTCAAGAAAGCACAATAACAACAATATCCAATTCTTTCTAATTAAATAATTTTATTAGTGGAATATCATCGGTATGTCCAACTTAAACTCATTATTTTCGATTCAAACGATATCACTTTACACACTTCCAAGAGATGAACAATCGAATTACATTAACACTTCACTGTGGAAGAGTCATCAAAGATCAATCCACAAGCAGTTGATCTTACAAAAACACCGGTCTATAAGCAGAACTTCTATCTTACATTTCCCTAACGGATACTCAAACGAAATGGACATATCATTACATCCTTTGGCTGCTCAGGCCTCTCCTACATCTTTGCACAGCACCAGTAGCCAAATTAACTGTAAATTAAAAAATTAAAACAAAAAAAACTTGGATATAAATTTTAATACAGTCCTTTGATATTCTACGAAATTATTTATTTAATTAAAAATACTAGTAAAATATTATTTACAACCTCATACAACAACAACAACAACAACAACAACAACAACAACAAACCCAGTAGTTTCCCACAAGTGGGGCCTGGGGAGGGTAAGATGTACGCAGCCTTACCCCTACCCCTAGAAAGCAGAGAGGATGTTTTCGATAGACTCTCGTCTAGAGAACGACTGAAAAAGAAAAGATAATTGCAACAAGTAGGAATAACACCAAGATGAAATAAGATTGAATCTAAGAATGCAGTCAAACTTTAGGTAGTAATAGCCATCTATGAATAAAAGATATCATACTAATACTAATGCTAGCGAACAATCGACTACCTACGAATCTTCTACCCTAATCTTTGACCTCCACACCCTCCTGTCTAGGGCCATGTCCTCAGTCAGCTCCAGTTGCGCCGTGTCCCGCCTAATAACCTCTCCCCAAGAATTCTTAGGCCTACCTCTATCCCTCATGCTGCCCATCGAGGCTAACCGCTCGCACCTTTTAACCGGGGCATCTATACTTCTTCTCTTAACATACCCGAACCATCTCAACCTCGCCTCCCGCATCTTATCCTCCACAGGGGCCACTTTTACCTTTTCTCGAATAACTTCATTCTTAATCTTATCCAATCGGGTATGCCCACACATCCACCTCAACATCCTCATCCCAGCTACTTTTAGCTTTTGGGTATGAGGGTTCTTGACCAGCCAACACTCTGTTACATACAACATATTCGGTCTAACTACAACCTTGTAGAACTTACCCTTAAGTCTCAGCGACACATTTTTATCACACAAGATACCGGAAGTGAGCCTCCACTTAATCCTGCTCCGATACGATGCGTGACATCTTCATCAATTTGCCTGTTACCCTATATTATAGATCTGAGATACTTGAAACTACCTCTCTTGGGGATGACTTGCGTATCAAGCTTTACCTCCATATCTCATTCCTGGGTATCGTTGCTGAACTCTCACTCCATTTATCGTTGCTGAACTTGCATTCTAGGGTCTGCCTCCAAACTTCCAAACTCTCGTTAACACCACCCCGCGTCTCGTCAATTAAAACTTTGTCATCAGCAAATAACATACACCATGGCACCTCACCTTCAATGTGTCTCGTCAATGCGTCCATCGCCAAGGAAATAGGAATGGACTAAGAGTTGATCCCTGGTGCAACCCCATCATAACCGGAAAGTGTTCCGAGTCTCCTCCTGCTGCCCTAACCCGAGTCTTAGCTTCATCATACATGTTCTTAATCATCCTAATGTAGGCTACTGGGACCCCTTTAGCCTCTAAGCATCGCCAGAGCACCTCTCTCGGGACTTTGTCATATGCTTTATCTAGGTCAATGAACACCATGTTCAAGTCCTTCTTCATCTCCCTATATCACTCCACCAATCTCCTCACAATGTGAATGGCTTCCATAGTCAAACTCCCTGGCATGAAATCGAACTGGTTCTCAGAAATGGACACACTGGTCTTCACCCTCACTTCAACCACCATCTCCCAAACTTTCATAATATGGCTTAGTAGCTTAATCCCCCTATACTTATTGTAACTTTGGATATCGCCCTTATTTTTATACAAAGGAATTATCGTACTCCACCTACATTCATCGGGCATCTTCTTCGTCCTAAAAATGACGTTGAACAACCTAGTGAGCCATTCCAAACCTGCCTTACCCATATTCTTCCAAAATTCAACAGGTATTTCATCTGGCCCAGTAGCACTACCCATGTGCATCTTACGCATAGCCCCCTTGACCTCCTCGACTCTTATGCGTGCAATACCCGAAATCTCGGCGCATCTCGGAGTTCTGCAAGTCGCCCAACACAATGTCCCTATCACCCTCTTCGTTCAGGAGTTTATGAAAATAGGTCTGCCATCTTCATCTAATCTGAGCCTCTTCCATCAAAACTCTACCTTCCTCATATTTGATACACTTAACTTGATCCAGATCATGGGCCTTCCTTTCTCTCACCTTGGCTAGCCCGTATATCTTCTTGTCCCCGCCTTTGGCCTCAAGCTCTTCATACAAACACCCATACGTCGCAGTCTTAGCCGCAGTAACCGCTAACTTCGCCTCCTTCTTAGCCCACCTATACCCCTCCTTGTATATCCTCTTCGCTTCCTCGTCCATGCTCTCTATAAGCGTCAAGTACACCGTTGGATTGGCTTCCACTTTCTCTTGTACCTCCCCACTCTACCACTAGTCACCTTTGTGGCTGCCAGAGAAACCCTTTGAGAACCCTAAAACTTCTCTCGCAACTACTCCAATACACTCCACCATCGTGGTCCACATACAGCTCGCGTCCCCACTGCGGCTCCCATAGCCAACAACTCCCTCCCCCCCTCCTCCCCCAACTCCTGGGCTTTGTCACTACTCAAAGCACCTCACCTGATCCTGGGTTGACCATACACGACCCTCTTCCTCCTCTTCCTTACGATCTTTAAGTCAATCACCAATAATCTATGCTAAGTCTTGAGATTCTCGCTTGGTATAACCTTGCAATCTATGCATAGACTCATATCGCACTTCCGGATGAGTAGATAATCAATTTGAGTCTTAGCAAACGAACTCCGGAATGTAACCAAGTGCTCCTCCCTTTTCGAAAAATACGAGTTGGCAATCACCAAATGAAAGGCTTTAGCACAGTCCAATAATGAAGTACCTCCTTCGTTCCTAACTCCAAAGCCAAAGTCACCATACATACTATCATAACCCCTCCCCCCCCCCCCCCGATGTCACCCCAATATGACCATTGGAGTCACCTCCTATGAATAACTTCTCGGTGAGCGGAATGCCACGTACCAACCCGTCAAATTCTTCCCAGAAGCGCCTCTTAATCTCCTCGTCCAAACCCACTTGAAGCGCGTAAGCACTAATCACATTTAAAGTAGACCCTGCCACAACCAGCTTAATCGCCATAAGCATGTCGTTCACCCTCCTAACTTCTACCACTAGTTCCCTAAGATCCCTGTCAACTAAGATACCTACCACATTCTTACCCCTCTCGCGTCTTGAGACCCACAATTTAAACCCATCAGCATCTCGAGCCTTCGAACCTACCCATCTAGTCTCCTGAACACAAGCTATGTTGATCTTCCTCTTTTGGAGGATCTTCGCTAACTCTATATACTTTTCCGTCAAAGTTCCTATGTTTCAGGACCCCACTCTCAACCTAGAGACTCTCTTGCCACCTCTCCCACATCCGAGGACATGACCTTATTCCACCATCACTCACCCCAGCCACTATAATCTACGAAAAATTACGCTAGAACTTTCGCTAAAATAGACAAAGGATTAAACTAAAGAAGGCAGGGCTAACACTTACAACTCTAACCACTAGAAATACGTACAGATAAGACAAACATTCAAGCAAGAATTAAACTAGTGATAACAATAGATGTGTAAAAAAAGGCCAACAGAACAGCTAGTAAGAAATCAAATTACAGTCTAGAAATCCCTAAATAGTTACTAGCAAGAAAAATATCCAGGCAGATGCACTAAATAATTATAGGCAATCAAGAATTAGACTTAAACTAATGCAAACTAATTGGATACTAACAAGGAGACAGAGATATTAAACGAAGAACATGAGGTACCAACTCCTGATTAGTGCGAAACCTGGGTGAATCGTCGTAAATGTCAAGGTCGCGCTGCCGAAGTCACCTTATTCAATTTCCCGCTGCCTCCAACCGATTTTGACGTCCGCCGCACGCTCTGATCTAGTAGTGAATACCTGCAAAAACATAAGGAGGAACCAAAAGGGGAAAAAGGGAGGAAGAACAGAGGTATGCGAAGAAAACCCAAATAGCAATTCACCAAAAAGATTGCAACTTTAAATTCAGAAGGAAAAATAGTGGAAACAAAGTGATTGATTTCGGAAAAGAAGATAAAAACTTTTTATTAAACGTACCGCCTTTTCCACCGTTTGAAGATACATGCACTTTTCATATCACCATACAAGAAAATATTGAAATTTTATTAATTAAAAGATCCAAATAATGAGTAAAAGGAGATAATGAAATTCTTAAAAATTAATCGTAACTTTTTCAACACTCCAAGTTTCTTATGGCGCCGGAGAATTAAAAATTAATTGCAACTTCAGAAATTGAATAAAAAACTTTTGAAAGGAAAATTACCGCATCTAATGTTATTTTTCCAGAAGATAATATTTTATTAAGTAAAAGTCCAAATAATAAATACGAAATATATTAAATTTTATAATGATTAATTATAGTTGTGATTTTATCCAACATGGAATCGCTTATGAGGATAAAATTGTCGACCGACATTTGATGTTAGAGTTTCGTGCTTTTTCTTTCAATAATTCTTTATAATAATTAAAAAAAAAAAGTCGACTCATTTAATCTTTTGGTGGGATACATTGTTGATCTTAGGTAAATTTTTATTAATTTAATTTTAAAAAATTTCTCTCAACTAAGGTAAAATTTTCAAAAATTGTTAATATTAGTGATATAAGCATTTTGGAAAAAATATATACGTAAGCTTTTTTTGTCTGATTGAATATAAATATCACTTAAAGTATTATGTTCAACTTATATTATTTCTCTTAGAATTTTTAATTTTAAAAGTAAGCTTAACTATCATTATCAATTTGATTATTACATTTTAAGAAATAATCAAGGTTAAGGCGATATTATTTTTTAAAATTCTCGTGTCTTCTTTTTCTTCGGAGTCGTTTTCAGTCACCATCAGTTGCAGTATTCTTTTCTTTCTTTTTTATATAGATTCATATTTCCTACAAACTTCCAATATGTTTAAGCGAAAATAAAATAAAAAAATCCTCTATTAAAATATCTTGGGCCTCAAAGTTTTGGGGCCGTTGCTACACGACACAGATCGATCGTCAGACTAATTAATGTGACTCTGAATGCCTTAGCTACCGTCTGTATTATATATATCCCTAACCTTTGATTAATTTGAAAACAGTATATTGTCAAGAAAGCACAATAACAACAATATCCAATTCTTTCTAATTAAATAATTTTATTAGTGGAATATCATCGGTATGTCCAACTTAAACTCATTATTTTCGATTCAAACGATATCACTTTACACACTTCCAAGAGATGAACAATCGAATTACATTAACACTTCACTGTGGAAGAGTCATCAAAGATCAATCCACAAGCAGTTGATCTTACAAAAACACCGGTCTATAAGCAGAACTTCTATCTTACATTTCCCTAACGGATACTCAAACGAAATGGACATATCATTACATCCTTTGGCTGCTCAGGCCTCTCCTACATCTTTGCACAGCACCAGTAGATGCACAGGCCACATTTCAAATAGTTACACCAAATTTCATCAGTTGAATGTGCATCAATTAGGTACTACTCTATAATCGTTACAAAAGTTTAAAAAAACAAACTCAACATGGTAATGTACTTGTGATTCCTAGAATACTTGGGATTCAAGTTCCGGCTTTGACGGGTATTCAAGACCATGAAGGGCGGGTATCCTTCTTAAATCTTCTTCTGAGTAAGCTGGGATGAACCAATACCGTTTGTCCAGGCCAAAAACCTGATGCATAAAATTACAGATTACAAGGGTGAAATGAGATGGATATAACATAGAACACAGATGAAGGTAACACCACAAACTCAATAAGGGGACTCTAGCCAAAGAAGACATCAAACTACCATACATGGACTCGAGCAGTCAGAAACACACAGGCTCACACCATATGTTGGAAAAGCTTGAGATTTGGTCCTTCCTAACAGTACTTGTTTTTGCTGTGTCCAACCCTTTCTTTTCAAGAAAAATATCATACCCTTGACATGCATTTGAATCATCCTAATGCATTCATTAAGTCCCACTAAGAAAACAAGGGGTCATCACAGAGTACAAATTCCTGAAAACTTCTTGCTCTGGCTTCCTTAATTACAGAGTTAAATTTACTAGGAACCAGGGTTCTTATTCACTCCAAGCTTTCCTATCTTAAAAGCAAATGCATACATCAATTCTATATGGGGGTTTTCGTAATTTGATTAAAACCCAGGTAATATGCATGTGGGTCTATCCACGTCCTAAGTTGGCGCTAACAGCTTCCTAGTCCTATATAAAGAAGTAATCCTCTGTTCCCTCTTTTCAGTAATACGTATACATAAAATACCAATATTCAATTGAAAGTGTTTGACCCAGTTTCAAACAGACTCCAAGAAACGGGAGAAAAATGGTTAGCTCCAGACACAACAGATTCCTTCTACAGGTTGAAACTACCCCCCTTGATCTTGTACCTTTTTACATGAGTTTTGACTATAATTTAGTTCAAATTGCTACATGAGATGCATCAATTTTCCCATTGCAACTGAGAGCAACCACCATTGAAAACAAAGAATTGACAATCTCAATCTCTTCCAAAGTTAACTAACCTGTTCAAAATTCCTCTTCCGACCAAGATCATAGCGCCATTTTGGAGTGGTCTTCTTCTCATATGCCTGAAGCAAGAAGGTGTATTAGTGTGGCAAAGAATACTAAAATCCCATTGGTAAAGTGGGCAAACGAACTGTGGAAACTACAAATTCGAATTCCTCAAAGTGACCTATTTCTCGAAAAAAAATTCATAGTAATTTATTGGATCCCAAGAGAAGCACAAGCAGTGGCCTCAAAGGAGCAGTTGGTTCTTAAGACCTAGAATTCAAATAAAAGAGTTTGAGTTGAAAGAAGCTGATCAGTAAAAGATGTAAATAAGCCATGGTCTCTTTGGGTAAACCCCACAGTTTAGCCCAGTAGTTACTGTAAAGAATAAAGATATCT
The DNA here is from genome assembly GCF_000390325.3 of Nicotiana tomentosiformis. Classification (NCBI taxonomy): domain Eukaryota; kingdom Viridiplantae; phylum Streptophyta; class Magnoliopsida; order Solanales; family Solanaceae; genus Nicotiana; species Nicotiana tomentosiformis. The sequence continues at coordinate 55,125,817 of NC_090812.1, read as the reverse complement.
TCCAGAATTTTTATACGGTGTTTGAAGGGTCAACGTCAGATTTTTAGAAGCCATCGGCAACAGAAGGATTCTATGAAAGGAGGCAACCTCTAGTAATAGAGGACCATAGTGATCAATAAGAAAACATGAGAATATTAAAAGATAACCGTGTATTTGCTCTGCTATTCTTGCCAAGTCTGGCTGAGGAAGTGTTACAGGGTCATTTTCTCCTGTGGGATCACCACTTAACCCCCCAGGTAAAATCTAGGTTCTTGGTAAATTTGAGTTTTGACAAGAAACCTCATGTGGGGAAAAGCAAAATGAATGAGAAATATCTCTCTACTTCATCTTTGTTTGTTTGCTTCTTTTCATGGGTGGAGGAAATATGAAGAGTGCGACTTTCATGATTCTGCACAAACGAAACAAGGTGGTCCAATCAAAACGAACCAAAATACACACGCTTAGATAATTTGTTGAAAATGATAAAAGTTCATAAACAAGCTTAGATAATTGATCTAGCAAGAGCACCTTCCTAAACCAAGACACAGAGAAACAATAAATTATAGCAATAGTTTTCCCCTTAAGATCAGAGAGCAGTTCGCCAGTTAAACGTTCAACCAAAGTAAGGAAGGTGTAATACCTCAATGGTTGTGGTATTACCAGCTACCAAGGATATGTGCATGATCAGAAATCCCAATACACTCAAAGCAAAAGCAAGGTTGAAAACTGCAATACACAAGAATCGTGGAAATTAATAGGAAATAACACACCTAGAAAAGAAACCACAGGAGGGGAAGTTTGGGAAGCAGGGTTTCTACACCTTACCAAAAGCAAGGAAAGTGGTAGCGAGAGTGCTTGGAGTCCCGGGTATCTCTCCATCACTGAAGAATGCAATAAACTGTGGCAGTAATGCTAGAGTCACAACAGTGGTTTCAAGGAACGTGTAGAACTGCATAAAGATAGGATGTAATTAGTTCGGGAAAAAAGGTTTAGTAAAGTATTTATTGTCAAGAAATGCAACATCATTGGTGAAAATGTATCTCCTCTGAATATTGAAAATACAAATGTAAGTTGACAGGCAAACCAGGTAGGAATACGATTGAAAATATTAACTCAATATCACATGCAAGTCAATTGATCAATCAATTAAGCCTCAATCACAAACTAGTACGGGCCGGCTGCATCATGATATCACTATTTTTATGCTGCCCAACAACCTCCACAAACCCCTCCTTTATCCGGTCTTGGTACCAACTAGTAAGCTCAGATTGGCGGAGTTGTACGCTAACATAGAACAAGAAACAAATTTTGGTGAAGAACAAGGCCACATATATTTCAAAATAAGTTCCTCACTGCGGTCACAGTATGTTCAAATAAGATAGTGCTAACGTCCAAATCTTAATGCAATTTTAAGTGGTTTTGCAGATCTTTCAAATGAAAATAGCCAGTTCTTTCAATACTTGTACGATTAGCTGCATAAACATACAGACACACAAGTCATAAGTTAAGATCCTAGGATGATTATGCTTAGGATCAAGAACTCACAGCTACTCATGATGCACTACGGAACAATGCACGAATATGAATTCAAGCCGGATCACGAATGACAACAAAATATAGCATACAGCTCTTTCCTAGTGTCTGCTTAACATAAGGAGTTGGTCTAAAACAAAACATTTGAAGCTTTGTGGTGTACCCAATGAAATTTGGAAGGTGCAATTAGTGTAACACCCAATACATTAAATTAAATAGAGAAAGGGCCTTAGCTATTAGAACAGAAAGCTAACAACCAAGGCTGACAGTAGTCAGTGCAGAAAAGCCGCCGAGAAATTTCAGCTTCGCTGGTACATATCAATATTTTTTAAGTTTCTGATAGTTAGAATCTTGCTAACAACTGTACATGAATACTTCTCAACGTTTAAGAATAATGAAACTTACCAGAAAAAGAAGGAAATACTTGTAGTTTAGTGCTCCAACACAATTGACAACCCACACGCAATGATGGTCCATCTTTAGCACACACCTTCCACCTAAGCACGGAAACATGCAAAACTCAATCTCGAATGAAAAAAAGTAGAAACAAAAATCATCACAAACGTGCATAACAAGAACTCACAAACAGAACAGTGATGGCATCGAGGTGGTTTCAACTGGTTGCACTTTTTACAAAACCGTATTCTTGGGTTTGCTGGATCAGCTGGTGAAGCCCCAAATTCCGATGCAGTTAATGGATCAGTGTCACCTCTTTCTTCATCGAGGACTGGATTCCAACTTTGAGGTACACTACCAGGATCCGTGAAAATGACAGAGAAGTAACTCCATAAAAGCATCACCAACTGCAATGATTAATCAACAACACATCCTTTAGCTACATACTACAAAGAATAGCTTACTGTGCATCCAGAGATTCATTTGGCTTTCGTATAAACATAAAACAAGAAGAATACAAAATCTCTAAGAGGAGAGTAAGATTTTTCATTATGGGAAATGAATTCTATTTTCCCCACACTAAACTATCTGCTCCATTTGGAATCTGTAAATCTCACACATAACCAGGAACGGATTTATAGCCCAATATATGGGGCACGTGAACCCATTGTCTCTCCGCCAAATTAGGTATTTTATGTACATATATTCTTCAATTGATCTAATATTATTTGCTGGCAGTTATACTCCAAAGAGGCTAAATAATACTTTCTTTAGTGGTGCACCCACTTAATACTTTCTTTTTTCTCCTTTCTTTAGTGGTGTACTGGTGTTCCCATATTATAAAAAATCTTAGATCCCCTCTGCACATAACCCTACACTATCATCAATTCCTAACCAAGCTAAAAACAGTCATATCAAATTCAAGTGTGCATGATGCATAAACATGTTCTTGTAATATTCTCAAACACCTAACTTTTACAAAGATACAAGAATAAAAATAAAATAACTAAAAACACCAAAAAAGAATATTTTTCACAATTACTTCACAAATCCCGCATATATCTAAATTCCTAGCAACCCATTGAAACAAATGATCAATAAAGGAACCCCAATACAAGAAAAGTCAAGAATTTTACCAAACAATGGAACAGGGCAAGTACGGAAAGAGCGATGAAGGCATCAAGAATTCCACCACCACTGACGAGGGACGGGCCATAGTTGGTCAAAACGACGGCGTAATACGTAACGCCCACAACGCCTAGGACCAACAGGATCATGATTGAGCCCAGCCCTCTTAGGGCCGTACAGAATCTGAATACGTTCCAAGCCATTACAGTTCCAGATCTATACATAATTTTAAATCCCTCAAGAAAAAAATTCAAAGAAAAAAAATAAGAACCACAGGGGTTTAGTTTTATTTTGTCCTTGAGAGTGTTTATTTGATTAATTTGTTTCAAAATTATTTTTTTGGGTTTATGGATTCCAAGCAGAAGTGGAATCCATGGTTAAGGAGGAGTGAAATGATGAGGAAGAAGGGAAACACAGAAGCGGAAAGGGTAAGATTGGAATTACAGCACCCATTGTATTGGGATGGTCAAGCTTGCCATGTTTCCAACTCCTGTTGAAAAATTGTGTACTAAGCCTAGAGTTTTATTAATTGTTTAATGTGAAAAAATAATATAATTAATTAATTAATTCGAAGGTTCTTTTTTCTTTGGTCATGGGTGATTGCAAAATCTAGATGGTCTTCTCATATTGGCTTTTATAATGTGCATAAGATTATTCTATTTATAGATATGGACGATTTGATTTGGTTCATTATCTTTCTATTTAACCTAGATTAAAAAACTTTACTTGAGCAGTAAATAAAAAACCAGTACGATTTGAAATTGTAATGCTGTGGTTCAATTTGTAACATTTGTCATTTGGTCACTAAATTGCTCTACTAAATAAGGGTGGCAAGTGGGCCGGTCCGGGACCGGGATCGCAGGCCAGGACCGATATTCGTAGGTCTGGTCCGGGCTTCTGGGCCGGTTCGACAATTGGGACCGCCGGGACCGGGACCGGACCGATCCCTGGCAGGCCAAACGGTTCCAACGGTCAAATTTCAAAAAAAAATAAAAATATGTTATTTAAAATCTAGCCGTTGGGGAAGTCACAAAATAGCCGTTGGCTATTTAAAAAATAGCCATTTAACCTCCCCAACTTTGTTTTAACCCCAAACTTTTTATAATTACACTTTTTCCTATTTTTAACTATAAATACTCCCTCATTCTTTTATTTTTCTTACAAAACCATCAATCTATTATAATCTTTCTCTAATTTTCTTCTATAATTGCTACTATTGCTTACTTTATTGTTACAATTTATGAAAAAATTGTGAAGTTGGTGAATTGAAGTCTTCAAGTCTTCAACGATAATCAATTTTCAACAAGTTGTTCATCAATTCGGTAAACTCGTTCTAACTCTTAAGTTTTAATATTATAGTTTTGTTTGTTTTATTTATTTTCTATTACTTGATTAATTAAGATGGCTTCCTTAAAAAAAAAATTGGTAAAAATAAGGGAAAATCCAAGAATGGCGAATATAGTGCTCAATCTGTTCCTCCTCCACTGCCCCGGGCTCCCCGAACCAAACCTCATATCCGTCTTACACCTGTTATTCTTGATAGCGATAATAGTTTATTACAATTTACTGAGAGTTAATTTTGCCATAATATTAGAGCTGGTGAACAATCAGACCATGAATTAATGAATGCTCTTTATTCTAATCTAACTATTGATAAAAATGATGATGAGGAAATAGATTTTGATGAAACTCAACCAGATGATGATACACCTACTAGTCATGCTCCTGATGTTAACCCAACTAGTGTTAACCCTGCTAATCCAAATGATGCCCCATTTGATACTCATGTTACTACCCCTACTTTTTCTAGACAACCTACTAAACGGACGGAAACATCTCCTGTTTGGCCATTGTTTACTCAACTAATTCCAGAAAATAAGGCTAAGTGTAAAACTTGTGGCACGAAGTTAGCTTTTAAATATTTTGGATCGCGGGGGGAGAGGGGGACGGGAACTTTGGCTAGACACATATTGAAACACCCTTAAGATAGAGTGAGATATCTTCGTCTGAAAGCTTTGGCCGAGGAGAAAAGTGTACCTACTCCTAGTCACGCTGACCCTAGTGGGTGATGGTATGAGAATTTTAAATATTGAAATTGAAAAGGTTAAAATGGCTCTTAACTGGCTTTTTTATTCAAACCGTAGAAGTAGACTTAGAGAATATTTTAAAAGATGCGATGAATTTGGCCTAAGAGAAAGAAAAGTTCCTAAACCTTGTCCAACTAGAAGGAATTACATGTATGAAAGTTTGGTTGTTGCATATGAATATAAAAACCCCATAAACCCAACATTTAATGCACATGTAAGTGATGATGATGAGCACCTTACGAATGGGAATTGGGCTAATATTAAAATGCTTTTAGATTTTTAAAAAAAATTTCATATTGCTAGAAATAAATTTTTTAGGTAATATTATCCTACTATTTCTATCTGTTTAGTTTATATTGCAGAACTTGCAAATTTGTTTGCTCATTTTTCAGAGGGTGGAGAAATTTATAAACTTGCTATTGATTCTATGAGAAAAAAGTTTAAATTTTTTTCCCCCTATTTCCCCTATTTATGGTGTTGCTGATTTGTTAAATCCTTGTATGAAATTAGGAGGTCCTCAATTTTGGTATGAAACTGTTTATAATGGTTTAGCACTTGAAGATGAGGAGCTGTCTCAACTTCTGGAAGCAATAGCCTCAATTAGAATAAATGCTCAAAATATTTTTAATGCTTATCAAGTTGCATTAAATCATGCTAGACTAAATGTTTCAAATCCTTCTTCTTCTGCTTCTCAATCATCTAAAAGAACTGCGGGAGTAAGAGTACTTAGTGCTTGGGCGAGGTTTAGGGGTTCTCAAGCTTCTAGTAGTAGTGATTTTTCACAACTAAATGAGCTTGAAGTTTATTTGTCGTAGGGAATTGAGGAAGTGAATCCCGACGGCTCCTTTAATCTTTTGGAATGGTGGAAGGACAAAGAAAAATACTTTCCGATTTTTTCAAGGATGGCCCGAGATATTTTAACTATTCAAGCTTCAACAGTGACAACGGAGAGCGCTTTCAGTCAAACAAGACTTCAACTCGGTGATTATAGAGCGTCTATGAGAGAGAGCTTGGAAAAATCAGTACTTTTCAGATATTGGATCCGGTCGGAAAGAGGAAATTTTAAACTTGCTAAATCACAACCAGAGGAAGACGAAGCTAACGAAGAAATGCTAGCTGAACTTGCGGAGGATGCCACTTTGCCCGGAAGCGGCGATGACCAAGCTACTTTTTCGCCACCACCAACGAAAATTCCTCCGGAGCTTGATGAATTTATGAAGTTTGTAAGAGATACCATGTAACTTGTATGAACAAAAATTAGTATGTATTATGTAACTTGTATTTTGGCACATCTTGATTAGTTTCTTTTTCTTCTCAATGGTGGTATTAGCACCTTGTTGTGCTCATTCCATAGGGGAAAGGAAGACTAAGAAAGATATTGTCATATTTTTTTAATGCTATAATAAAATTACAAAGCATTGCTTTGAATATCTATTTACAATATTTTTGTCTTTAGACTTTAAATTTGAATTAAAAAATTTAGGTTATAATTCTATAATAAAATTTACAAGGCATTGCCTTAGATATTTTTTTTAACATCTTTTTGTCTCTAATTTCTATTTAATTTTTTTTTTTTAAAAAATCCATTGGGCCCACTTAGCCTATTTAGCCCGCGGGCCGGGACCGTTTAGCCCGGAACTATGAATTTGTGGGCTTAGTCCCGGGCCAGTTTCTATAAAAAGACCATTTGGTCGGGGATCGTTTGGCCCGTTTAATTTGGGACCGGCCCGAGATCGGGACCGTTTGAACCGGCCCACTAGGCCCGTTTAGGCCGTACTAAAGAAGGTTTGGATTTTATTTGAGACGTGCTTTTGGCAACATAACCAAGCTGTTCGGTTGAATATGGTGGCTTTTATCTAAAACACATGATTTTGGTAACATTTTAAAGATAAATGAAACACGATAAACTTAATATATCATGTCTTATCTTAAAAGTTGGGTAGTATACATTGTAGTTAATCCAAGTGGCAAGTTAAATAATGTCACTTGGCAATTTTAGGACAATACTAATAATTTAAAATTATAAATAGAAACATAATTAATGGAAGTAGTAGATGAATGAGAATTATTTTTTTAAATTATGATAGAAAATATATTCTATATTATATTAAAAGTTGGGTATGCATTGTGGTTAAGCTAAGTGGCAAGCTAAAATGAAGCCACTTGACAATTTTAGGACAATATTGATAATTTAGAATTATAAATAGAAACATAATTAATGTAAGTAGTAGATGAATGAGAATGGTTTTTTTAAATTATGATAGAAAATATATTTGACGTATGTTGACTAATCAGAATCTATATTATATTATTGAATATAGATTTTTATTTGAAAAATAAATAACATAGAGTAGTATAATTTAGTTAACCTTTTTTGTATAATTCAGTTATGGTAGGGATGTCTGTTAACTAATCAGAATCTATATTATATTATTAAATGCTCATTTTATTTGGAAAATAAATAACATAAAATAGTATAATTTAGTTAACCTTTTTTGTATAATTCAGTTATGGTAGGTCTCTTTTTTTTTGTTGACAAAGAATCAATTGAAATATACGTTTTGTATCTTACACACTCCTTTTAAGTTGAAATAATAATTTTTTATTGAGTACAAACTTTGTATCTGACCTTATTTGTGTACAATATATATTACTGTAGGTATCATTAATTAAATTTTTGCGTATAATTCAGTTATGGTAGGTATCTTTTTTTGAGAAAGAATCAATTAAATTTTCGTTTTGTATCTTACACATTCCTTTTAAGTTAAAATAATATTTTTTTATTTAAAAAATAAATAATAAAGAGTAGTACAAGCTTTGTTGTATTTAGCCTTATTTATGTACAATATACACAATTGTAGGTATCTTTTTTGACAAGGAAACAATCAAAATACACGTTTTGACACTTACACATACCTTTTATAAAAATTAGGTTTTCAGAAAACTAAGATTCCGACTCCTTTTATAGTCTTTCCTTAGAAATCTTTATTTCAGCAACATTTGCTTAGGTTTGGCTTCTCTACATTGCTTAGGGTTCAGCTTCCACACAAACAAATTGTGATTTATTCGATTTGACCTACTGCAAAGTATGGCTCCAAACGTTAACTATATCAGTGAAATATCAACTACCAAAATGAATTGGAATTTGAAGGTTCGTGTTATTAGATTATGGCACGTTCCAGACCGCGAGATACCAGAAAATCCTAACTCAATTGAATTAATTATTCAAGATGAAAGGGTGCATACTCTTTTACTTGCTATTATTTTTTCGGTCTTTCGAGTTGTGATGTATTTTCTTCAAGTTATACGCCTAATTACCGAAATTAATTTTGGCTTTTTGTAATGATTTTAATTTTAAATTTTTTTAGTTGACATAAATTTTTCATGATAAACCTGTTTTTCATTATGATTATATGACATATGCATATTTGATTATAAGAAGATGACTCAAGCAATCGATTAATCCATGATGAATTATATTATAATAGACACTCAATGTTAGAGGAATATCAATAATTATTAATAAATTTGACGGCTGAACAAAATTCAGTTTACGAGAAAATTATGGCAGCAGTGGATAAAGCCAAAGGTGGATTATTCTTTTTATATAGTTACGGAGGAACTGACAAGACATTTATTTGGAGGACTCTATCTTCAGGTATACGATCTAGATGAGATATTGTGTTAACTGTTGCATCAAGTGAGATTGTATCTCTTTTGTTATCGGGAGGTCGAACAACACATTCAAGATTTGCAATTCCTCTCAATCCAATTGAAGATTCAACATGCAATATAGAGAAGGGTAGTCCTCTAGCAAAATTGATCATCAAGATAAAGTTGATTATTTGGGATGAGGCACCAATGATGTATAGATACTGTTTTGAATCTCTTGATCAAATTCTTAGAAATATTATTAGATTTAAAGACACATTCAGTCTAGATCGACCATTTGGAGGTAAAACAATTATTCTTGATAGTGACTTCAGACAAATTTCGCCAGTCATTATAAAAGGTACTCGGCAAGATATTATTAATGCTACTCTAAACTCTTCATATTTATAACCCCACTATCAAATCTTAATACTAACAAGGAATATGAGATTGCAAGGAAATCAGTTAGGGCCACATTTAGATGAGTTAAAAGAATTTTCAGATTGGATTTTGGCAATCGGTGATAGAAGAATTAGAAGTACTGTTGATAGCATTGAAAAGGTCCAAATCCTCGATGATCTTCTCATACATAATTGTGATGATCCAATATCTGCAATTATAGAAAGTACTTATCCTGATTTCTTTAACCATTCCAATGACATAGATTACCTCCAGCAAAGAGCAATTCTTGCACCGACTCTTGACATGGTGGAATCTATCAATGAATATATGGTTTCACTCAACCATAATCTTGAGAAGACATATTTGAGTTCTGATACAATTTGTATGTCTGGTCATGCTTTTACAACTTTGGACCACGTACATACACCGAAATTCCTAAACAGTATTAAATATTCTGGAGTTTTAAATCACTCTATTACTCTAGAGGTTGGTGTTCCTATGATGTTACTGAGAAATATAGATCAGTCATCGGGATTATGCAATAGTACAAGGTTGATCATCACAAGACTTGGAAGTCGGGTTATTAAAGCCAAGGTTTTATCAGGTAATATGGCTGGAGAAAAAGTGTTTATTCCAAGAATGATGTTGACTCCATCTGATGCGAGAATATCTTTTAAGTTTCAGTGACGATAGTTTTCAATTGTGTGTCTTTTGCCATGACAATTAATAAAAGTCAAGGCCAGTCACTATCTCATTGTATAGGGTGAAATAAGATATGACATGTGGTCATCTAAAGGGAGGACATGTGGAACCCAAGATGGGGATGGCCGAAGACCGAACGCAGCCATTCTGCTTGTCACCGGAAAGGATAACGTTCATAAAGGTGTGTTAAATGTTCTGCGCCAGGTAGCATTTAAGAGGGAATATTCTGCAGAATCAAGAGCGACGGTTCGTTACAGAAAATTTGGCATTTATTTTTACCGTTACGTCTTCATCAGTGACCCTCATAATTGATATTAAATGAGGACACAATCCTATGACCTCCTTCCCTAGACATAGCTATAAATAGTGATGTTAGTTATCATTGTAAGGGACACGATTTTTTCTGTCTACACTTATATTACATTCTATACAAAGCTTAATATAATCTTACTTTCTTGCTTTTTGATCTCATCATTACTGTGCCCTAAAATCCTATTCCCGGGATTGCCATTTACGCCGTTTCATCTATATTTCAAGGCTAAGTATTGTACATTTCTTCAATTATTATATTATTTCAGGATCAAATTAGTTCACTTGTCTAGAAACTACGTATAAATTCATCTGTATCATTTTACGGGAAAACAGTTTGGCGCCCACCGTGGGGCCTAGACAGCCGTGCAATTAAATTAATCCTTGCATTTTTACTAACGCGATTTGATTATTTTGTCTTAGAAAAAATCACAAAAATAAATGGAAGATAACACTGTTAACAACACGTACAACCCAGAAATTCGAGGGGATCAGCCTCATTTCGAGGATTCAATTAGTGACGCCCGCAATGAGGAAAATGACACCATGCCGGTGCATGACAGGCAGAACCCTTGACAGGTTCGCGAGACCACTCCCGATGATGATGATGAGGAGCATGTCGTGGATGCAGTGAGGATCCTGCGAGAGCAACATGCAATCATTCTAGGCCATCTCACGCGGCAAGATCAGGTTATGAAAAAACTGAAGCAAGCGCTATCGGGGACTTCGAATAACGCAAACAAACGAGATCCAATTCCTCTCGATGTTCCCACAAACCAAACAATGCAGAGAGTCGACAACAACACTCCCAGGGGTAAAGTTGGCTCCGACAGGGCTAAGGGAGAAGATCCGGTCTCAGCAACAAGAATGACCTGGTCAAGAATGAACTTTTACAGTTTATGAGGGAAGTAAACGCCCCCATGGACCAAATCCCGGGCACGCCACTAATATTGAAAGGATCGGACTCAAAGAAGTATACTTAATTGCCGTACAAGCAAAGCGCGGAACCAGAACTAATCCCGAAGTGGTTCAAAATGCCTGAAGTACCAAAGTATGACGGGACTTTAGACCCACATGAGCATATTACCACCTACACAACGGCGGTAAAAAGAAATGATCTAGCTCCTCATGAAATTGAGTATGTGCTGCTAAAGAAATTTGGAGAAACTCTCACGAGGGGAGCCCTAACGTGGTATTCATTGTTACCCGAGCATTCCATAGATTCTTTTGAGATGCTCGCGAATTTTTTCATCAAGGCTCAAGCCGATGCCGGAAAAGTACAATCCCAGAAGGCCGACATATTCAGGATCTCACAAGGAGAATCCGAATTACTATGAGAGTTCGTTACCGTTTCTAGAAAGAAAGAATGTTGCTTCCGGTTGTCCCGGACGAATGGGCAGCTGAAACATTCACCAAAGGACGGGAGAAGAGCAGAGAAAAATCAAAGGATTGCTACAACGCAGACAGACGGACTTCGAGGGGCCGGTTTTTGCCCTACGAGCGGACCGAAGGCCGTGGCAGAAACTTCTAGACAACAAACAAGTTCATCGTTGACAAGGGGACCGATTGCGGTCGAAACAATAGATCACTCCAGGATAAAGAGACGTCGGCGTCTCGGGATCCTTCTTACCCCAAGTTATCAGAATATAACTTCAACGTTAGTATAGTGGAGTTGGTTTCAGCCATGAGAAATATTAAAGAAGCACGATTCCCGAGAGCTATGAGATTTGATTCCAAACCAGAGGGATCCCAACATATTGTGTGAATACCATGGGACGAACGACCACCGAACAGGGGACTGCCGACACCTCCGGGAGGAGGTGGCAATACTATTGAAGAATGGTCACCTCAGAGAATTCTTAAGTGACCGAGATAATAATAATAATGGTCGTAACAGAGACAACGCGGAACCTTCGAAAGCAGGGGGAAGAACCCCTACGTCAAACGATCAATATGACCTTCGGAGGGAATGAGATTAACGGGGTCACCTTTTCGGCAGCGAAGAAGAAGAAAGTATCAATAATTCATAGTAAAATACTCTGGGAAGACGATATCACTTTCACGAAGGAGGACGCATACAGATTGCTTTTACCACATAACTACGCACTGGTAATTTCTTTAAATATGTTAGATTTTAAGATTAAACGTGTTCAAGTGGATCCAAGAAGTTCGGCTAATATCATAAAATGGAGAGTATTGAAGCAACCTAAACTTACTGGAAATATTATTCCGGCAAAAAAGCTCCTCGCTGGATTCAACCTTACGAGCGTAACAACCCGGAGAGAGATCTTGCTGCTCACGAACGCTGAAGGAGTAATGAAAATAACTCTCTTCAAAGTGGTAGATGGTGGCATGGGATACAACATCATCCTGGGAAGGCTATGGTTACACGAGATGAAAGTTGTACCCTCAACATATCACCAGTTGCTAAAGTTTCCAACTCCAGAAGGAATTAAGCAGATAAGATGTGATCAACCGGGCAGCAAGGGAGATGAATGCAATCTCAGTTTCCAGTAGCAAAGGGAAGGAACGCACGACATAGCAATTACAGGAACCGACGTCTACTCCCGAGCTAGAAGGAGATAGCCCGGAAGCAAAGTCGTCAGAACAATATCAGGTGCCGAGATATTTCCAAGTTCCAGAAGAAACAGACGCAACGAAGTCCACGGCAGAGGAACTGGAGCAAGTTGCATTGCTCAAGGAATTCCTAGAAAGAAAGTTCCATTTGGGGACAGGACTGCACCCGTAGCTCAGGTCTGGTTTTATTGAATTCCTTAAATTTAATGCTGATTGTTTTGCATGGTCGCACGGGGATATGACATGTATCCCGACGGAAATAGCCATGCACAAGCTGAGTTTGGATCCCAACATACCTACGGTAAGACAGAAGAAACACCCTATTGCCGAGGCCAGGAATAAATTCATCAAAGAGGTCGCTTGCTTCAAATCAGTTCGGTCCGAGAGGTAAGATATCCGGACTGGCTAGCCAATATAGTAGTAGTTCCTAAGAAGAACAATAAATTTCGCATGTATGTAGACTATAAAGACCTTAATAAGATGTGCCCGAAAGACTCGTTTCCACTGCCAAATATCGATCAAATGATTGATACCACAACCGGGCACGAGTTGATGAGTTTCCTCGATGCTTATTCCGGGTATAACCAAATCAAGATGAATAATTTTGAACGTAAAGGAAGTCCAAATGCTCACAGGAAGATTAGCAGCTTTGAGCAGGTTCATTTCCCGGTCATCAGAAAAATGTCATCGCTTCTTTACACTGCTCAAAAAGAAGAAGAATTTTGAATGGACACCACAGTGCCAGCAGGCTCTGAGGGGTCTGAAGAAGTACTTATCCATCCCTTCATTGCTCTCAAAACCAAAAGAAGGTGAAACATTGTTAGTCTACCTCGCGGTTTCAGAAGTTGCGATAAGTATGATTTTAGTCCGGGAGGACAAAGGTACATAATTTCCCATTTATTACATTAGCAAAATTTTAACGGGAGCAGAAACTCGCTACCCACATTTGGAAAACTGGCCTTAGCTCTCGTAGTCGCCGCTCAGAATTTGAGGCCCTACTTCCAATGTCACCCGATAGCTATAGTGACTACCTTCCCTTTGCTGAACATCCTCCATAAACCCGAGCTCTAGGGCAGATTGGCCAAATGGCCCGTCGAAATGAGTGAGTTCAACATAGAATATAAACCAAGGACTGCAATTAAGTCGCAAGTCTTGGCTGACTTCGTGGCCGATTTCAGTCCGGGACTACTGCCTCTGGCAACCAAGGAGGCAGTAATGGTGTCAGAATCGACATCGGGGGTCTAGACCTTATTTATGGATGGATCTTCCAACGTAAAAGGGGTCTGGACTCGGAATAGTCTTAATCACGCCTTCGGGGGAAAACCTAAGTCAAGCCACCAGAACGATCCCTTTAACTAATAATGAAGCAGAGTATGAAGCTTTGATTGAAGGGATCGAATTGGCTCGGGGACTCGATTCCAAGGTTATCGAAATTAAATGTGACTCGCAACTGGTGGTAAATCAGGTCTACAGGATCTTTGATACCAAAGAAGAACGTATGCAACAATACGTGGTAAAGGTCTGGGCTCTTTTGGCGCGATTCCGGGAATGGTCAATTACTCACATCCCGAGGGAGGGTAATGCAGAAGCATATGCATTAGCAAACTTAGGATCATCGACGAAAATAAAGGAATCGGAATCCGGGATGGTAGTACAACTGATGAGCTCAGTTCTGGATATGATTAATTATTATGAGGTAAATTCGACTAGTCTGGCCTGGGATTGGAGAAATGAAATAATCAACTATCTCGAGCACGGGAAGTTGCCCGAAGACTCCAAAGCATCACTGGCGTTACATGCCAGAGCTGCACGTTATAGCTTCAAAAGAGGCCAATTGTATTGAAAATCCTTCCAAGGCCCGTTGGCCCAATGTTTAGGAACGTCAGAAGCTAATTATGTCATGAGAGAAGTCCATGATGGGATATGTGGCAATCACTCGGGCGCAGATTCTTTGGTGCTGAAGTTGGTACGGGCAGGATATTATTGACCTCACATGGAACACGACGCCAAAGCCTTCGTATGAAAATGTGAAAAGTGCCAACGCTATGCACCACTAGTACACCAACCAGTAGAACACTTACATTCAGTTCTGTACCCATGGCCGTTCATGAAATGGGGGATGGACATCGTCAGACCACTACTACCGGCTCCCGGAAAGGTAAGGTTTCTTTTAATTTTGATTAATTATTTTTCTAAATGGGTAAAGGCAGGTCCTTATCAGAAGATCAGAGAATGCGAAATGGTCGATTTTCTGTAGGATATAATAATTTGCAAATTCGGAATACCAAAAGAAATAGCATGCTACAATGGGCCACAATTTATCGGTGCAAAAGTTACATAGTTCCTCGAAGATTTGAAGATAAAGAGGATCACATCTTCCCCTTATCATCCGAGCACAAACGGTCAAGCGGAGTCAACAAACAAAGTGATTATTCAAAACCTCAAGAAAAGGTTGGAAGTGCAAAAGGCAAATGGCACGAAGAATTGCCTGGAGTTTTACAGGCCTACCGAACAATGGTCAAATCGAGTATATGAGAGACTCCCTTTTCCCTTGTGTACGATGTTGAAGCCCTAATCCCGGTGGAAGTAGGTAAACCCACTTTGAGATATTTTCGGCCATGAGGCTGACGTCAAGGTCGCGGACAGTTGAACTAAAGAGCTTATTTTGCTCGATAGTTTTCTTGTACTTCTCTTATAGCTGGCGTGTTTCGCCCCCCACAGCAGCAAGCTCTTCTAGTTTGGAGTTCAAGGCTGCTTCTAAGTTAGTTACTTTTTTGGCCGCAGCAGCCTCGCGCTCGGTTGCAGCAAGAATGACATCCTGGACTTTAGCCTATTTGGCCTTATCCTCATCAAAACTAACCCTCTGCGGGCCAATTTCTTGGCTAAGGGTTACCACCTCTTACTCATTTTGCTGCAAGCAAGCCTCCAAAAGAACGACCTCAGTAGCTTTAGTTTTCAGTTCTGAGAGGCGGAGAACAGTTTGTTCTCGTTCCATCAAAAGCTGATTCCGTTCAAAAGTAAGTTCTTCATTCTCACGAATCAAATTTTGAAGGCCCTCAGAAGCAAGAAAGTTGGCCTACAAAACAATAAGAAGTAAAACTTAGATTTCATTCATATAAAAGTAAAAGAAGTAATGAAGGAAGAAAGGAACATACCGCTGCGGCGTTATGCATGGCATTGTTCAACAAGCACTCTCCCGAGAGTGCCTGAATCTTTTCCCAGTCTTTTTCTGAAGCCAAAGGCTTCATATAATTAACAAGCTCGACCAGCCGGGATAGCAAGTTGCATCCGGTAGAGACTGAAAGAGTAACGTTCCTCCTCCTTTGTGAATCTTCAGAAGAGGCAGCATAATTTTGCCCCAAAATCCCATGAATTGGGGGACAGTGGAAGAGGAACACTTTCTTCATGGTCAGATGCGGCCGATGGAGGTGATGTAGCAACTGTTGGTGGAAGAGTGAATGGAGACGGAAGTGATGTAGCAGTTGTTGGTGTTGGTGAAGATGGAGATGAAGCTGATGGAGTTGAAGAGTGAGAAGCAGCTGCATCAAATTCAGTGCTAACTGTGGGATGCTCGCCAACCAAAGACGGCAAGGACCTGGTACTCAGTGCCACAGCACCGGTTACAGCAATTGGGGATCGAAAACGGGAGTTGGCATTTTCTACCGAATCAAATTATCCCCAAAGTACCAAGACATCATCTTCAGTTGGTGTAACTATCTCAACAGGTCGAGCAGTCTGTTGAGATGATGAGAATCAACGCCTTATATGTAGAAACGCTCCCTGATCACTAGCCTTTTTATCGTTGTCAATCATCACAGTGTCTATGACCGGCCCGGAAGGAGGACTAGTCATCATTCGCCACCGGAGATGGCTCGGGGGCATCAGTCTTTGCCCTCTTATTTTTCTCCCCGACCACGGAGGAACGTCTTCTCTTTGGCTGCTTATCCTCCAATCGGGGATTCCGTAAAGAGGTGTTTGCGCCCGAAATAGGACCGAAGATACCTGTTCGAGTAAGTACTTCCTGAAGCAGCCTTACTGCATCAACAGGATCAGCCAAAATGTCCTCCTCGGGGACAACAACAGAGCCCGCAGGTAGACCTAATTTCATGAACAAGTCAGAAGGATTCAACCAAGTTCTCCATATACAAAAAAAAAATGGAAGCAAGGTAAACTAGAATTACCATATTTTTGGCCTTCCACCCGTATTTAAGGGCCAGTTCTTTTCACAAACGAGTTTCGGGCGTCGTGACATCCAAGATCTTCTGAACCCATCGGTCCAAACCTTCACCACCGGTGGAATCCATCGAGTTAATGAAACATGCGAAGGGTGAAGAGTTGATACGAACATAAAAGAATACCTAGTAAAAAGAAATACTAAACAAAGAGCTTATGAGTGCAGTTCCAAGTGATCGGAAAGGATGAAGCTGTTGTCAGAATGATGTCATTGGTGGCGACTTCAACGAACTGTTCCATCCACCCACTACCGTTGTCATCATCCATGTTAGACAGTAAAGTATGGTGGCCACGCTTATAGAGGTTTATTATTCCCCCGCGGAAGATTTTGGGAGAATAGAGATTCATCATATGAGCTAAGGTTAGCTCCTCTCTAGCTTCCTGGAACAAGCGTCGAAGACAAGCGGCTGTCCTCTACACTGAAGGACTTACCTGTGCCAAACACACTTGGTAGCGAAGGCAAAACTCCGCAATCACGGAATCAAGCTCTCCACTCAAAGAAAATGCACCCAAAGTAAAGGGATACGTATAAAAGTATGTAAAAGCTTCCTTGGGAAAGGTCACTCGCTCCGATACATCAGGAGCAATGATATCCAACTTATGGCAGCGGTAATCTTCCTTCACAACAGGAATATCTGAAGGACGAATGGAAGAATTATACCTACTAACAGCCCATGTACGAGGGTTAGCAGTAGAGAATTTCTCTTCAAGGTCCTTTGTGATACTGAGTTTTCTTGGGATGATGGAATCCACCGTTGGAGGAGCAAAGTTCTCGGCTTTGTTCTTGTTATTTGAAGAACCAACACGCTTGGAGGAAGAAGCCATAAAAAAAGAAGAAGGAAAAGGTATGTGTTTGAATAGAATTAGAGAAAGGATGGAAAACAAAGATGCAAATAAGAACCTCGAGAAATTATGAAATGCAAAGGTAAAGAATCTCGTGTATAAGTAAAATGTTGGCAGCTAAATTCGTGGCCATGATCACCTCGATAATCGGCAAAAGTTGTGCTGAATTATGGGATGACGCGTGTTCGGAGCATTAAATGTGGAGAGACGTGTGCCTAATCAACTGCCATGAACCTTCAGAGGGAATTATAGTAATTCCCGCCAAAAAGGTATTTCTACCAACTTCCAGTTAACACAAAATTATGTCACCGGAAAGCAGGGGGACTATCTGTATAAGGTGAAATATGATATAATACGTGATCGTCTAAAGGGAGGACACGTGGAACCCAAGACGGGGATGGCCGAAGACCGAACGCAGCCATTCTGCTTGTCACTGGAAAGGATAATGTTCATAAAGGTGTGTTAAATGCTCTGCACCCGGTAGCATTTAATAGGGAATATTCTGCAACATTAAGAGCGACGGTCCGTTATAGAAAATTTGGCATTTATGTTCACCGTTACATCTTTATCAATGACCCTCATAATTGACATTAAAGGAGGACACAATCCTATGATCTCATTCCCTAGACATAGCTATAAATAGTGAGCTTAGTTATCATTGTAAGGGACACAATTTTGTCTGGCTAAACTTATATTACATTCTATACAAAGCTTAATACAATCTTACTTTTTGATCTCATTATTACTGTGCCCGAAAATCTTATTTTCGAAACTGCCGTTTACGCTGTTTCATCTATATTTCAAGGCTAAGTATTGTACATTTCTTCAATTATTGCATTATTTCAGGATCAAATTAGTTCACTTGTCTAGAAACTACGTATAAATTCAACTGTACTGTTTTACGGGTAAACACTCATGTGGGGTTATTTTTGAAGAAATCATTGTTTACATATGGACTGTTGTATATTGCACTTTCATAGGTGACAAGTAGAAAAGAGTTAAAGATTTTAGTTTATGGCGATGATAGACAAATAACAAATGAAGCTATAAATGTAGTGTACAAAGAAGTTTTTCGCAATTTAATTTAATGCATTATTAAATAGATTTATGATTTAATTATTATGTATTATTATTGTCTTCTGATCCTTTGGTCTTATGTATCATTCAGCTATTATGTATCAGTTTTTTTTTTTTTTTTTTTGCAATTGTTAGAAATATGATACTGTAAAAATTATTTCATAGATGCCTTTGTTTTCTTGATTTTTGAAAAGGTGGAGATGAACCCAATATGGCAACAAAAGCAACTGAGGGAATTTTTCAAGGTAAGGGAATTCACATCACTTCTTATTCTCCCTTGGGTGCTAATATTACACTATGGGTGACAACAGAGTTGTAGAATGTGAAATACTAACTGAAATTGCCAAATCCAAAACCATTGCTCAAGTTTTTAATTTCAAAGTGCCTGAGAATGTTAAAATTAGATTCTTTTCCTTTTGAAAATGAATGTTCAAATTAGACAATCTTCCAAAAAACTGTGTACTTATTTGTTCTTCTCCTATTGGATGTGCTCATTCTAGTGTATCTCATCATGGAGAGCGGGTTGGCACATAAAAGTATTATCTTTGTGTTTGATGAGTTTGACCTTTTTACCCAGGTAAAATTCTCATATAGTGAAGAAAAAATATGAGAAAACATGTCAAGTTTTCAGGATTGGATATCTCTGCAATTTGCAGGGTAAACAATGATTACTCTATAACTTGCTAGATGCAATGTAGTCTGTAACATCACAAGCTGTTGTCATTAGTGTGAGTTGTAGATTGATATGTTCCTTAGTTTTAGTATTATTATTTTTTGACGTGCGTTCTATTTCTCTATGAACCATACATTCTCCAATATCATTATGTCCAGATGTGCTAAAATAATACAAGCACAGTTAAGAAAGTAATCAAGGCCACGTAGAAGGTGGTGGAAAATCAAGGAGATTTCTCATGTTTATAAAGTGACTTTGCTTAAGAAAATTAAAGGATAATGTTCCCTTAAGCACAG
Source organism: Nicotiana tomentosiformis (assembly GCF_000390325.3). Classification (NCBI taxonomy): domain Eukaryota; kingdom Viridiplantae; phylum Streptophyta; class Magnoliopsida; order Solanales; family Solanaceae; genus Nicotiana; species Nicotiana tomentosiformis. The sequence goes on along the minus strand of NC_090812.1, from coordinate 55,105,931 downwards.
TATTCATATCAAGCAAATTGTATAGTATCATTATTTTTCACGGAACATTTATTAGGGCGATGGAATAAAAGTTTTACTGGAGTCTCAAAATGTATTTAATGTTTGGTTGTACAGATGGTATTAACACTAATAAATTAAACTTTACGGTGTAGATCGTACTTTTTAATTATCCGCATATCGCGCAGGTACTATTACTAGTTTTAATTATATAAACCAAAAAACGCTAAGAGTTAAGCTTAGGAATTCTCATATCATGAGGTTTATTATAATCACCCCAAACAAATACCAGGGACTTATTATAATGACACTGACAAATAATATTTGTTCCCTAACTTACTGTTTACCCGAAAAATAGTACAATTAAATTTGTTCGTGGTTTCTAGACAAGTGAATTAATTTGATCCAAAAAGTAATGAAATAACTGATGAAATACGAAATACTTAGCCTTAGAATGTAGATGAAACAACAGAGCTAATGAGTCCGGGAACAAGGTTTTCGGGCACAACAATGATAAGATCAAAAGGGAGAGAATAAAATTATACTAAAATGCTGTATAGAATATAGCGTAAGTTAGCCAAAAAAATCGTGTCCTTTACAATAATAACTGAGCTCTCTATTTATAGTTATATCTAGGGAAGAAAGTCCTAGGATCATGCCCTTCTTTAATGTCAATTATGAGGGCCATTGATGAAGATGTAACGTCAGACATAAATGCCGAATTTCTTGTAACGGACCATCATCCTTAATGCTGCAAAATATTATGTATTAAATATTACCAGGCGCAAAGCATTTAATACTCCTTTTATGATCGTTATTCCTTCCGATGACAAGCGGAATAGCTATATTCGGTGGCCACCTCCATCTTGTGTTCCATGTGTCCTTCCTTTAAGCGGTCACGTGTCATGTCATATTTTTTCCTATACAGATAGTCCCCCTACTTTTCGGTGACATAACTTTGTGTTACCGGAAAGTTGGTAGAAGCACTCTTTTGGCGGGAATTACTATAATTCCTTTTGAAGGCCACTGACTGTTGATTAGACGCCTATTTCTCCGCATTTAATGCCCCTACCACATGTCTTCCCATGATTCAGCACAACATTTGCCGATTATCGAGGTAATCATGGCCATGAATTTAGCTGCCAAAATTTTACTTATACGCATCATCCTTCTCTTATATACTTCATAATCTCTCAAACTTCTAATTTGCATCTCTTATTTCCCAACTTTTCTCTGATCTTCTTCGAACCAGAAATTTTCCTTCCTTCTATTTCAATGGCTTTATCTTCAAAACGTGTTAGTTCTTCAAAGGGCAAAAACAAAGCCGAGGATTCCGTTCCTCTAACAGTGGGTTCCATCATCCCAAGAAGGCTTAGTACTTCGAAGGATGTTGAAGAGAAATTTTCTACTGCTAACCCTCACACATGGGCTATTAGTAGGTACCCTTCTTCTATTCGCCCTTCCAGTATTCCTACTGTGAAGGAGGACTACCGCTGTCATGAGTTGGACATCATTGATCCTGACGTATCGGAGCGAGTGACCCTTCCCAGGGAAGGGTTTACATATTTTTTCACATATCCCTTTACTTTGGGTGCGTTTTCTTTGAGCGGGGAGCTTGATTCCGTGATTGCAGAGTTTTTCCTTCGCTACCAAGTGTATTTGGCACAGGTAAGTCCTTCAGTGTGGAGGACGGTCGCCTGCCTTCTGCGTTTGTGCCTAGGAACTGGAGAGGAGCTAACCCTAGCTCATATGATGAATCTTTATTCCCTCAAAATCTTCTACGGGGGAATGATAAACCTTTACAAGCATGGCCACCATGCTTTGCTGTCCAGCATGGACGATGACAACGACCGTGGGTAGATGGAACGGTTCGTTGTAGTTGCATTATTCCACTAGTGACATTATTCTAACAACGACTTTATCCTTTCCGATTGCTTGGAACCACTTTCGTAAGTTCTTTTTAATACATCTTTTCTTACTAAATATTCTTTCATGCTTGTATTGATCCTTGAAACTTTGTTTGTTACAGCGACTCGATGGATCCCACCGGTGATAGAGGGATTGGACCGATGGGTTCAGAAGATCTTGTACATCACAATGCCCGAAACCCGTTTGTGGAAAGAGTTGTCCATTAAATACGGGTGGAAGGCCAAACATCATGGTATCTTTAATTTACCTTGTTTCTACTTTTTGTTTATGAAGAATTTGGTTGAACCCTTCTGACTTGTTCACGAAATTAGGTCTACATGCGGACTCAGTTGATGTCCCCGAGGAGGTTGTTTTGGCTGACCCTACTGATGCGGCGAGGCTGCTTCAGGAGGCACTTACTCGAACAGGCGTCTCCGGGCGCAAACATTTCTTCACGAAGTCCCCGGCCAGAGAACAAGCAACCAAAAATAAGACATTCCTCTGTGGCCGGGGAAAATAATAAGAGGGCAAAGGTTGATGTCCGCGAGTCATCTCCAGTGGCGATGGTGACTGGTCCTCTTTTCGGGCCGGTCATAGACACTGTGATGATCGATGATGATGAAGAAGCTAATGATAAGGGAGCTTCTTTACATAGTAGGCAACGATCCTTATCATCTCAACAGGATGCTCAACCTGTTGAGACAGTCATACCAACCGAGGATGATGTCTCGGCACTTACGGAGAATTTGATTTGGTAGATAATGCCAACTCTCGTTCTCGAGCCCCAATTGTTTTGCTCGGTACTGCAAGGCAGATTACCGGGTCCGTACCGTCTGTGGTTGGCGAGCATCAAACAACCAGCACTACATTTGATGCAGTTGCTTCACACTCTTCAACTCCATCAGCTTCATCTCCACCTTCACCATCACTAGCAACTGCTACATCATTTCCATCTTCGTCCACTCTTCAAAAAACTGTTGCTACGTCATCTCCATCGGCCACACCTAACCATGAAGAAGGTATTCCTCCTCCACAGTCCCCAGTTCATGGGAATTTGGGGCAAAATTATACTGCCCTTTCTGAAAATCCACAAAGGAGGATGAGTGTTACCCTTTCGGTCTCCACCGGGCGCAACTTGATTTCGAGGCCGGTGGAGCTTGCTAACTATATGAAGGTTGGGAGAATATTCAGACACTCTCGGGAGAGTGGTTGTTAAAAAATGCTATGCATAACGCCACGGCGGTACGTTCCTTTCTTCTTCTGCTATTTCTTCTACTTTTGAACAAATGTACTCTAAGTTTTGCCTCTTCTTGTTTTGTAGGCCAACTTTCTTGCTTCTGAGGGTCTCCAAAGGCTGATTCGTGAGAAGGAAGAACTTACTTCTGAACAGGATCAGCTTTTGGCGGAACGGGACCAGACAGTTCTCCACCTCTCAGAATTGAAAACCAAGGCTACCGAGGTTGTTGTTTTGGAGGCCCGTTTGCAGGAAAGCAAGCAAGAATTGGTAAACCTTAGCCAAGAAATTGGGCCGCTGATGGTTAGATTTGATGAAGCCAAGGCTAAAAGGGCAGAAGTCCAGAATGTCGTTCTTGCTGTAAATGATCGTGAGGCTGCTTCCGATGAAAGAATGATTAACTTAGAGGCAGCCTTAAACTCCAAAAGAGAAGAGCACGTTGTTGTGGTAGCAAAACATGCCTAGTTGGAAGAGAAGTACAGGAAAACTATCAAGCATAATAGGCTCTATAGTTCAACTGTCTGTGAGCACGATGTCAGTCTCAAATATGCTAGGTCCGCCAGGGAAAATCTTTCCGCCGAAATCACTCTCCTCAAAGAAGAACTCAAGCGCCGAACGGCTTCCCTCATTATTGAAAAAACTTATTCCATTTATAGAATGAGGAGAAAAACCTTGGAAGAGGCCAAGACTGGTATCATTGACATTGATGCTGAAATTGCTAAGACCCGAGAGCTTGAGTTGGCTGCAAAAAATGGACTCCCGGCGCAGTCTAACGCTCCAGGTTCTTCTGATTCCGATTTCGAGTTTTTGGAAACTGAAGAGGGATGGGAAGATGATGATGCCGAAGACCAAGCTGGGGAAAACGTTGAGCCATCGGTAGAACCAACTCCCGGGGATCTGGATACTTCTCTTCCTCTTGATTCCGGAGATGCTGTAGCTTAGCTTTTTCTTTCTTTTTCTATTTTGTACCTTTATCACTCTAACACGCCCTTGTAAATAAAAACATATTTTTTGCTCAAGTATCGTTTGAGTCTTATTTTCGTTTTGAATATCTATGCAAGTCCTTAACTTTTGTAATTGCTTAAGTATTCTTCGCACGTTGTTCTGTTCTCACTTTATTATATGTAATCTCGGATGCTTTTTCTTCGAAGCATTTTCGTTCCGAGAATTATCCCTTTTACATGAGGGTTTCAATAAGTATTTGCGCAAATTTGTTTTTTGCATCTTTTTTGTATGCAGCTTCGGGTGTATTTTTCCCCGGTGGAATTATGGATTCCGGGCATTGATTCTTCCGGAACCAACCCTTTAACGTGAGGGTTTTTATGAGAGAGGGCCCTCTTATGTTTACGGTGCTCTTGAAGAGGAAGTCTACTGTTCATTACGACACAAACATTTGAAGTACTTGTTTAACTTTCAAATGGTAAAATTAACTCATCGTTCAGACAAGAAACGAGATAAAACCAAAAGGATTTCATTTCATTTAATTCCTTCTATTTTCAAAAGTACATAAGCATTTTGCTATGCAGAAAATAAATTGCCACGACTTGTGGCTATAAAAAAATTGCCATGACTTGTGGCTATCTTGTACAACTTATTTCTACAGGGCTGCATGCGCAGTCCCCGGTCCCGATGATGTATTATGTTCTGGATTTTTGTTCCCCGGTTGATGTGGCATTCACTGTTTCCTGGCATTCAGTGTTGTCGTAACCTCATCTTTTTCGTATGCAGCTTCGGGTGCATCTTTATAACTTTTGCGCCGATAAACTGCGGCCCATTGTCGCATGCAATCTCTTTTGGTATTACAAACTTGCAAATTATATTTTTTCACAGGAAGTCGACCACTTCGCATTCTCCGATCTTCTGATAAGGACCTACTTCCACCCATTTAGAAAAATAGTCAGTCAAAATTAAAAGAAACCTTACCTTTCCAGGAGCCGGTGGCAACGGTCCGACGATGTCCATCCCCCATTTCATGAATGGCCATGAGGACAGAACCGAATACAAGGGTTCTGCCGGTTGATGTACTAGTGGTGCGTAGCATTGGCACTTATCACATTTTTGTACGAAGTCTTTGGTATCTTGTTCCATACGGGGCCAGTAATACCCTGTCCGAACTAATTTCAGCACCAAAGAATCTGCACCTGAGTGGTTGCCGCATATCCCTTCGTGGAATTCTCTCATGACATAGTTATCTTCTGATGTTCCTAAGCACCGGGTCAACGGGACTTGAAAGGATTTTCTGTACAATTGGCCTTTCTTCAAGCTATAACGTGCAACTTTGGCGCACAACGTTCTTGATGCTTTGGGGTCTTCGGGAAACTTTCCATGCTCGAGATAATCAATTATTTCGTTTCTCCAGTCCCAGACCAAACTAGTCGAATTCACCTCATAGTAACCATCTGTGTCCAAGGCTGAGTTCATCAGTTGTACTACCGTCCCTGATTCCGATCCTTGGACTTCTGTCGATGAACCCAAATTTGCCAATGCATATGCTTTCGCGTTACCTTCCCTCGTGATATGAGTTATTGACCACTCCCTGAATCGTGCCAATATAGCCTAAACCTTTACCACGTATTGCTACCTACGTTCCTCTTTGGTGTCAAAAATTCTGTAGACTTGATTTACCATCGGCTGCGAATCACATTTGATTTCGATGACTTCGGAGTCAAGTCCTCGGGCCAATTCGAGTCCTGTAATCAAAGCTTCGTACTCTGCTTCATTGTTAGTTAAAGGAATCATTATGATGTCTTGCCTTAAGGTTTCCCTCGAAGGCGTGATTAAGACTATTCCAAGCCCGGGCCCTTTTACGTTTGAAGCTCCGTCCATAAATAAGGTCCAAACTCCCGATGTCGATTTTGACACCATTATTGCCTCCTTAGCTGCCAGAGACAATAGTCCCAGACTGAAGTCGGCCATGAAGTTAGCCAAGACTTGCGACTTAATTGCAGTCATCGGTTTATACTCTATATCGAATTTGCTCATTTCGACGGCCCATTTGGCCAACCGACCCTAGAGCTCGGGTTTACGGAGGATATTCCTCAGAGGAAAAGTAGTCACCATAGCTATCAGATGGCATTGGAAATAGGGCCTTAGCTTCTAAGCGGCGACTACGAGAGCTAAGACCAGCTTTTCCAGATGTGGGTAGCGAATTTCTGCTCCCGTTAAAATTTTGCTAATATAATAAATGGGAGATTGCGTACCTTCGTCCTCTCGGACTAAAACTACACTCACCGCAACTTCTGAAACCACGAGGTAGACTAGCAATGTTTCACCTTCTTTTGGTTTTGAGAGAAACGGAGGGCTTGACAAATATTTCTTCAACTCCTTCAAGGCTTGCTGACACTCCGGTGTCCACTAGAAATTATTTTTATATTTTAATAGTGCGAAGAAGCGATGATATTTTTCCGATGAACTGGAAATGAACCTACTCAAAGCTGCCAATCTCCCTGTGAGCCTTTGGACTTCTTTTACGTTAGACAATTGATCCGGGATGTCCTCTATGGCCTTGATTTTGTTGGGATTTACCTCAATTCCCCTTTGTGATACTAGGAATCCTAGGAACTTACCCGAACTGACCCCGAACACACATTTCTCGGGGTTAAGTTTCATATTATGCTCCCTCAGGATGTCGAATGTTTCCTGCAAATGCTTCATGTGGGCACCTGCATTCAAAGACTTAACGAGCATATCGTCTATATATACTTCCATAGTCTTTCCTATTTGTTTTTCAAACATCTTATTCACGAGCCGTTGATAAGTGGCTCCGGCATTTTTTAGCCCGAAGGGCATCACATTGTAACAATATATACCAAAATTTGTTATAAACGAAGTCTTTTCCTGATCTTCTGGGTTCATCTTGATTTGATTGTACAAAGAATAAGCATCGAGGTAACTCATTAACTCGTGCACGACCGTAGTATCAATCATCTGATCGATATTTGGCAATGGGAATGAGTCTTTCGGGCACGCCTTATTAAGATCCTTATAATCTACGCACATGCAAAATTTATTATTTTTCTTAGGTACTACTACTACATTGTCTATACAGTCCGGATATCTTACCCTTCGGATTGAACCAATCTTAAGTAAACGAGTTACCTCTTCTTTGACGAATTTAATAGGGCACTTCTTTTGCCTTACCGGTGGTATGTTGGGATCCAAGCTTAACTTGTGTACGGCTATCTCCGTTGGGATTCCTGTCATATCTTCATGCGACCATGCAAAATAATCGGCATTAATTTAAAGGAATTCAATAAAAGCAGACCTGTGCTCCGGGTGCAGTCCTGTTCCTAAATAGAATTTCCTTTCTAGGAATTCTTCGAACAATGCAACCTGCTCCAGTTATTCTGCCGTGGACTTCGTCGCGTCCGTCTCTTCCGGTACTTGAAAATACCTTGGTAGATGTTATTGTTCCGACCCTTCTGTCCCCAGATTATCTTCCTCTGGCTCAGGGCAGGTGTCGGTTCTGGTAATTGCTATGCTGCACGTCCCTTTTCTTTGCTACTGGAAACCAAAATTGCATCTATCTCCCTTGTTGCCTGATGATTACCCCTTATCTGTTTGACCCCCTCGGGAGTTGGAAATTTTAACAATTAGTGATATGTTGAAGGCACGACTTTCATCTCGTGCAGTCATGGTCTTCCCAAGATGATGTTATAACCTATGTCTCCATCTACTACTTCGAAGAGTGTTGTCTTCATTACTCCCTCAGCGTTCGTGAGTAGCAAAATTTCTCCTCGGGTTGTCACGCTTGAGAGGTTGAATCCAGCGATGAGTTTCGTTGACGGGATAATGCTTCCGGTGAGTTTAGCTTGCTCCAGTACTCTCCATTGTATGATATTAGTTGAACTTCCTGGATCCACTAAAAAATGTTTATTTTTAAAATCTAACACATTTAAAGAAATTACCAGTGCGTAATTGTGCGACAGTAGTAATCCGTTTGCATCTTCGTCCGTGAACATGATATCGTCTTCCCGCTTGATACTTTTGTCTTCTTTGCTACCGAAAAGGTGACCCCGTTAATTTTATTCCCTCCGAAGATCATGTAGATCGTTTGGCGTAGAGGTTCTTCTCCTGCTTTCGAGGTTTCCGCATCTCCCCTGTTCCGACCATAGTTGTTTTTAGCTTGATCGCTCAAGAATTCTCTGAGGTGACCATTCTTTAACAACGTTGCCACTTCTTCCTGGGGGTGTCGACAATCCCCAGTCCGGTAGCCATTAGTGCTATGGTATTCACACAATAAATTGGGTTCCCTCTGGGTGGGATCGGATTTCATAGGTTTTGGGAATCGTGCCTCTTTAATATTCTTCATGGCCGACACCAACTCTACGACACTGACATTGAAGTTATATTCTGATAACTTTGGGTAAGAAGAATCTCGCGACCCCAAGATTTCTCTATCCTGCATCGATCTGTTGTTCCGGCCACAATCAGTCCTTCTATCAACGGTGAACTTGTATGCCATCCGAAAGTTCCTGCCACGACCTTATGTCCGCTCGTAGGGCAAAAACCGGCCTCTCGAAGTCCGTCTATCTGGGTCAGTATCATCTTTCATTTTTTCTCTATTCTCTCTCGTCCTTTGGTCGACGATGGAAAGCCAACCTAATCGTCTTCGATCCTTATTTTTGACTCGTACCGGTTGTGGACGTCCACCCAAGTCATCGCTTGGAACTCGAGCAGACTTTCCTTCAACTTTTGGGAAGCGTTCGAACTTCTCGGATTTAAACTTTTGGTGAATGCTTTAGCTGCCCATTCATCCAGGACTACCGGTAGTAACATCCTTTCCTTCTGGAACCGGGTGACGAACTCTCGTAATAACTCGGACTCTTGATATCGCCCAAATTCACACCATTGATTGGGATTGTGAAGCGATCGATGCAATATTAATTACCCAACGTGAGTCGGGGTCGATTCCACAGAGAGCTTATATTGGATTAGGTATATATCTAGACTAGGTGTATGACGTGCCCAAATTGCACTTTCATATATTTGGTTGTTTCTTTCTACTTCTAACATTTATGCTATTATTTGTAAATGTAAAGCTATAGAATAATATTTTTGGTGTTGTTGTTTTTCAAGTTTATAAAAGATCTAGTGCTGTGACTTCCACCTAGGTAGTTACCTAATGGGTTGTGGGCTTTAGGGTATGTTTCGTTGGTCGGGGTGTAATATAGAAATCAAAACGCAATTACCCACTCGATACCTCTCGGTAGTTAGAGTGGTTTTGCCCAATTTGGCTTTCTCAAGTCCAAATGGATAATTCACAAAACCGTTGATATATGCTCAAGTTGGGTCTTACTATCTCTAGATTCAACCCTTTAATTGGGGCTATCAATTTTTTGAGTTCACACCAATTTCTTGTTAGCCAAGTTTTCCCAGATTCAGTCTCTCTTTCTCAAGTAGAGACTAAGTCAATTAGGCATGAATCAATATTTGCAACCATTAATTCCTAAATTCAAGCAAGAACTAGGCTAAATATCATACACCCAACCTTAAACAAGCCCTAAATCAAATACCCATTTGGTACCCACACTAGGGTTGGGTCACAACCCTAGCTAGAGATTTAGCTACTCATAGGCAAAAATGAAGAAACTAAGGAAGAAAATAAGATTAAACTCATAATAGATGATAAAGGGATGAAAATTCAATGTTAAAATGATGAACTAATACAAATTTTCCCAAAGCAGTAAATGAAAAATGGTTATCTACTTTCTGGAGTTCAAAACATGCCCTAAATTTGACAAAATGATCTATTTATACCCAGCTGAAATTATCGGACAAAATTGCCCCTGCGGAGGTTATGCGGCCACATAACTCTGTGTGCGGTCCACACTTTGAAGCTAGCTTGACAGGATGGACTTTTGCGGCCGCACAATTCTGGGGTGCGGCCGCACTTCTTCAGATTTTTGCGGACCGCACATTTCTGAGTGTGGCCGCACTCTAGGACTTGAGCTGGACATGGGAGATTTCTGCGGACCGCACATTTATGAGTGCAACCACATTTTTGTTTCTGCGGCCGCACAATAATAGTGCGGTCCGCACTTCTTCAGGGTCCCAAAACACCATCTCTCTGAACCTCATCTTCTGCGGCCGCACAATAATTATGCGGTCCGCACTTTGCAAAGGGACTTTGTCAGTGGTTCTTCATAGTCTGCGGCCGCACACAGTATTGTGCGGTCCACACTTTGCTCTTTTCTGCTTTGTTTTAGTCCTTGTCCAATTTTAGTCCTCCTTGAGTTGATTTTCATCTCTTTGGCTCATTTCCCGATATTCCTGCAAGAAAGCACATTTCATTAGTTCTCGGGAATACCTTTAAGCATTTTTGAGCTAAAACGAAAGTAAAAGAGTGCAAATAAGTGGTCAAAATCCCTACTTATCAACTCTCCCTGTGTGATCCTGAATATGTCGGCCTTTCGGGCCTGTACCTTTCTGGCACCGGCATAAGCCTTGATGAAAGAATCCGCGAGCATCTCAAAGGAATCTATGAAATGCTCGGGCAATAGTGAATACCACGTTAAAGCTCCCCTATGAGAGTCTCACCAAATTTCTTCGGCAACACAAACTCGATTTCGTGAGGAGCCAAATCATTTCCTTTCACTACTGTTGTGTAAGTGGTAATGTGCTCCTGTGGATCTGAAGTTCCGTCATACTTTGGCACCTCGGGCATTTTGAACCACTTCGGGATTAATTCTGGGGCCGCACTCGGCTTGTACGGTAATTGAATATACTTTTTCGAATTCGGGCCTTTCAATACTGGTGGCGCGCCGGGGATTTGATCCATACAGGCGTTTACTTCCATCATGAACCGTAAAAGTTCCTCCTTGAACGGGTCGTTATCACTGTTGAGGCCGGATCTACTCCCCCCGGCCCCATCGGAGCTAACTTCGACCCTGGGTGTGTTGCTGTCGACTCTCTGCATCGTTTGGTTTGCGAGAACCTCGGGGGGAATTGGATCTCGCCTGTTCACATTATTTGAAGCATTTGATAGCGCCTGCTTTAGTTCCGTCATAACCTGATCCTTCCGCGTGAGATAGCCTAGAATGATTGCATGTTGCTCTTGCAGGACCCTCACTACACCCACTACATGCTCCTCATCAGCATCATCAGGAGTCCTCTCCCGAACCTGTCGAGGGTATCGCCCGTCATGCGTCGTTCTCCTCATTGCGAGTATCACTGATTGTATCCTTGAAATGAGACTGCTCCCCTTGCGTGTGCCGTTAATAGTGTTATCTGTGATTTCTTTTGTGATTTTTGCTAAGACAAAAATGATCAAACTTGTTAGTAAAAAAGGCAAGGATCAATTTAATTACACGACTGTCTAGGCCCCACGGTGGGCGCCAAATTGTTTACCCGAAAAACGGTACAATTGAATTTGTTCGTGGTTTCTAGACAAGTGAATTAATTTGATCCAAAAAGTGATGAAATAACTGATGAAATACGAAATACTTAGCCTTAGAATGTAGATGAAACATCAGAGCTAAAGAGTCCGGAAACATGATTTTCGGGCACAACAAGATCAAAAGCAGGAGAATAAAGTTGTATTAAAATGCTGTATAGAATATAGCGTAAGTTAGCCAAAAAATTCGTGTCCTTTATAATGATAACTGAGCTCTCTATTTATAGCTATGTCTAGGGAAGGAAGTCCTAAGATCATGCCTTTCTTTAATGTCAATTATGAGGGCCATTGATGAAGATGTAACGTAGACATAAATGCCAAATTTCTTGTAATGGGCCATCATCCTTAATGCTGCAAAATATTATGTATTAAATGCTACCGGGCGCAAAGCATTTAATACTCCTTTTATGATCGTTATTCCTTCCGGTGACAAGCGGAATAACTATGTTCGAGGGCCACCTCCATCTTGTGTTCCACGCGTCCTTCCTTTAAGCGACCACGTGTCATATCATATTTTTCCCAATACACTTACTTAATAGCATATTAATTGCATATGCTAAAAATAATAAAATCTTATTTGTTGCCTAACTTACTTAATTTAGGCTCTCTTCCAACATAGACTACAAAAGGGAAAGCCTTAATCGTTATGTGCATTACTGGACAATACTGAAGGGGATCACAATAACAGAAAAGTTTAATTATTTTTGAAGTTTGTTATTCCTTAAACGAACTTAGGAAATAGCATGGAATATGATAACGAGATATAGATAAACAACTGATAGGACATGGTTGCCTTACTTCTTTAATTTGCAACTGGTTGACATGAAACAAATCTTTGTTTATCCTTAATCTTAATAAACGTGAAGTTGTACTGGGACATTATGTTAATATATGTTTAAATTTATTAAGCGAAAAAAGAATAAAGATAATTATACAGATCTTTCTTCAGGTTTGGTTCTGATTTGCTACTTACTTCCGTCGTGTGTGATTATTTGCCTCCCTTATTTTGATTTCTTGCAACAATAGTTTTGACTTATTTATCATCAATTAAAAAAAACAATTACAATTTGACCAATTTACTCTTTTTATTATTTTCTATGTTACTCTCAATTTCAGATTAATTCTAATGTCTTCTTAAACCAGAGTCTTCCAAATTTAAGAAACCTAATGTCTGCTTAATATTTGAAAGTACCCTTTTGAACTTTATAGAATAACTATAATACTGCAAAACTCTGAATTTAATGTATTGTTTCGGGGACGATGTATCAAAGAACTAAGTCTGGGCATCATAATTTGAGATAATAGAATCTTTTTCTAGTAAATATAATGGTGAATGATACTCCTAAAAGTTTATTCGCATCCAATGTTTATATCAACTTAATAAATATATGCACATGTCTATAAAATATTAACACTAAACCATAGGTGATTCATACATATTCTTACTTCATTTACCGTGGATAAATTTTTACGCTTGCGAATGCAGAGATTTTGGAGTAAATTTTATGGGTGGTTATTCAGCTTTGGGTTCATTACCCAAAAGTCATTTTTCTTTTTCTTTTCTTGTTACGTAAAAGTCATTCAACTTTGTGTTCATTTCCTAAAAGTCACTTTTCTTTTTTTTTGTTACACAAAAATCATTTTTTTTGGTAATAACCTGTGAAATATTACCATTATTTACAAATAATACACTTAAAGAGCACTGGAGTTACTATGACCTCTGAACATGAGGTGTAATCTCTCTTCCAGCCTCAAAAAACCAAAGCGACTAATTACAAAATCTTTGCAGTAAAAAACTACACCTACATACTCTTTTGGAGCTCTTACTATGTTCTATCCTTTCCTGAAGTTCCTTTTGTATCTGTGTGATCGTGACCTCTATATTTAAAGTTGTCGCCTTAAAATGTTTTCAGTTTCTAGCTTTCCATACATGATATAACTCAGCTCCAAGAGTTGTTGTGCTATCTCTTTTTTGAACTGCCTCCAATGTCTTCTTTTGATCCACCGTATTGACTGCAACACTTCTTTCACTTGTATCTTAATGCCTGACCATGTATCCATCTTGTCCCTCAGCTCTGTTGTCCATCCACATTCATAGAACAAATGACTGTGTTTCCTCCATCAAATCATTACATAACTCACACATTGTGGAGTCTTTGAATCTGCAATCTACTCAACCTTTCCTTCGTTAGTAATCTCTTCTGACCTGCTAACCACAAAAGGAACCTGTGTCTAGGCATCAATAATGAGCTCCACACAGGTCTGGCTCCTTCATCTCTTTACATTATTCATTCTTGTGTAAACATTCAAGTTGACAATCGGCTTTCTAGACAGTCAGTGGACTCTGAAACCAATACCAATGATTTCGCTGGATCTAAGAATAACATAGCACAGAAAACCAGACTCACCAAGGATGGCAAATGGGCAATACATAGAGGTTGCTCTGCTTCCTATGGAGTGTTTTATAGCGGTATGATTACGATACTTGCTCCGAATGGAAGAGAGACGGCTTTTCTTTCGGATGTTGCAAACGCACAAACGAAATACCTTAGTCAGCGGAAGAAGTCACTCTTAATCCGATCTAGCAAGAAATATTTTACCGGTAAAGTAAAGCGAGAGACAGTCGATCCTTTCTTAGGGTTTCTAGTAATTCAACCAGTGCCAAGAAAAGTATCCGGTTGTAGAGCGAGGCAGCAGAGGGCAGTTGGCACAATATGTAATCCCTAGGGTATCGGTGTCGGAGAAGGGTATCACTCAATTCTGCTACAGGCACTCATTAGTTCGGATTGGGTAGCGTGAAGGACATAATAGAAGGACCCGCCGAAAGTAGTTCTGTCTTTCCAGGTCTTCCGGAGTCAAAATTTCCTTATACAATTGCATTCTTAGTTAGTACCATTCAACTAAGCCTGTTTTTGACGAGTGAAGCGGCTAAGATACATGCTTAGCCTAATATTTTTTCTGGTCAGTTGTAATGACCTGACTTGTCATTTTAAGAATCTATGTGACGTTCAGTGATTTAAGGTCCCGAGCAACTTCGTAATATGTATTATGACTTGCGTGTACGGTCGAGTTTGATTTTCGGAAGATTCAGAATTTAATTTAAAGAACAATTCTCATTTTTGAAGCTTAAATGGAAAGAGTTGACCGGAGAGTTGACTTTTGAGCAAACGAACCCGGAATGGAATTTTGATGATTCCAATAGCTCCGTATGGTGATTTTGGACTTAGGAGCGTATCCGAAATTTTATTTGGAAGTCTGTAGTTAAATTAGGCTTGAAATGGCTAAAATAAGAATTTAAGTTTGGAAGTTTGACCGGGGAGTTAATTTTTTGATATCAGGGTCGGAATCCAGTTTCGAAAATTTTTATAGGCCCGTTATATCATTTATAACTTATGTGTAAAATTTGAGGTCAATCGGACTTGATTTAGTAGGTTTCGGCATCGAATGTAGAAGTTGGAATTTCTTAGTTTCAGTAAGGTTGAATTGGGGTATGATTCATGGTTTTAGCATTGTTTGATATGATTTGAGGTTTCGACTAAGTTCGTATGATATTTTAGGACTTATTGGTATATTTAGTTAAGGTCCCGAGGGGCTTGGGTGTATTTTATTTTTTATTATTGGTGGAGAGACTAGTAAGGTTAAGAAATTTGGGAGTTTGGCCATGATCAATATCGGGTCAAAATGACCTCTTTTCAGTGTTTTGAGTGCGCGAGCAAGTCCGTAGCATATTTTATGATTGAAATTCATATATGATTTGTGTTCGGGTGAGTTTCGGATGGTTAACGGATCAAACGTTGGACTTAAACAGTTGCTGTAATATTTTCTGCTAGAAATTCGGGGGGCAGAAATTGAAGGCTGAAGACCGAGGCCTAGGATCGAGGCCGAGGGTCGAAGGCCGAAGATCGAGGCCGAGGATCGAGGCCCATGATCGAAAGCCGAGGATCAAGGTCCAGGATCGAAGGCCGAGGATCGAAGCCCAGGATCGAGGCCCAGGATCGAGGCCCAGGATCGAAGGCTGAGGGCCGAGGGCAGCCTAGACAGAACTGTCAGTTATAAAGCAGGTCGTCCCATTTTTCATTTAATATATTTGGAGTTACGGAGTTCGGATTGAAGCGATTTTTGAGGCAATTTTTACCATATGGATTGGGGTAAGTGTTCTATATCCAAAAGTGATTATATTTCATAAATACATAGTTATATTCATCATTTATTTCGGGTTTAAATGGAAGAAATCAAGATTTTTACAAAACTTTTCAACAACGAAAATTTTAGATTTGAAGGTCGAGTTGTTATCGGAATTTGATAAAATCGGTATGGGTGGACTCGTAATTGAATGGGTTGTCAGATTTTGTGAGTTTCGACAGATTCCGAGATGTGGGCCTCACGGGTGATTTTTGAGTTAAATTTTGGATTTTTGTTGGAAAATTAGTGTTTTCATATGGAATTAATTCCTATAATTAGTATTCACCAAATTGAATTAATTTGGTTAGATTTAAGCTATCCGGAGGTCAATTCAAGCAAGAAGACGATTTTGGAATATCGGCCTAACTTCAAAAAGGTAAGTATCTTGCCTAACCTTGAGTGGAGAAATTACCCCTTAGGCATTGAGTCTTATGTGACAATTGTGTAATTGAAATACTATGTACGCGAGGTGACGAGTACGTACTTGGTTTATAGGTGCAAATTACATTGGTTGAAATTCGTAGACGCCCGTATGTATTAAATTGAAAAATTATTGGAACTTAGTAAATCCTTGGTTTGAAATGCCTCATTCCTTGTTTGTTGAATTTGTTTTTATATGATAATTTGGTGTGATTGCCACTTTGATTTTTATGCGAATCCCGTGTTTTTGTTGAGTTGTTATTTTCTGGAGATAATTTTATTATGGATTTTTTTCATCTGCAAATAATTAATGAGATTTGTGATATGTTGTAATATTTGAGCACTTGATGAGCCATTTGTGATATGTGATCACTTCATGCGCAGTTGTTGAAATCATATTTACTTTGGGACTATGGAACGGTATTCCGAGAGATCCCCCTGCCATTCCGAGAGATCCCCCTGCATATTTACTTTGGAACTACGGAACGGTATTCCGGGAGATCCCCCTACCCTGCGTATTTACTTTGGGACTACGGAACGGTATTCCGGGAGATCCCCCTGCCCTACATATTTACTTTGAAACTACGGAACGGTATTCTGGGAGATCCCCTTGTCTTGCATATTTACTTTTAGGACTACGAGGCGGTACCTTGGGAGTGCCCTTTTGTTGACATTTTTCTATGGATGCACTTGCCTTTGGTTATTTTATTTTTTCGTAATATGTAAATTCTTGTCTTCTTCGGTGATGTACTAGTTGACTTTATTATTATGTGTTTTGTGCTCCTTGTTGTATTGTGTTGGCTTGGGCTTTTTAGTACGAGACTCTGAAGATTTATATTTCTGGTTTTTTACTGATTTTTGATGACTGAATTGTTTTAAATAAAAGAAAATTTCTATTATGTTTTAAATTAATAAGTATTACATACAAATCAGTAGTTTATCTGATGCTTTAATTTAAGTGCAAATGTCATTTTCTTCACTCAAACTATTTCTAAAGTAAATTGATCGTACAGATTCTTTTATATATTGATATTTTTGGCACGTGAGTTGTCCGTGCAGTTGTGATAGAAACATGGCCACGAGGTGCCGTGAAAATATGAAAGTGGGCTGAGACCCATATTTTTATGAATATGAAATGAGGTGTCACAATGTGACTTTTATTTGAAGGAATTATATTCCAAAATTGTATTTGAAAGAAGTATATTTGAAAGAATTATATTTGAAGGACTAGATTAATTGGTTGTACTTGTATTCATTATTTGTTGAGCAATATTTATGGTGTTCATGCCGCCCTGCTGTTTATATCACTGGTTGATTATTATTGCCATCATTGTTATCATTGTTATTTATTTTTTATTATTTTTGTATGTTATATTACACAGGTTATTAGACTAGTGAGTGTCTTGACTATACCTCGTCACTACTCCACTGAGGTTAGCCTTGATACTTACTGAGTATCGACTGTGGTGTACTCATACTACACTTCTTCATATTTTTGTGCAGAGCCAGGTATGGGAGATATTGGACTCGGACAGAGTTAGTGTGTTGATCGCAAGGATTCAAGGTAGAGCTGCTTGGTCGTCGCAGTCCCTTAGAGTCTTTTCATTTTATTGTTCTGTCAACTCTTATTCGAACAGTATTGTATATTCGATCTTTGAGATTCATTGCATGTATTCAGTTAGAGTTCGTGACTCAATATTACCAGTCTTGGGAAGGTGTTACAATTATTTTCGCTGTTGGTTTCGACACTTGTATTAAATTATGTGTTTTAAAAAAAATGGCTTGAATTGTAATTGTAATTGGTTTACCTAGTCTTAGAGACTAAGTGTCATCACGACGCCTGTGGTGAAATTTTGGGTCGTGACAAGTTGGTATCATAGCTCTAGGTTTATAGGTTCTACGAGTCATGAACGAGTTTAGTAGAGTCTTGCGGATCGGTACGGAGACGTCTGTACTTATCTTCGAGAGGCTACAGAGCTAGTAGAAAAAAATTTCACTTCTTTCATTCCTTATCGTGCGACATTTATTGAGCTTGAAGCATATACCTTATGTTCTTTTACATCCACACTCGTGTATGAAATTGCGCACTCGGTATTAACTATGCGCCAACGGTTCGTGATACTACAGAGGGGTTATAAGGGAGCCAAAGTTGCTCAACCATTGTTATAATGTGTTGTCCAGATCGAGGATGCAAAAGTATTGAGGGATCATTCAGTTGTGCACATGGGGGTGCAACAGGTTCTGACTTCTGGTTGATAAGTACGATCTTAAGAAGGTTTAATTAGTTGCCTAATCATCATAATCGTGGTAGGGTCACGAGGTGGATGTAGTTCTGAAGATAGTTGGTGGTATAAGGGACTATGTGGTTCGTATGGGATTTCTATTTAGTGAAGGGTACACACTATCAGTCAAGGCACTGGAGGAAGCGAGTTTAACTGTCACGAGGATGACATGCGCCAAATAAATGGCTTGAGGTGTCTTATGACTGGTGTCGTACGAGCGGTAAAGGTTAGTATTGTGGATCATCGGACTGTGTCCTATGGCTTCGCGCCAAGTGAAGGGAGTACACTATCAACGATCAGATTGCGGGGCATATGTTATATTAGTTTTGGCCTGGGATGTATTTATGTGGTATTGAAAGGCTCTTCGAAACTTGTATATGATTAAGAGTTGAGATTTGTATGGGATGATGCTGGGACTTGCAGTATTCCCGCGTCCTTAATAATTCTACATTTCAGTATCAGCGGGATCATGGAAATAATTTCAGAATACTTGAAGTGTTCCAGTAAGTTCTTTTAATACACCATCGGCACAGGGTTCCTATAATGGTTATTCCAATTATCCGGCACAGACTCAGTATAAGCAGTCGAACCTGCAGAGGGGTTGTTATGAGTGTGGTGATGCTAGACACATCAAGAGAAATTATCCCAGACTTCGGAGGGGTGGATTTCATCAGAGCACTCAAGCTACAAGATTTATTCCATTTAATACTCCACGTGCACAACCAGTTAGAGGTGGAGAACAGGCGGGTAAAGAATGCCCTAGAGGGGGAGGCCCAGCCCGTTGATATATTTGCTATGGTGTGGCTGAAGCCACTACACCAGATGGTATCATTACAGGTATGATCCTGATCTGTTATAAAAGAATATTTTTCCTTAATTTGATTCGGTTCTGAATAATGAGGCGAGCCCTCCTATTATGCTCCGCTTATGGGTGAGCTTCGTAATTTTGTGAATCACTTATATGTTATCCTTGTTGGGAGATTTGATGAGGTTAGCCCGTGTCTATCATTTTTATTTTGTACACCATTGAGGACTATAAGTCCAAAAGTGACTTTCTATTACTCTCTACAGAGGGTTTTGATGGGATTTCGGAATAATTTAGTTCAATTTTATGAATTATATGCCCTACCGGTATGGGGGTTCATTATGTATTGTGAAAATTATTTACGAAATTTATTGAAAACAAGAAAGAAAGGAAAAAAAAATTCAGTTGACACGATGTGGAAAATACTTGTGATTCAGAACTGAGGACGACACCCTCACATTTTAATATAAATTGATATGTTTAAACCGAGCTACGAGCTGCGGTGGAAGTTATATAAGGACGAGATCATTGTGAGGAAAATTCTTGTGTTTAAGTTCTCCATTGTGAAATTAAATTTGTACTATATTACTAATAGGGAGTCATGCCTGTTAGGCTTATTTAAAAATTCTTATATGAAATTCTCTGTGCATACTTGCCAAATTCGTGTTGTAATTATTGAGTTTTAACCTACGAGGTAGGTGCCCGCCCAGGTGGCATTAAATGTGACTCGTTAACCCGAGTAAATAATTATGAGGTCTTCATGCCTCGCGTGTTGCCGTCAGTGTTGTAAAAAATTGGATATGAGATTTTGGTTAAGATGAGATTAATTGAGAATGCTGAAGTTAATTATAAACAACTATTATGACCAGAGATGTGGTTATGGACATACATATGATGTGTTCATATCCAGATATTATTATAATTATACAGTGCTTGTAATACTGAGATTAGTGTTATTGATATATACACTGTGGTGCTTTGTTGGGTTGTGGATATGTTGTTAGGAGTTATTTTGGTGTTACTTTGACAGGTGGATAGGCCCAATTACAGGGGAAACTCTGCCGAAATTTTTGACAAATTTGGGACTTAGTAAAATTTGGGGGATTGAGACGTGCAAAAGAAGAGATAAGTTATGTTATGTGTTTGAGGGCGGATTCTACTTCTCATTCAAGGGCGCATGATCCTAAGTGGGGGAGAATGTAAACACCCCGAAATACTTCAACACTATAAAAAAGGTTGATGTGTGCGTAGGCACGAGTTACTATATCCAGGTGAGACTAATATCGTGCGTTGATGTGAAAAATCAGGCCTTTTGAAAATGTTTGGAGTGTAAGAAATTGGTTTTAAAGTTTATAAGTATGGATAAAAGAAATAATCTCCACACAGATGATGTTGTCGAACCCCTGTTAAATTTACAGTGACGTAGAATCACCCGTGACTATTATGTAATAAAACACTCGGTAATTTAATGTCCTCAGAATAATTCTTGGCGCGTTCGAGGACGAACGTATGTTTTAAGAGGGGGAGAATGCAACGACCCGACTTGTCATTTTAAGAATCTATGTGACGTTCAGCGACCTAAGGTCCCGAGCAACTTCGTAATATGTATTATGACTTGCATGTACGGTCGAGTTTGGTTTTCGGAAGATTCGAAATTTAATTTAAAGAATAATTTTTATTTTTGAAGCTTAAATGGAAAGAGTTGACCGGAGAGCTGACTTTTGAGCAAACGACCCCGGAATGGAATTTTGATGATTTCAATAGCTCTGTATGGTAATTTTGGACTTAGGAGCGTGTCCGAAATTTTATTTGGAAGTCCGTAGTTAAATTAGGCTTGAAATGGCTAAAATAGGAATTTAAGTTTGGAAGTTTGACCGGGGAGTTGACTTTTTGATATCGGGGTCGGAATCCAGTTACGAAAATTTTCATAGGCCCGTTATGTCATTTATGACTTGTGTGTAAAATTTGAGGTCAATCGGACTTGATTTGATAGGTTTCGACGTCGAATGTAGAAGTTGGAATTTCTTAGTTTCATTAAGGTTGAATTTGGGTATGATTCATGGTTTTAGCGTTGTTTGATATGATTTGAGGTTTCGACTAAGTTCGTATAATGTTTTAGGACTTGTTGGTATATTTGGTTAAGGTCCCGAGGGGCTTGAGTGTATTTTGTTTTGTTATCATTGGTGGAGAGACTAGTAAGGTTAGGAAATTTGGGAGTTTGACCATGGTCAATATCGCGTCAAGATGACCTCTTTTTAGTATTTTGAGTGCGCGAGCAGGTCCGTAGCGTATTTTATGATTGAAATTTATATATGGTTTGTGTTCGTGTGAGTTTCGGATGGTTAACGGATCAAAAGTTGGACTTAAACAGCTGCTGCAAAAGTTGCTGCAATATTTTCTGCTGGAGAAATCGAAGGCCAAAGACCGAGGCCTAGGATCGAGGCCGAGGGTCGAAGGCCGAAGATTGATGCCGAAGATCGAGGCCGAGGATCGAGGCCGGGAGATCCCCCTGCCCTGCATATTTACTTTGGGACTATGGAACGGTATTCTGGGAAATCCCCCTGCCCTGCATATTTACTTTGGGACTACGAAACGATATTTCGGGATATCCCGTTGTCTTGAATATTTACTTTTGGGACTATGAGGCGGTACCTCGGGAGTGCTCTTTTGTTGATATTTTTCTATGGATGCACTTGCCTTTGGTTATTTTATTTTTCTGTGATATGTAAATTCTTGTCTTCTTCGGTGATGTACTAGTTGACTTTATTATTATGTGTTTTGTGCTCCTTGTTGTATTGTGTTGGCTTGGGCTTTTTAGTACGAGACTCTGAAGATTTATATTTCTAGTTTTTACTGATTTTTGATGAATGAATTGTTTTAAATAAAAGAAAATTTCTATTATGTTTTAAATTAATAAGTCTTACATACAAATCGGTAGTTTATCTGATGCTTTAATTTAAGTGCAAATGTCATTTTCTTCACTCAAACTATTTCTAAAGTAAATTGATCGTGCAGATTCTTTTATATATTGATATTTTTGGCACGTACGTTATCCGTGCAGTTGTGATAGAAATATGGGCACGAGGTACCGTGAAAATATGAAAGTGGGTTGAGACCTATATTTTATGAATATGAAATGAGGTGTCACAAGGTGACTTTTATTTGAAGGAATTATATTCCTAAATTGTATTTGAAAGAAGTATATTTGAAAGAATTATATTTGAAGTACTTGATTAATCAGTTGTACTTGTATTCATTATTTGTTGAGCAATATTTATGGTGTTCTTGCCACCCTGTTGTTTATATCACTGGTTGATTATTATTCCCATCATTGTTATTTATTTTTTATTATTTTTGTATGCTATATTACACAGGTTATTAGACTAGTGAGTGTCTTGACTATACCTCGTCACTACTCCACTGAGGTTAGCCTTGATACTTACTGGGTATCGACTGTGGTGTACTCATACTACACTTCTTCATATTTTTGTGCAGAGCCAGGTATGGGAGATATCGGACTCGAGTAGAGTTAGTGTGTTGATCGCAAGGATTTAAGGTAGAGCTGCTTGGTCGTCGCAGTCCCTTAGAGTCTTTCCATTTTATTGTACTGTCAACTCTTATTCGAACAGTATTGTATATTCGATCTTTGAGATTTATTGCATGTATTCAGTTAGAGTTCGTGACTCAGTATTACCAGTCTTGGAAATGTGTTATAATTATTTCCGCTGTTGGTTTCGACACTTGTATTAAACTATGTGTTTTAAAAAAATTGGCTTGAATTGTAATTGTAATTGGCTTACCTAGTCTTAGAGACTAAGTACCATCACGACGCCCGTGGTGGAATTTTGGATCGTGACATCAGTAATGGAAGCAATCGTCCCTACCATCGTAAAATAAGAGCACCTAGCTTTGCCCAAAAATGCTTGGTAGCTACTTGACACTGATTATTTCCCATTAGGTGTCAACCAATATTTGCCACTATGGTACCGGTGAGTCATCTCTTCTTTAAGGGAGTTTAATTTCCTCCAATACCAATTGCTATCTTGAGGTGGCGTGTGACTCCAAAATCATTTTACTATGCTCTAATTATCACAATAATCACTTCGACAAGAATTTATAAACTTTCATTTGAAAAATCTATTATGCCCTTGACATTATAAATCTTCTCATTTATGTACTACCTTATATATTATATATTATATAATATATTTTTACCTGGGTATTTTACTTATAATTAAAATAAATTTATATTATTTTATTTATTATTTTTATAATATATTGGTACATTTAATTTTTTCATGGCACTGAATTTGTTTAATCATATTCAAAGATGAACATATTTTAAAATATAAAAACAAAAAAAAAATTATTTGAAATAAGAAAAACAGATTTGTTTAACAAATGATAGTTATTTATAGTTGGTAGAACTTTAAAAAAAATTCAAAGATATTTGTGTTTAATATTAAATTTTTTTAAAGCTTTATCTATTAATATCATTTATTTAAAAATACTAATCTGATGTGTCAGTGTGCTATTAAGTATTTTATTCAATTGAATTAACGAATAAAAAAATTCAAAGATATTTGAGTTTAATATTAAGTTTTTTAAAGCTTTATCTATTAATATTATTTATTTTAAAATACTAATATGATGTGTCAGTGTACTAAATGTGGGTATTTTGTTTATTGAGTTAACAAATATGGCTTGGCTGATAAATCTGTGAGCTTTGATTTAATAATTTTTACTAAAAATATTTCATTCGACATGGTTATTAGAACATTGACTTGAGATTTATTCACAGTAATTTTACTGAAAAATTTAATAATGCTACAATATATTTTAAAAATTAACGTTAAGGAAAAATTAAATGTATGAATATATTATAAAAATAATAAATAAAATAATATTAACTTTTTTTAATAATAAGAAAATACCTAGCTAAAAATGTATTATATAAGATATAGAAGGTATTATATGTAATATCAAGGGCATAATAGATTTTTTGTAACGACCCGGCCGGTCGTTTTGAGTATTACAACCCTGTTCCCCCATATACTGCTCAAATTGTGATTTACGATTGTTATTTGGCTTGCCGGGGTAATTGGTTCGGGTCCGGTGAGGTTTTGGAATGATTTGGAACACTTAGTTCCAAGGTTTAGAACTTAAGTTGAAAAGGTTGACCGGATGTTGACTTATGTGTAACGATCCCGGAGAATTTATTTTTTTCGCTAAGAAAATTAAGGTTTTGTGGTGCTGAGATAGATCAATTAGTAAAATACACTGGGGAGTAAAGGAAATTTTTTGGGTTGAACAATGCACTGGGGAGTAAAGAAAAATTTTCGGCAGAAGAGGACATTTTTGCGGCCCACTATGCGGTCGCAGAATCACTCTGCGGACCGCATAATGGCCGCAAAGTGAGGTAGGTAAGGGGCTGTTTTGGATGCCATTCTGCGGTCGACTATGCGATCGCAGAACTGTTCTTCGGTTCATTATGCGACCGCAGAACATGTCTGCGGGCCGCATAGTGACCGCAAACCCAGGCAGGTTCTTCCCAGTTCTGGAGGTCAATTGTGCGGTCGATATGCGGACCGCATATCGATTCTGTGCATATGCGACCGCATATCCTATTCGTAGCTTCGTTTTTGGGTTTTTATAACCCGACCCAACTTCGATTTATAGCCCTTGAAGCTCATTTTTTAGCCAAAATCTGACATTTTTAGAGGAAGAAGCTCGAGTGCTTTATTCATCAAGATCTTGTTCAAGCTTTGAAATCCAACAAGGAAATATCACAAGATCTTCACCCAAGAGGTAAGGTTCTAACCCCTAGTCTTCAATTTCGAGTTTTGATAAAGATGGGTAATTAAGAGTACGATTCTGGGGTGTTAGAGTATTATTTATACATACACATACCAATAAAGTTTATGGAAAGATTATTGAGTTCAAATGGGTAAAGATTGGGTTGAAAATGGTAGAAATCTTCAAAGACTTTAATTGAAGATTTGAGGGTCGAGTTGATGTCGGAATTTGGTGAAATTTATATGGTTGGACTCGTCGTTGGATGGGCGTTCATATTTTGTAACTTTTATCGGGTTTTGAGACGTGGGCTCCACGGACGATTTTTGAGTGAATTTTAGATTTTATTGGAAAATTAGTATTTCCTTGTGAAATTAATTACAATAATTGGTATTGACTGAATCGAATTAATTGTGGCTAGATACGAGACTTTCAGAGACCAATTCTCGTGGCAAGGGCATAGAGGAATAAAGAATTACGTGGTTTGAGGTAAGTAACAGTTCTAAATTTGGTCCTGAGGGTATGAACCCCTGATTATGTGTTATGTGATTGATTTTGAGGTGACGCACATGCTAGTGACGGGCGTGTGGGCGTGCACCGTAGGAATTGTGACTGGGTCAAATTCCATGTAACTGTGTAGTTGAATAATCTGTTGATATCAGTACATTCTCTACGTGTTAGAGAAAATTGAGCTGAGACTCGTATTAAAAATCATGCTTAAACATATGCTGTTATTATTGGTACCCACTGGGGTTATTTCTGTGGTTGAACTATATGTTCAAATTGTAATTTCACACTCAGTAATGTTTATTCATTTCATATCATATCATATCTCAGTCTCTGTTGCTATTTATTAAAACATCATATTATCAATTTTGGGATGATTATCATGATTTCTGAGAGCCCGAGAGACTGGAGAGGTTGATGACTGAGTGAGGCCGAGGGCCTAATTGTGAGGATATTTATGGATCGGGCTGCACGTCGCAGCATGTTGTATTGATTTATGCCATGATGGGCTTGATATAGCGCTTGGGCTGAAGGAGCCCCTCCGGAGTCTGTACACACCCCTATTGAGCGCAGGTACCTACTGAGTGCGAGTGTCGAGTACCAAGTGATGAGTGACTGTGAGGAATAAGTGACTGTGAGGAAAGAGTGACTGTGATGTTGAAGTGAATGGGAGGACTGAGTGACTGTTGCTCTGAGAGGATGCATTGATTTCATTATTGTTGCATTTCAGCAGTCATATATCACTGATTTGGAAAAATTTCTAAAACACATTCTCTTCTGTTTCAGTCGAAGTTGATATGAAATTACTGTGGAGTTTTAAATGTTGAACTTGAAAGCATGCCTACCCTTTTTATATTGGAAAGTACTGTATTTGGACTTAGCTGAGAAGCTCGTCACTACTTTCAGTTCTTTATTTATTATTGTTACTTGCTGAGTTAGTTGTACTCATACTACACCCTATACTTCGTGTGCAAATCCAGGTGATCCCGGACACAGTGGGTGTTGATTTTTCGGCGATTCAGAGGTAGCTGCTATATTTCGTAGACCTTGTCTCTCCTTTCCCTACCCTTTTATTTATTGTATTTGGTTTCGAATTATTATAGACCGGGTTTTCCAAACTTGTAATGTATAGATGCTCATGTACTCAGTGTCATCAGGTTTTGAGAGTGTATTTATATCAGTATGTGTGGGATTTTCTCTTAAATTAATTATTATATTTTCCGCATTTAAAAAAAATTATGGTTTATGGAGGTTGTCGGCTTGCCTAGTATTAAGATAGGCATCATCACGACAAGTGTGATTTTGGGTCGTGACACTTTTCAAGTAAAAGATTATGAAATCTGGTCAAAGTGACTTTTATGATAAATAAAGCTAAGTAAAATGATTTTTGTGTAACAAAAGAAAAAATAATTTTTAAGTAATGAACACAAAGTTGAATGATTTTTACGTAACAAAAGAAAAATGACTTTTGAGTAATGAACACAAAGCTAAATGACCACTCGTAAAATTTATTCGAGTTTTTGGGGTGGGAAGAAAAAAAACGAAATGAGAGTTGAATAGTTTAATAATTATGTAAATTTTATGGTTTTTTAAGTGCAAAGAGCACTGAGCATAATGACTTTTTTTTTGGTAAGAGGGGAAACCCGCAGCCGCTACAACCTCTACCACAGCCTCTGTCCTTCGGGTGATCAGTCTGTGGTGAGCACTTTGTGCGCACTGGGTAAACCTCCCCTGTGTAGTAGCCTACAAACTACATAGAGGATGTAAACCACATTAGGCAAGCCCTGTGCGACAAGCTCAACCCAGAAGGCATTAGGGGGGAATCGATCCCAGATCATCCATATGGATAACCACTCTCCAAAACAACTGGGCAACCCCTAAGGGTTAGCATAATGACTTGTACAACATGAAACATGAGCTAAATATGTAGTAAATACTACTACTATGTACCACTTTATTGGAGGAGTCAAATAATTATTAGTATACCTATGACTTGTACGGCATGAAGCGCGAGCTAAATAGTAAATACTACTATGTTCCACTTTATGTGACACCTATTATTATTATTTGAGGAGTCAAATATTAATTATTATAACTATGACTTGTACAGCACAGACACGAGTTAAATAGCAAATATTATTACTATATTCCATTTTATGTGACACCTATTATTCTTTGACCATATTTTTTATAAATATTTTTAAAATTGTTAACACTTGCAATTTATAGTATTTTTTATGTAATTTCTAAATATATAAATGTTGGAAAAATTGGTTATGGAGAATAAGAATTAGCTTAAGGCGTGTCAAGGATACTGTCTTTAATGATATTTTGCCCACACCGTGATAAATAAAATTAGGCGTATCCCCCAAAATTCAACAAGCTCTTCCAGTTATTAAACTAGGAACAGAACTAGCAGAAAATTGTACAAAGAAACCCAGCATGTAGGAGGAAGAAGAAGATTTAGAAGGTTGTGTTAGAAAGTGTGTCTTTAGCTCTCCAAAGACCATATTTATATAGGTGTTGCTCCAATGGCTAGTAACGGCTAGTTTGACTTCATTAAATGTAAAATAATTTACTAACTAATAAGTAGATGTAAATAATATCTCAAAGAGAAAAGATTTTCCAAACCAAAATGGACATTACCTTTTGAGATATCACTAATTTTTCAACAATCCCCCACATATCTCAAAAGGGATATAAAAAATAAATAGTAAACAAAGAAAGAAAGAGAGTATAATTTGCTGGATTTCGGGTATAATGAAATTTATCTAGTGTCTTTTAGACTGAACCAGATATAGATTAAATAAGATTTAACTTACAGAATAATTGGTGAAATTGATAACTTCTATGAACCAAAAATCCTTGTTGTAAGCTAGAGACCTTATTCATCATATTACACCTCCACAATTTCTGTTGTTATCGCGGTTTTGCGCTAATAGACCATGCGTGTGCCTGATTTTCATGAGTGCTCTAGAAATTTTGCCACAAATTTCATAAGAGCAGCCCCACTCCACACTCATATAGGTCTATCCATCAAGTGTATTCTGTAACAAAATACACCACCTATAATAGACCGATTGTTTGAGTCGCGAAAGGGCCGCTTGCTATGGATTATTGGGTTAAGAGTTTAATAACTCAACCTCACATTCCTTGCAGTCATGCACTATATACTCATACCATAGGAAGAGACATAATTTAATAGTGCACATTTGATCAACTAATGACATGTTATTACCCATATAAACCTACTTCATGGGATCTCCAATCATATAGGTTGGGTTACCATCACTATTGATACATCTCAAATTGGCATCTCAACCCCTCGATGTTCTATTTATAAGTCAAAGAATCGGCAAAATCCTCTTTTGACTACACATAATATGTATAAAAAAATTTCTCTAAGCAATTGCTTTATCACATTATGTCTCAAGAGAATGTGTCTACTCTTCCCATTGAAAAATTTATTTCCTTACAATGGATATTGCGCCTTGGCAATCACAATTCATCGACACAAATGTTGTCGGCTTAATTCCTAGTGAAATATTCACTAAGAGGTTGCTTAATCAGCCTCATTGCCAGGCAATTTCAGTACCATAACTCCCCATCAAAAGGTAATCACACAATCAATAGTGAATTTCTTCTCATTTGAATCAAAGATTCCATCAGTACTATATTCTTCTAATACAGTGAAAAATTCACATGCATAATACTATCTCAGAGTATTTCTCAAGTAAGGAATAAAGACATCTCAAAAGAAACTTTAACTTTCACAACTTATCTCAAATGTGTAGGAAACATGTCATAATTCAATAATTTCATCTACATATTTTGATATTCCAATACAAAACATTTCTAACAAAAATCTCAATTGTGCAAGGTTTCATTACAATTTTGATAAATAATTTTTCTATCTTTTTCCTTCTTATGATCAGGCTATATAATTCTGGACACCCGATCTCCCACATTTTAGAAAATTTTAAGTTAAGGAGATAACATTTTCACAATCATAAATTTGTTTACTAGTTTCTCATAAAACATTTATTAATTCTAACTAATGCAAATCAATGCTCTTGATTGATTTTCTTCAAAAGAAAAAAAATAAAACATTTGAAAATCCAATGGCACAATAAATTTAACCACATCAACAGTAGATAATAACACCAAATACTTGTTGCAAGTTGCAACACTTCTATGTGGTAAATTTATATAATATCTCAAGCTTAATACTCAAAATATATAATGTTTTAATCTTAATAAATCTTATAATGATATAATCTTAATAAATGTTAATTTACTCTCTTGTGTCCTCGCAAAAGCATGTTCTCATTTATTCTAAAATATAAGTTCTCAATAATTAGGTTGGAGACCATACAAGAATAATATTCACGAGGAACATCAACATCAAATGGTTGCAATGTCTCCAAATAATGGCGTGACTCGGAATCCTTGCCAAGTTGTGACATCTTCTTTCATAAAGTAAAAAGAGTCGAATCGTTTGACACACTTGAAGTCGAATTTATAAAATAAGTACCATCTCATGGTAAAAATCCTTTGTCATTCTGTATATCATTTTTGCTCGTAATGTTTGAAAATAAATAGCAAGGAGTTTTCAAAGCTAAGACATTGAGAAATTGCTTTGAAGAAAAGAAGATGGATGAAAAAAACGATATGTCATTGGGTTGAATTAGAACAATAACTGAAATAGTTTGTGCATCATATGTAGGAGCATCAGCCAAAATATTGCAATCGGTATTCTCCATAAAAATAGAGTGTGAAATATTTTTAAGATTGTTGGAAAAATTGGTTATGGAGAATAAGAATTAGTTTGAGGCGTGTCAAGGCGTCACGATCCAAAATTCCCACCTTCAGGATCGTGATGGCGCCTAACATTTCACTTACTAGGCAAACCAACGTTAAAATAATCTTAACTATTTTAAAGCAAATTTAATTAAATAGAAGTCAAATTACTGAAATAAAGTGCGAAAGACCATAAATACCGAATTATCAAAATACATCCCCGAATCTGGTATCACAAGTGCACGAGTGACTAGGATAATATAAATAAAGGTCTGAATAAAATTCAAGCTGTTTGAAGGATAATACACAGCTGAGATAAAATAGAAAGGGACTTTATAACTGCGAACGCTGTGCAGTTATACCTCAAGTCTCTTCTGAATAGCTGAATCCGAGCACGTCTATGGTACGCTACTGGGACCAACTCCAAAATCTGCACAAGAAGTGCAGAGTGTAGTATCAGTATAACCGACCCCATGTACTGGTAAGTGCCGAGCCTAACCTCGACGAAGTAGTGACGAGGCTATGACAAGACACGTACATAATCAACCTGTACAAGTATATACAAATACAAAGTAACAATAATATAATAAATAATAATTTATCAATTGGGAGGGAACATGCTAAGGGGAATGATATACTAATTTCAACAGGAGAAGTGTCACTTAGAAGCCAATTAATTCATCAACAATAAAATTAGCAAATGATAATATGAAAGTGGCACGGCACCACCCTTCGTGTTTTTACTCTCATTTGGCACGGCATCACCTTTCGTGCTTTTACACTCTCTGAAAATAACACGGCATCACCCTTCGTGCTTTTACACTCACAAATGGCACGGCAACACCCTTCGTGCTTTTACACTCTTCCTTACCATGACAATGATATTATGAATAATTAAAATGGCATGACATCACCCTTCGTGCTTTTACACTCTTCCTTACCATGAAAATAATAATATAAATTCGGAAGAATATTTAAATGCGGGGATATACACTTATCAATCAATTCAATACCAGAATACCGACTTCACCTTCCAAAATATTCAACAATAATTAAATGAATAATAATTTCACGACTAATGATCAAATAATCAATAATAAACTTAAGCAGGAATATCTTAATTAAATAGATAATTATTCAAAATAAACAAATTCTACCTGCATGCTTTGACTCAACCACAACGCATAAGTACTCGTCACCTCATATATACGTTATACCCGCATATTAAATCATGTAGCAAAGAGACAAATAAGTCCTACTCCCTCAAGTTAAGGTTAACCACAACACTTACCTTGCTTGCAACCAAATTCAAGAATCCAATAAACCTTTGCCTCGCAAATTCGTGTTCGAAATCTTCAAATCTAGTCATAAACAATTCACTATACTCAATACAAATCGTAGGAATTAATTTCATATGCATTTACTAATTTTACGGATTAAAATCCAAAATTCATCTCAAAAATTATCAGTGGGGCCCACGTCTCGAATCTCGAAAAAATTTATGAAATTCGAACACCCGTTTCGAGACGAGTCCAACCATACAAAATTACCAAATTCTAATGTCAAATGAACTTTCAAATCTTAATTTTTCGATTTTTGGAAAGTTTTACAAAAATTTCAATTTCTTCCATCTAAATCCAAAATAAATGATTAATATAGACATGGATATATGAAATATAATCACTTTTGGTTATAGAACACTTACCTAATTCAAAGTCGTGAAAAATCCCCTTGGAATCGCCTAAATCTGAGACTCAAAACTCAAAAATGAGTAAAAATGGCTAACTTCTGATTTTATGGGTTCTGTCCAGGCCTTTCCGCATCTGCGGATGCCTGACCGCATCTGCGGTTTCCGCTTTTGCGGAAATAGGGCCGCTTCTGCGGGATGGGGCGCTTTTGCGGACAAGAAGCCGCTTCTGCGGCTTCGCAGATGCGGCAAATGTTCCGCACCTGCGCACACTGCCCAACCTCTTCCCTTTCGCTTCTGCGAGGCAAAACTCGCTTCTGCGAGCTCGCATCTGCGGTCTAAAATCTGCAGGTGTGATTACACCAGAAGGCCAAAATTTTAGATTTTTTCTTAAGTCCAAATTTTGATCCGTTAACCATCCGAAATCCACCCGAGGCCCCCGGGACCTCAATCAAATATACCAACAAGTTCTAAAACATAACACGGATTTACTCGGGGTCTCAAATCATATCAAAAAATATCGAAATTATAATTCACACCTCGATTCGAACTTTTAAGTTTTCAAACTTTTCAATTTACAAATCTTATGCTGAAACATGATAAATGAATCCGGAATGACTTCAAATTTGGCACACAAGTCATAAATAACATAACGGAGCTATTCAAATTTCCAGAATCGGATTCCCCCGATATCAAAAAATCAACTCCGTGGTCAAACTTGAAAATCTTTAGCCTTTAAATTTCTAGTTTCCGTTAAATGGTCATAACTTGAGCTAGGGGCCTCCAAATTAAATTTCGGGCATACACCCAAGTCCCAAATCACGATACGGACCTACTGGAACTGTCAAAATACTGATTCGGATCCGTTTGCTCAAAAATATTGACCAAAGTCAACTCAGTTGAGTTTTAAGACTCTATTTCACATTTTAATCAATTTTTCATATAAAAACTTTTCGAAAAATTATACGGACTGCGCACGCAAGTTGAGGAATGATAAATAAATAGTGCTTTTCGAGGTTCCCAATTTAATAATTGAAAGAGCTTGTTGAATCCTGAGGATACGACTAATTTTATTCATCCCGGTGTGGGCGAATTATCCTTAAGGATAATGTCCTTGTGTGATGAAACACAAAATTAGTTATTAAATTTAAAGATGACCTTTTGGGTCATCACACAAGGACATTATCCTTAAGGATAATTCGCCCACACCGGGATGAATAAAATTAGTCGTATCCTCAGGATTCAACAAGCTCTTTCAATTATTAAATTGGGAACAGAACTACCGGAAAATTCTACAAAGAAACCCAGTGTATAGGAGGAAGAAGAGAATTTAGAAGGCTGGGTTAGAAAGTGTGTCTTTAGCTCTCCAAAGACCATATTCATATAGGCGTTGCTCCAACGGCTAGATAACGGCTAGTTTGACTCTATTAAATGTATAATAATTTACTAACTAATAAGTAGATGTAAATAATATTTCAAAGAGAAAAGATTTTCCAAACCAAGATGGACATTACCTTTTGAGATATCACTAATTTTCCAACAATAAATTCTGTACGAAAATCTAAAAAATTTATATTTAAATTCACAAAAAAATTAATTCGTTTACCTCCCATATTTTGAAACTAAAAGAGGGACAAAATTGACTAATTAGCAGTTGTTTTCGTGGTAATTTGTTTTTCCTTCAATTCACAAAAATATAAAATAGACATTTTTCAAGAAGAGAATTGAGACCATGACCCGGTGCCTCTGAGACTACTCAATATATTTACTTTTGATAGGCAAATTAAATGTTCTTTGTTGGCAAGTAGAAAAGTAATTCGAAGATTCATCTTAATGACGATAAAATTTTAACTCTGCAATCACCTCAATTTTCATGTGCTATTTTGACTTGACATAAATAGTGTTATAAAGGTTGAATAGTACATAGTTTGCTAAGCTGACTTTCGTAAAATGTATTGCTGTACTACGTATTAAACAATCGAATAGAAACAGTAGCAGATGTTCGATATTCCTAGAGTAGTGAGCAAAAACTTATTAATCATAATCATATACTAGTAGAATCTAGAGCGGACTCAGGATTTTAACGTTACGGGGACATAATATTCTACTCAATCAGTGCCCCTAAAGGCTTTTAATATTTAGGATGCCAAGTGATTTAACTTAATCATTTTTAAGGTATACACACACACATATATATATATAAAAGATTTATGTCGAAATTTACGGGTCCGATATCCCCTCAACATAGCACATAGGCAGTGACGGAGCCACATGCACCTTAGTCGAAAAATTACAATGTGCAGTTAGGTAAAAAAATTTAATATATATATATATATATATATACTATGTATTGACACCCTTTGATTTCTTGGTAAATTTATTTCTTTATATTTTGATCCCTCTTAATGAAAATCCTAGCTCCGCCATTGCACATAAGTCCGCCTTTGGTAGAATCAGCCACATAAAAGGAAGAATGGCCAGTTTAATATCTTTCGTTATATTATGTATAGATACTATTATATATGTAAAATTATATTTTTTATATAGGCAAAAATTACTTTATATATATATATATATATATATATATATATATATATATTAAATCTTAAATATCCTTAACTAATTGAGTCAGTTGAATATAGCGGTACAGATGATGGTCACTAATACCTATCCTCCATTAACCCCGTCAATCTTATAATTGTCTTCATCTGGTTTAGGCCGACATGGTTTTGCAAAGTGTCCAATCGCGGGCACATATCACTTGGTCAAAACATCTCGAGATTTGAATGTAATTTTTTTCTATTCATGAAAAAGCCCCTAAAGATTCTACTTTTGGTATGGTTAATTTGATCACTCGCACAAAAAATGCATTATGACAAATGGCTGCCAACTTTGAAGCCAGGTTAAAGATACAAATGGTTGGAATATAAGCAAGTTTTGTACTATTACTCCAATAATTATTACTTCTATAACTATGACTTGTACTGCATGGAACACGAGCTAAATAGCAAATATTATTACAATATTCCATTTTATGTTACACCTATTATTCTTTGACCATATTTTATATAAATGTTTTTTAAATTGTTAACAGTTGCAATTTATAGTATTTTTATGCCGTTTCTAAATATATAAATTCTGTACGAAAATCTAAAAATTTTATATTTAAATTCATAAAAAAATTAATTCGTTTAACTCCAGTATTTTGAAAAGGTTCACATAAATTGAAAGTGAAAAAATAATACTATAATAATCTCTCTTTTTGGTCAAATAATCTCATAAATTTATAAAGAAACAACTGCAGGCAAATGGTTGTTTTCTCTGGTAACTTATTCCTACGGAGCAGGTTGCTATACTAATAAAATATCTCTTTTTTTCCTACTATGATTATTAAATAATTAAACACAAGATGAACAAGAAACAAAACCTAGAAAAATACTACACTTACATCAAATCGTCAATCCCAATATCTCAGGTGCTAATTAATCATTAATTAGTTTCCTACCAGGCATTAGATACATCATACATAGATAAGAAGAGGAAGAAAGAAAGAAGAAGATAGATGGAAGGCAAAGAGAAGGAGAGAGTATGTGTAACAGGAGGAACATGATTTCTTGGATAATGGCTCATCTTCAGGCTTCTTCAACTTGGCTACTCTGTCAACACCACCATTAATTGCCTTCAAATTATCTTACCTTTGCTTCCCTTTTTAGGACAATAAATACATCTAGAGCATTAAATTCTTTCAAATACTCAAATTGTTCCATACATAGATGTTATATGTAACTATGTATGTAGCTTATAAGCTACGGCTGTAATCGAACTCACTATTTTTGACAAGAAATATGAATATATATATTTATGTTTAAAAGTACAATAAATAATACGTACTATTATATTTTCTGGTTTGACTATAAATAATAAAAGCACAAGTTACATATTTATCGATCGGCCAAAAATAAATATTAATTAGCCAAATATACAAGAAAAGTTATTATGTATAATATATGTCTATTATATATTAGTAATACACAAAATGATATATCTGCCGGCCATATAAGCAGGGTCGCATGTAGTATATACGTGAGGGGCTCAACTGAACTCATAACTCTCGATGTGGAGCATAAATTTATGTGTAAAATCTACTAAAATTACAACAAATAATAGATTTGAACCCGTAACTTTAAAAATATAATGAGTTCAATACTAAAAATCTTAAAGGCTGAACCCATAAAATTTAAATCTCGAATCCGCTCCAACATATAAGTATTTGTAAATACTAAAGTTCAATGTTTACAAATACTGGTTTAACCAAACGTGAATATTAGAATAATAGAAATGTTGTAAAACTTATTTTAGGAGTATTTCAAGTGAAATACGTTCACTCGCAAATCTTCAAGCTCTTTTTATAACACAACTCTATCTTTCAGCTTCAAGTGAAATACTCTTTTTTTTCAGCTTCAACCAAATATTATCCAAACGCCCACATGATCTAACACGTCATGTGGCTTTCGTATGGGGGATTATCTAGTTAACTCTTTTAGTTTCTTCTAGATCTACAAATGACACTAGTCACTAACAACAAAAAAAAAAGAACAAGAACTCTTTTCCTCTCTCTTGGCATAGATCTAACATGGCAGGTAAAAGAGAAGAAAGAACGAGCATATTGAGTGACCCCCCAACCAACCTCATGAACATCATCCATGAGAGCTCTGAAGCAGTGGACGAGGACACAACGCCCAATACCTCCCTCAGGCGAGGTGGGTCACCCCCTCCCCACTACAACATCATAAAATCTCTTGGTAAGACAGCCTCTACATCCGCGGTAGAGGAGGCACCGCCAACAATAAAGAAGCTCCTTAAGGCCTGGCTAACTGATACGCTGACCAGCGTCTTCCATAAGCCCGTTCGGGATACAGCCACAGAAAATACAAGGACTTGTATTATACCACCAGTGGACGAGCAACATGATCAACCTCCTCCTCCCGCAACGACAGGTATTACACACAATGGTGTTGGCAATGCAGGTGACGACGCCCTGACGGCCATTCTGAAAATGATGGAGGAAATGGAAAATGAGAACAAGGTACTTCGGGACCAAATAAGAGAACACCAAGAAAGGGTCGATAAAATACCGGGCGCTCCTAAACTCTTGCCGAAGAGGGATGCTGGTCGGTTCGTCAAGCAGCCATACAATGATAGTGTTGCCCCACATGCCATACCAAAGACCTTTAAAATGCCACCCTATCTAAAAATATACGATAATACAACCGACCCCGAAGATCATGTGACTCACTACGTCACCGCCGTGAAAGGCAATGACCTCGCTAAAGAATAAGTATCCTCCATTCTGCTAAAGAAATTTGGCGAGACCCTCACGGGAGGCGCGTTAACCTAGTAATCATAACTGTTCGCACGTTCCATCGAAACCTTCGAGAAAATGGCCCATAAGTTCGTAACGGCCTATGCCGGGGCCAAGAAGGCTGAGGCAAGAGTAAACGACATCTTTGCTATTAAACAGTCTCTGGGAGAAGGGTTTAGGGACTTCCTCACCCGTTTTAACCGAGTAAGAATGACCTTGCCAAATGTATTGGAAGGAATGGCGGTAGAAGCTTTCCAAAATGGGTTGAGCAGAAATGGTTCAAGAGCGACAAGAAAGTTATTAAGTCGGCTTATAAAGTATCCCCTAATGACGTGGGACGAAATACATAACGCATATTGTGCCAAAGTCCGAGCAGACGAGGACGACCTCAATGGGCCGACCCATCGACTGACCTCAATGCAAGCAAAATCCTGAAAAGATCGAAGAAATAATATCAGAAGAGATCCTGCGGCCTCACGACTAACCGGGAACGACATCTCCCATATGTCAGAACCATCGCCGATTGGTCATGGCGGAGCAGTGACTATGGTTCCTTAGGTCGTATTTGTTGGCCCAGAAAAATCTTAGGCGATCGGGGTATGGGGGTCCTGGGA
Organism: Nicotiana tomentosiformis; assembly: GCF_000390325.3. NCBI lineage: Eukaryota > Viridiplantae > Streptophyta > Magnoliopsida > Solanales > Solanaceae > Nicotiana > Nicotiana tomentosiformis. The sequence continues at coordinate 55,067,945 of NC_090812.1, read as the reverse complement.
CCACTTGAAAGGGGTGGGCTATAGCACACAAAAATGAGGAATGATCATGGCGGGGCGGTGACTATGGTTCCTTAGGTCGTATTCGATGGCCCAGAAAAATTTTAGGTGATCGGGGTCCGGGGGTCCCGGGACCACTTGGAAGGCGTGGGCTATAGCACACGAAAAAATGTGAATCGGGCAGATTTCTAATTTTTTGGCCGTAAAACACAAAAAATGACAAAAGGTCATGTTGGGGCGGTGACTATGGTTCCTTAGGTCGTAATTGATGGCCCGGAAAAATTTTAGGTTATCGGGGTCCGGGGGTCCCGGGACCACTTGGAAGGCATAGGCTACAGCACTGGTAAATATGGGAATCGGGCGAAATTCTAGTTTTTTGGCCGAAAAATGCAAAACATGAGGAACAATCATAGAGGGGAGGTGACTATGGTTCCCTAGGTCGTATTTGATGGCCCGAAAAAATTTAGGCGATCCGAGGCAGGGGGCCCGGCCCACTTCAAAGGCGTGGGCTATAGCACACGAAAATATGGGAATCGGACGGATATCTAGTTTTTTGCCTGAAAAATGAAAAAGATGAGGAACGATCATGTCATGCTATGAATATGGTTCCCTAGGTGGTATTTGATGACCCAAAAATTTTTTAGGCGGTTCGAGTCAGGGGCCCGGCCAACTCGGAAGGTGCGGGCTATAGCACACGAAAATATGGGAATCGGGCGGAATTCTAGTTTTTATCCGAAAAATGTAAAAAATGAGGAACGATTATGGGGGTGTGGGGGGTGGTGACTATGGTTTCTTAGGTCGTATCTGATGGCCCAAAATAATTTTAGGCGATCCGAGTTCGGGGGCCAGGCCCACTCGGAAGGAGTGGGCTATAGCACACGCAAAATAGGAATCGCGCGGAATTCTAGTGTTTTGGCCGAAAAATGCAAAAAATGAGGAACGATCATTGAGGGAAAGTGACTATGGTTCTTTAGGTCTTATTTGATGGCCTAAAAATGTTTTAGGTGATCCGAGTACGGGGGGCCCGGCCCACTCGGAAGGCGTGGGTATAGCACACGAAAATACGAGAATCGGGCAGAGTTCTAGGTTTTTGGCTGAAAAATGCAAAAAATGAGGAACGATCATGGCAAGGAGGAGACTTTGGTTCCTTAGGTCATATTTGATCGCCCGGAAAAATTTTTGGCGATCGGGGTTCGGGGGCTTGGGACCACTCGGAAGGCGTGGGCTATAGCACACAAAAATATGGGAATCGCGCAGAATTCTAGTTTTTTGGCCTTAAATTGCAAAACATGAGGACCGATCATGGTAGGGCATTGACTATGGTTCCTTAGGTCGTATTTGATGGCTCGGAATAATTTTAGGTGATCGGGGTCTGGGGGTTCCGGGACCACTTGGAAGGCGTGGGCTATAGCACACAAAAATATGGGAATCAAGCAGAATTCTAGGGTTTTTGCCGTAAAATGCAAAAAAAGAGGAACGGTCATGTTAGGGTGGTGACTATGGTTATTTAGGTCGTATTTGATGGCCCGGAAAAATTTTTAGGCGATCTGAGTCTGGGGGCCCGGCACACTTGGAAGGCGTGGGCACACGAAAATATGGGAATCAGGAGGAATTCTAGTTTTTTTGTAGTAAAATGCAAAAAATGTGTAATGATCATAGTGGGGCGGTGACTCTGGTTCCTTAGGTCGTATTTGATGGGCCAAAAAATTTTAGGTAATCAGGGTCCGAGAGTCCCGGATCCACTTGGAAGGCGTGGGCTATTGCACATGAAAATATGGGAATCAGGCGAAATTCTTCTTTTCTGGTCGTAAAATGCAATAAATGAGGAAAGGTCATAACGGGGCGGTGATTATGGTTGCTTAGGCCGTATTTGATGGCCCGGAAAATTTTTAGGCGATCTGAGTCCGGGAGGCCAGGCCCATTGGCAAGGCATGGGCAATAGCACACGAAAATATGGGAATCACGCGGAATTCTATTTTTTTGGCCGTAAAATGCAAAAAAATGAGGATGGGTCATGGCGGGGCAGTGACTATGGTTCCTTAGGTCATATTTGTTGGCCCGGAAAAATCTTAGGCGATCGGGGTATGGGGGTCCTGGGACCACTTGAAAGGGGTGGGCTATAGCACACAAAAATGAGGAATGATCATGGTGGGGCGGTGACTATGGTTCCTTAGGTCGTATTCGATGGCCCAGAAAAATTTTAGGTGATCGGGGTCCGGGGGTCCCGGGACCACTTGGAAGGCGTGGGCTATAGCACACGAAAAAATATGAATCGGGTAGATTTCTAATTTTTTGGCCGTAAAACACAAAAAATGAGGAAAGGTCATGTCGGGGCGGTGACTATGGTTCCTTAGGTCGTAATTAATGGCCCAGAAAAATTTTAGGTTATCGGGGTCCGGGGGTCCCGGGACCAGTTGGAAGGCATGGGCTACAGCACAGGTAAATATGGGAATCGGGCGAAATTCTAGTTTTTTGGCCGAAAAATGCAAAACATGGGGAACAATCATGGAGGGGCGGTGACTATGGTTCCCTAGGTCGTATTTGATGGCCCGAAAAAATTTAGGCGATCCGAGGCAGGGGGTCCGGCCCACTTCAAAGGCGTGGGCTATAGCACACGAAAATATGGGAATCATAAGTTTAGTTTTCAAAACCAAGTCCAAATCTGTCACGCCACGAACTCAAGGAGCGCACCCGGCGCTCAACAGAGTGAACCCGACCGAGCAAGCCTGTTAGATTTCCTTCTACCCAAACTCAACCATGAATAAAAAGGAGATGCACTCCATTAATCAAACACTGAAACGATTTCATTAACAACTCACATTTCATTTCCATTAGCAACTTCATTCATAATTTCCAAAAGATTACAAGTGTATAGATATAATGAAAACATGTTTGCCAAATACAAACACTTCTAGTTTAATTCCAAACATCAAACACCACCCACAACATGTCTACAAAGCCTCTAAGTACAACAGAAGAGTAATATGGAAATGCCAGCAAGAAGCCGGCTATACCTCAAAATACAAAGTACAACATCCAATGACATCAAGCCCAGAACAGAGTAGAGCTCACCAAAACATGTTGAATAGGGAGTAACAACTAACGAGGACCAAAGTTGCCCGCTGATGAACCACCTGCACCCATTGAAGATGCAGCGCCACCAACAAAAGGGACGTTAGTACTATCATGGGCGGCTTTCCAGCCATGTCCCTTGACTTCTTGGACGCGCCTTGTGGCGTTCTGGCCAGCCTCCCAATGCCCAGCACCACAGTCGGCCCTGTGGTCTCGGCAGTTCCAAGTGACAAACACACATGTGCCTCTGTCGCTCCACCGCTAGCCATCTCCAGCGCCTTTCCCGAGTTCAGCCTGATCGATAAGCTCCACGTCTTTCGGAGTTGCCAGGTCTAGAGTTTTGTGTACATCTTATGTATATCTGTATATATGTTATGGGTAGGTCGGGGCCCTGTTCCGATCACAATATATCTATCAGTAGAGGCTTGTAGACATATCCTGTTGGTTAGTGCAGTATGTTAGGTTTGTAGGCCTGGTATGTATAATTTGGTGGTTTGTCAGCTGTAGTAGCTATGATGGCCTTTTCGGCCTAGCTTTATATTGATGTTTAGTTAGCGCTAGTTTCCATTCAGTTTTATATTTTGCTTCGCAAATTGTCTTGCAAGGTGGCCCCATGGCCAAAGTATGACATTATATGTTCAGAGTCCCTTAGTTGCAATTTGGTACGCCAGGTTAGGTAGGGCACCGGGTGCTTGTCTCGCTCCTAGGTTCGGGGCGTGACAAACTTGGTATCAGAGCAGTTTTGTTCTAGGGAGTCTACAAGCCGTGTCTAGTAGGGTCTTGTTTATAGATGTGTTGTGCACCACATTATATAAGCAGGGAACTACAGGGCATTTAGGAGTTGGTTACCCTTCTTTGAAATCTAAATCGTGCTATAGAACTGAGTTATAGGAAATTTGAATTAAACTTATGTGTTGGTGTTTGCATGCACAGATGACGGTGACTAGGAAGACTATGGCTTGCCAGAGGAGAGATACAACAGTAGGTGAGGGGACCAGCAGGGTACCCCCAATAGATGGGGCCCAGTTTGAGGCTCAAGGCGAGACCCCTACTCAACCATTACCGGCTCCTCCACCAACTGCGGAGATTCCTAGAGAAACCGCACATCCAGTTCCCCCCCCCCACTTCCATCAGATCAGGACTTGAGAAGTGCGGTGCACTTGTTGACACAGTTGGTAGCTACCCAACAACAGGCTAGGGTATCAGCTAGTGCAGGAACTTCTGAGGGGTCTGCGAGTTCAAGGGTCCGAGAGTTTATTGCTTTAAGTCCCCCAGAGTTCACGGGGACAGATCAGAGGGAGGACCCGCAGGATTTCATAGATCAACTTCACAGGATCTTTAGTGTTATGCATGCCACGGAGAAAGAGGCACTTGAGCTAGCAACTTTTCGACTTCGAGATATAGCCATCCTTTGGTACGAGGGATGGGAGAGGTCCAGGGGACTTGATGCACCTCCAGCTATTTGGGAGAATTTTTCAGATGCCTTCCTTGACCAGTACCTACCGCGGGAGATCCGACAGGCTCGAGTTGATCAGTTTCTAGCCCTCAAGCAAGGTAATATGAGTGTTCGAGAGTATAGTCTCCATTTTGACTCATTGGCCAGATATGCACCATCCATAGTTGCTACTATGCGGGACAGGATTCACAGGTTTATAGGAGGGTTAGCCTCAGAGTTAACCGAGGCATGTGCCACCGCTGCATTGCAGGATTGTATGGATATCTCCCGTATTCAGGCATTCACCCAGAATATAAAAAGGGGTAGGCGTCAGCAGCAGGGTACAGAGAGGGCTGAGCAAGGGCAACGTAAGAGGATGAGATTTCCCAGGTCTCAGGAGCAGTCTCGGGGTAGTTATAGGACCCAGTACTTCGGACGGCAACCTTACCAGTGTATGAGCATCTAGTAGATTATACAAAACTCCAAATACTGTCTGAAATAAACCTTCCTCGGATCCTGCACAAAAAGTGCAGCAAGTGTAGCATGAGTGCGTAAACAACGTGTACCCAGTAAGTATCAAGCCTAATCTCGAAATGGTAGAGATGAGATGATTGACTTTGACACTCACTATGGGTCAGTAATAATAATTAAAATAAAACTAGAATATCGAAATCAACATGATTCACAGAGTTAACAATAATTTATTTAACCAGCAGAAATAATTAAATTCCTTCAAATGCATCAATTTCCCATCTATTAATTAGCCTCATTACAGGGATAACAATAATTTCTTAACAAGCAGAGATAATTAATTCTTTAAATTCTAAAGATTTTTAATTTATCAATTAGCTTCACAAGTTGCAATAAACTATCCACTTATCGTGTAATTATTATTATTAAGCACGATTTCTGCTGAGGTTGTACGGCCCGATCCAGAGTGTCGTGTATACTGCCGAGGGACGTACGGCACGATCCATAGATGCATCTATCCTGCCGAGGCGTTCGGCCCGCTCCACAAGAAAGGAGGATATTTTCTTATGTACCTCCGGAAGGAGAGTATATTTATTATAAGATAAATTCTGGAGGAAGAACAATTTCTCTTAACAATTAATTAATTTAAATAGAAAATCAAGTATATGAGATTTCTATCCTTTAATATTTTTATCTAACAATTCACAATATATATATATATATATATATATATATATATATATATATATATATATATATATATATATATATATATAATATTAATTAAACAAAGAATACAATTTACACAAGTAATTCATGCTTTGAGTCCTAAACTACCCGGACTTTAGCATTAATTGTAGCTACGCACGGACTCTCGTCACCTCGTGCATACGTAGCCTCCCACAATTAGCAACAATTATTACTTTAATTACCTATGGGGTAATTTCCCCCTCACAAGATTAGACAAGAGACTTACCTTAATTTGCACCAATTTTAATCCAATAGAAGGCCTTTTCTACGATTATCCAACTCTGTCTGGCTCGAATCTAGCCAAGAATAATTTGACACAATTACTAAAAATATAGGAACCAATTCCATAAGAAAATACTATATTTTTCAATAAAAATCCGAAATTAACTCAAAAATAACGTCTCGGAATCCGACGAAAGTTACGAAATATGAACACCCACTCAACCACGAGTCTACCCATACCAAAATCACTAAATTCCGATAACAATTCGGCCCTCAAATCCTCAAATCTATCCAAGAGGGTTTTCAAACTTATCCAACTCAATTCACCAATTAAATGATAAAAACAATGATGGATTCGGGTAATTTAACCAATATTGAGTTAAGAACACTTACCCCGTTATTTTCTCTGAAAATCTCCCAAATATCGTCCAAATCCGAGCTCCAAATCGTTAAAAAAGGAAGTCCCATTTTCAAAACTTAAACTCTCTGCCTAGTGATCTCTTCTACGCGATCGCAAACTTCCTCCCGCGATCGCGAAGAACAATTCCAACACTGCCCAAAATTAACTCTACGCGATCGCATAAAGACTCACGCGACCACGAAGCACTGACTCCGTAAACCTACGTGATCGCGAACCTCCTCACGCGATCGCAAAGCATTAAGCGCGTGGTCCAGCTCCTCCCCAGGTTCCCCTACGCGATCGCAGACAATGCCACGCGATCGTGATGCACAGACTGGCCCAACCTACGCGATCGCGGATGTACCCACGCGATCGCATAGAACAAATTCACCTCTGCCCAAATTAAGCCTACGCGATCGCAGACAGACTTACGTGATCCCATATAAGGAAATCAGAATAAAATTCCAGCAGCTATCAGAAATCTCCCAAAAGCCAAAAATGATCTGTTAGCCGTCCGAAACTCACCCGAGCCCCTCGGGACCTCAACCAATTATACCAACAAGTCCCAAAATATCATATGAACTTAGTTGAACCCTCAAATCACACCAAACAACGCTAAAACCACGAATCATCCTCCAATTCAAGCATAATGAAACTTAAGATCTTTAACTTCTACATTCGTTACCGAAATCTATCAAATCAAGTCCGTTTGACCTCAAATTTTGCACACAAGTCATAAATGACATGATAGAGCTATAAAAATTTTCGGAACTGGATTCCGACCCCGAAATTTAAAAAGTCAACTCCCCGGTCAAACTTCCAAACTTAAATTCTTGTTTTAGCCATTCAAGCCTATTTTAACTACAGACTTCCAAATAAAATTCCGAACACGCTCCTAAGTCAAAAATCACCATACAGAGCTATTGGAACTATCAAATACCAATTCCGGGGTCGTTTTCTCAAAATGTTGACCGAAGTCAAACTTAGCATTTTAAGGTCAACTTAAGGAACCAAGTGTTCCGATTTCAACCCGAACACTTCCAAATCCCGAACCAACCATCCCCGCAAGTCATAAATCAATGAAAGTACATACAGAGAGTTTTATTTAGGGGAACGAGGTCCTAAAAGTCAAAATGACTAGTTGGGTCATTACATTCTCCACCTTTTAAACAAACGTTCGTCCTCGAACGGGTTTAGAATTATACCTGGAGTGCTGAATAAGTGTGGATATCTGCTCCGCATGTTTTCCTCGGCCTCCCAAGTTGCTTCCTCGATTGGTTGGCCCCTCCACTGGACTTTTAATGTAGAAATCCTCTTGGACCTCAACTGGCGAACTTGTTTATCAACAATGGCCACTGGTTCTTCTTCATAGCCTAAACTATTATCTAGTTGAACTGTGCTGAAGTCTAACACATGTGATAGGTCGGCATGATACTTCCGGAGCATAGATACATGGAAAACCGGATGAACTCCCGATAGACTAGGAGGCAATGCAAGCTCATAAGCAACCTCCTCAACTCGTCTCAACACCTCAAATGGGCCTATAAACCTTGGGCTCAATTTGCCCTTCTTCCCGAATCTCATGATTCCCTTCATCAGCGAAACCTTTAAGAGAACTTTTTTACCCATCATAAATGATAAATCACGCATTTTCTGATATGCGTAACTCTTATGTCTGGACTATGCTGTACGAAGTCGCTCCTGAATCAACTTTACCTTTTCCAAGGTATCTTTCACCAAATCAGTACCATATAACTTAGACTCACCGGGCTCAAACCATCCGATGGGCGAACGATATCGCCGACCATATGAAGCCTCAAATAGAGCCATCTTGATGCTGGATTGGTAACTGTTATTATAAGCAAACTCGGCCAAAGGCAAGAAATGATCCTACTGACCTCCAAAGTCAATCACACATGTTGTGTTGAGCTCTACACGGGTCCCCAATACACTCTGTACTGATCTCCAGAAATGTGAAGTAAATTGAGGGCCTCTATCTGATAGGATGGAAATTGGCACACCGTGCAATCGAACTATCTCTTGAATATATATCTGGGCCAACCTCTCTGAAGTATACGTAGTCACAACAGGAATAAAGTGTGCCGACTTGGTCAACCTGTCGACAATGACCCAAACTTCATCAAACTTTCGCAAGGTCCGTGGCAACCCAACTACAAAGTCTATAGTGATATGTTCCCATTTCCATTCCGGTATAGTCATCTGCTGAAGTAGGCCACCTGGCCTCTGGTTCTCATATTTAACTTGTTGGCAATTTAGACACCTAGATACATACTCAACTATGTCCTTTTTCATTTGTCGCCACTAATAATGTTGCCTCAGGTCATGATACATCTTCGTAGCACCTGGATGAATAAAATACCGAGAACGGTGTGCCTCCTCTAGAATCTTTTTCCTCAATCCATCCACATTAGGAACACATAGACGATCCTGGAGTCGCAGAACACCATCCAATCCAATAGTAACTTCCTTGGCTCTACCCCGTAGTACCATTTCTCGAAGAACCATTAAGTATGGATCATCATACTGGCGAGCCTTGATCTGCTCAAATAGTGAAGACTGATCTACAACACATGCAAGAACTCGGCTGGGCTCTGAAATATCCAGCCGCACAAGTCTATTGGCCAAGGGCTGAATATCCAAAGCTAATGGTCTCTCATCTGCTGAAATGAAAGCCAAACTACCCATACTCTCCGCCTTTCTATTCAAGGCGTCTGCAACCACATTTGCTTTGCCCGGATGATACAGGATAGTAATATCATAATCTTTTAGTAACTCAAGCCATTTGCATTGTCTCAGATTTAGGTCCCTCTGCTTGAAGAAATGCTGCAAACTACGATGATCAGTGTAAACTTCACAAGACACCCCATAAAGATAATGCCTCCAAATCTTAAGAGCGTGAACAATCGCAGCTAACTCCAAATCATGCACTGGATAATTCTTCTCGTTAGGCTTCAGCTGACGTGAAGCATAAGCAATAACTCGCCCTTCCTGCATCAATACACAACCCAAGCCAACGCGTGAAGCGTCACAATACACTGTATACATCCCCGAACCGGAAGGCAACACTAACACTGGTGTTGTAGTCAATGCTGTCTTGAGCTTCTGAAAGCTCACCTCACAATCATCGGACCATTGAAACGGAGTACCCTTCTAGGTTAATTTGGTCAAAGGTGCTGCAATAGATTAAAAAAACCTTCCATGAACCGACGATAATAACCTGCTAAAACCAGAAACCTCCTTATCTCAGTCGCCGAAGTGGGACGATGCCAATTCTGAATTGCCTCAATCTTTTTGGGATCAACTTTAATACCCTCGCCCGATACAATATGCCCCAAAAATGCTACAGACTCTAGCCAGAACTCACATTTGGAGAACTTAGCATATAGCTTTTGTTCCCGCAATGTCGGAAGCACTACTCTCATATGCTGCTCATGCTCCTCCTTACTGCGCGAGTAGATTAAAATGTCATCAATGAAAACAATGACAAACAAATCAATATATGGCCCGAATACCCTGTTCATCAGATCCATAAATTTTTCTGGAGCGTTAGTCAAACCAAAGGACATCACCAGAAACTCGTAATGACTATATCTAGTCCGAAAAGCAGTCTTCGGAATATCCGGATCCCGAATCTTCAACTGATGGTACCCCGACCTCAAGTCGATCTTAGAGAACACCCTAGCACCCTGCAACTGGTCAAATAGATCATCAATACGCGTCAACGATTACTTGTTCTTAATAGTGACTTTGTTCAATTGACGAAAATCAATGCATATTCGCATCGTTCCATACTTCTTCTTCACAAATAATACCGGTGCACCCCAAGGTGATACACTCGGTCTAACGAACCCTTTGGCTAGTAACTCCTCAAGCTGTTCTTTCAATTCTTTCGGAGCCATGTGATACGGTGGGATAGATATAGGCTGAGTATCTGGAGCCAAGTCAATACAGAAATCAATATCACGATCAGGTGACATACCTGGAAGATCTGAAGGAAATACATAGGAGAACTCCCGAACTACAGGCACTAAATCAATAGCCAGAGTCTCTGCAGTAGTATCCTGAACATAGGTTAGATAAGCCAAGCATCCCTTCTCAACCATGTGTTGAGCCTTTATAAAATAAATAACTCTATTAAATGAACTAACAGACGAACCCTTCCACTCCAGCTTAGGAAATGCTGGAATAGCCAAGGTAACAGTCTTGGCATGATAATCTAGAATAGCATGATATGGAGATAACCAGTCCATGCCCAGAATAATTTCAAAATCGGTCATCTCAAGAAGTAGAAGATCTGCTCTAGTTTTATAACCACAGAATGTAATAATACAGGCCCGGTAGATTCGGTTCACAATAACAGAATCGCCCACAAGAGTGGACACATAAACAGGAGTACTCAAGGACTCACGAGAAACACCCAGGAATGGAGCAAATAGAGATGACACATATAAATACGTAGATCCTGTATCAAATAATACTGAGGCATCTTTGCCGCAAATATAAATAATACTTGTAATCACGGCATCTGAGGCCTCTGCATCTGGTCTGGCCGGAAAAGCATAGAACTGAGATGGAGCACCAACTGGCTGACCTCCACCTCTAGGACGGCCCCTACCCACTGTCCTCCACCTCTTGGTGGTCAGATAACTGGTGGAGCATTTGGTCCTGTAATCATAGGCTGCTGGCCCTGTTGCACTAGTTTACCCCGAAGCCTGGGGCAAAATCTCCGTATGTGACTGGGATCCCCGCACTTGTAACAACTCTTCGGTGCGATGGGCTGCTGACTAAGAGTCTGGCCCTGGGGAACTGAATACCCACTGGGAAGACCCTGAATAGCTGGTGGGCGATAAGAACTCTCTGGTATAGCACTGAGATAGGGTCGCACTAGAGCACCTCGAGGAGGCGGTGGTGCTGGATATGGGGGCCTGCTGGACTACCCTCTCACAAACTAACCTCTACCCCTAGACGGGGCACCTCTGAACTCTCCAGAATGCCTAAACCGCTTCTCTCTAGTAATCTACTCTCGGCTCCGCCGACGTACACCCTCAATCCTGCGGGCTATCTCTACGACTAGCTCATAAGAAGTACCCATCTCAACCTCTCGAGCCATAGTGGTATGAATGCTAGTATGTAAACCCGCAACAAACCTCCGCACTCTCTCCGCCTCAGTAGGGAGTATCATAAGTGCATGGCGAGATAACTTAGAAAACCTCGCCTCATAATCGGTCACTAATATCTGACCCTGCTGGAGCTGCTCAAACTGAAAACACAACTCTTCCCTCTGGGAGAGTGGAATATACCTATCCAGGAAGATACGGGTGAACATGTCCCAAGTCATGGGAGGAGAATCTGCTTGTCTGCCAAGAACATAAGACTGCCACCATCTACGGGCTTTGCCCTCTAGCTGAAAAGTAGAAAAGTCAACCCCGTGAGACTCTAATATCCTCATGTTGTGCAGTCTATCCCTACACCGATCAATGAAGTCCTGGGGATCTTCATGTCACTCACCCCCAAAGACAGGAGAATGTAGTCTAGTCCATCTATCCAATAGTTTCTGAGGATCAGCGGTTGCAGCTGGCCTGGGCTCAGGTATAGCTGCTACCACTGGCTGGGCTCCACCCATAGGTAGTGCACCCTGGGTCTGATATACAACAACTGCCTATCCATGAGCCTGCGCGGTAGGGGTCTATGCTCCCCCGCCGGCCTGATATGTGGTTGGGTCTGCCATAAATAAATCGTCCTGAGTCATATTGTCCATGAACCGCAGCATACGACCCATGACATTCTGAAATCCCGGTGCAGATGTGAAATCAACCAGAGCTGGCTCTGCCACAGGCACCTCACCCTGTTCCTCAACAATGGGATTCTCTGCTGGACCCACTAGCGGCATAACTGGAACAATCCTGGGACGTCCTCGGCCCCTACCACGGGCTGGAGCCTTCCCTCGGCCTCTAGCAACTGGGGGAGTAGCTCTTCCCTGGTCTGGAACCTCATTAGAGCGCGTTCTCACCATCTGTGAGAGAATAAGAGAAGGATATTTAGTACTACATTAATTGCACGATGGAATATGAAGAAAGTTAGTTTCCTAACACCCTATAGCCTCTCGAAGATAAGTACAGACGTCTATGTACCGATATGCAAGACTCTATTATATCTTCTCATAACTTGTGAGACCTACATGAACCTAATACTCTAATACCATGTTGTCACGACCCAATTTTACCTATAGGTCGTGATGGCGCCCAACACTACAGCTAGGCAAGCCAACTAGTAATTTAAACATACATCAATTATTTTCAGAATAATTTTTCTAAATAATTTTTATTATTTTACTAGCAATATTAAAGAAAATATAAAAAATACCGATTATTTAAATCCAAGTTAAATAATTGACTCCCAATTCTACTAATGTGTGTACCAAGATCTGGTGTCATAAGTGTATGAGTATCTAGTAGATTATACAAAACTCCAAATACTGTCTGAAATAAAAATAGAAAGAATAAAAATGCAATAAGAGGCACTGGTAGCTGCAGAACGGCTCAGAAAGGCAGCTCACCACTATGCCTCTGGATAACGCGGATGTTCCATGATAGGTCCTCCACTAGTACCTGCCTCAGATCCTGCACAAACAGTGCAGCAAGTATAGCATGAGTACGTAAACAACGTGTACCCAGTAAGTATCAAGCCTAATCTCGAAGTGGTAGAGACGAGATGGCTGACTTTGACACTCACTATGGGTCAATAATAATAATTAAAATAAAACTAGAATATCTAAATTAACATGATTCACAGAGTTAACAATAATATATTTAACCAGTAGAAATAATCAAATTCCTTCAAATGCATCAATTTTCCATCTATTAATTAGCCTCATTACAGGGATAACAATAATTCCTTAACAAGCAGAGATAATTAATTCTTTAAATTCCAAAGATTTCTAATTTATCAATTAGCTTCACAAGCTGCAATAAACTATCCAAATATCGTGTAATTATTATTATTAAGCACAATTTCTGCCGAGGTCGTACGGCACGATCCAGAGTATCGTGTACACTGTCGAGGGATGTGCGGCACGATCCATAGATACATCTATCCTGCCGAAGCGTTCGACCCGCTCCACAAGAAAGGAGGACATTTTCTTATGTACCTCCGGAAGGAGAGTATATTTATTATAAGATAAATTCGGGAGGAAGAACAATTTCTCTTAACAATGAATTAATTTAAACAAAAGTTCAAGTATATGAGATTTCCATCCTTTAATATTTTTATCTAATAATTCACAATATATATATTTATATCAAATAATATTAATTAAACAAAGAATACAATTTACACAAGTAATTCATGCTTTGAGTCCTAAACTACCCGGACTTTAGCATTAATAGTAGCTACGCACGGACTCTTGTCACCTCGTGCGTACGTAGCCCTCCACAATTAGCAACAATTATTACTTTAATTACCTATGGGGTAATTTTTTCCTCACAAGATTAGACAAGAGACTTACCTTAATTTGCTTTAATTTAATCCAATAGAAGGCCTTTTCCACGATTATCCAACTCTGTCTGGCTCGAATCTAGCGAAGAATAATTTGATATAATCACTAAAAATTATAGGAATCAAATCCATAAGAAAATACTACATTTTTTAATAAAAAACCGAAATTAACTCAAAAATAGCCCGTGGGGCCCACATCTCAGAATCCGGCAAAAGTTACGAAATATGAACGCTCACTCAACCACGAGTCTAAATCACTAAATTCCGATAACAATTCGGCCCTCAAATCTATCCAAGAGGGTTTTCAAACTTTTTCAACTCAATTCACCAATTAAATGATAAAAACAATGATAGATTCGGGTAATTTAACCAATATTGAGTTAAGAACACTTATCCCGTTGTTTTCTCTGAAAATATCCCAAACATTGTCCAATTCCGAGCTCCAAATCGTTAAAAATGGAAAATGGGACAAAGTCCCATTTTCAAAACTTAAACTCTCTGCCTAGTGATCTCTTCTATGCGATCGCAAACTTCCTCCCGCGATCGCGAAGAACAATTCCAACACTGCCCAAAATTAACTCTACGCGATCGCAGAAAGACTCACGCGACCACGAAGCACTGACTCTGTAAACCTACGCAATCGCGAACCTCCTCACGCGATCGCAAAGCATTAAGCGCGTGGTCCAGCTCCTCCCCAGGTTCCCCTACGCGATCACAGACAATTCCATGCGATCGTGATGCACAGACTGGCCCAACCTACGCGATCGCGGACGTACCCACGCGATCGCATAGAACAAATTCACCTCTGCACAAATTAAGCCTACGCGATCGCAGACAGACTTACGCGATAGCTTATAAGGAAATCAGAAGGAAATTCCAACAGCTATCAGAAATCTCCCAAAAGCCAAAAATGATCCGTTAGTCGTCTGAAACTCACCTGAGCCCCTCGGGACCTCAACTAATTATACCAACAAGTACCAAAACATCATACAAACTTAGTCGAACCCTCAAATCACACCAAACAATGCTAAAACCACGAATCATCCTCCAATTCAAGATTAATGAAACTTAAGATTTTTAACTTCTACATTCGTTACCGAAACCTATCAAATCAAGTCCGATTGACCTCAAATTTTTCAAACAAGTCATAAATAACATGACGGAGCTATGAAAATTTTCGAAACTGAATTTCGACCCTGATATTAAAAAATTCAACTCCCCGGTCAAACTTCCAAACTTAAATTCCTGTTTTAGCCATTTCAAGTCTATTTTAACTACGGACTTCCAAATAAAATTTCGAACATACTCCTAATTCTAAAATCACCATACGGAGCTACTGGAACCGTCAAATCCCGATTCTGGGGTCGTTTTCTCAAAATAATGACCGAAATCAAACTTAGCATTTTAAGGCCAACTTAAGGAACCAAGTATTCTGATTTCAACCCGAACACTCCCAAATCCCGAAACCAACCATCCACATAAGTCATAAATTTATGAAAGTACATACCGGGAGTTTTATTTAGGGGAACAGAGTCCTAAAAGTCAAAATGATCGGTTGGGTCATTACAGGTATGATGAACTCGAAGAAAGTATTATCTTCGATAAGTCAGATACCAACGGTTTGGCTTTCCCTCACTATAATTCTCTTGTTATCACTTTACAAATTTTAGATACCGACGTGAGACGGATTATGGTAGACGATGGGAGCGATGCGTGTATTATCCATCCTCGAGTACTTACACAAATGAAACTTGAGGATAAGATAGTGCCATGCTGCATCACACTAACAGGTTTTAACAATGCAGTTGAGCGAACATCCGGTGAGATCACACTCCCGGTCCTAGCAGGTGGCGTCACTCTGGAAACCACGTTCCATATCATGGACCAGGACACGGCTTACAACGCAATAATAGTGCGACCATGGATACACATCATGAGAGATATCCTCTCCAGCCTATACCACGTGATCAATTTCCCAACTCCATGGGGAATAATCAGTATACGAGGGGAGAAACGCACTTCCCAGGAATGCTACTGCATCGCCTTAGACTGTACGGCCACCCAATAAACAAGGGATAAAGAAAAAGAGGCATAACAATCAACTGGGTCGGGGTCGGCAAGCGGGGACATCGAGGACGTCATCAAAGACCCTGATACGGCCGAGGCCGCAGGATCAACCATAGAGGACCTCGACCCCGTTCAGTTAGATAGCAACGACCACAACAAGAAAGCTTACATCGGCTGCAAACTTCAGGAACCGGGTAAGTTTCGTGAATTTTTAATTGCTAACGCGAACTTGTTTGCTTTTATCCATGAAGATATGCCAGGTATCCCAAAGGAGATCGCCACGCACAAATTGAACGTCGATCCACTCTACCCCCAGGTGAGGCAGGTTAGGCGTAAGTTCAACTCCGCAATTAATGATGCAGTACGCGAAGAAGTGAAAACATTGTTGGAAAATGGCTCCGTCAGGGAATCGAAATATCCCCTATGGGTCGCCACCGTAGTCATGGTGAAAAATAAGAACGGCAAATGGTGGATAAGTGTAGATTTCACTGACCTGAACAAAGCTTGCCCCAAGGATTCATTTCCATTACCCCATATCGACCATTTCATCGATGCAACAGCCGGGCACGAGCTACTAAGCTTTTTGGATGCCTACTCGGGCTATAATCAGATCCTCATGGAAGAAGAAGACTAGGAAAAAACCATCTTCATCACCCAATAGGGGACATACTACTACAGGGTCATGCCCTTCGGACTGAAAAATGCAGGGACAACTTATCAAAGGTTAGTGACGAAGATGTTCAAACACCAACTCGGCAAAACAATGAAAGTCTACATAGACGACATGCTGGTCAAATCCAAAAGGAAAGAAGATCACATCGATCACTTGAGAGAAGCCTTCAGTATACTCAGGCAATACGGCATGAAACTGAATCCCGAATAATGCTCATTCGGCATAGCCTCAGGAAAATTCTTGGGTTTATTAGTATCGCAGTGAGGTATCGAGGTCAATCCCGATCAAATCAAGGTCGTAGAAGGGATACCAGAGCACTTGACCACCAAGAAACAAGTCCAGAGGTTGACTCGCTATATCGCCGCCCTTTCGAGGTTCATTTCATGGTCCTTCGATAGGTGCCATAAGTTCTTCGGCGTACTCAGAAAGGACAACGACCTCCAATGGACCCCTGAATGCGTCCAAGCCCTGAAGGATTTAAAGGTGTACTTGTCATTGCCATCGTTGCTTTCAAAACCAGAGGTGAAACAGCCCCTCCTCGTCTATCTCGTCGTGTCTGAAGTAGCCGTAAGCGTGGTCCTGGTCTGAGAAAACAAAGGTACGCAATCCCCCATCTATTACATTAGCAAAACACTAGTCGACGCCGAGACAAGATACCCACATCTCGAAACACTAGCTCTAGCCTTAGTCGTAGCTTCACGGAAGCTTAGACCATATTTTCAATGCCACGCTATCTCGGTCGTCAGGACTTTCCACTTAAGAAGCATTTTCCATAAACTCGAGCTATCGGGCAGGTTGGAAAATGGGCTATCGAACTGAGCGAGCATGATATTACATATCGGCCGCGAATGAAAATAAAGTCACGGGTCCTCGCAGACTTCGTCGTCGACTTCAGTGCAAGAATAATGCCCGAAGTCAAAAAGGAAGTCGTCTACGCTTATCCCCAAACACAAGACCTCTTGGTCCTGTATACTGATGGCGCATTTAACGCGTCAGGATCTGGGATGGGACTCGTACTCGAAGTTCCAACAGGCGAAGTAATTCACTAGTCCATAAGATGTCCGGACATGACTAACAACGAGGTCGAGAATGAGGCTGTAATTGCAAGACTAAGACTAGCACTTAAATACGGGGCGAAGCGGCTAAAACTACGTTGTGATTCTCAACCAGTGGTCAACCAAGTCACAGGAACTTTCCAAATCAAGGAGCAAAGGTTACAAAAGTACCAGACCAGAATATACAAGCTTCTACCCAAGTTCGACGAATGTAAACTCCACCAGATCCCCCGAGCACATAACACCGAGGTGGACGACCTCGCCAAATTAGCCACAGCCACCAAAAACATTACAATCGGAGAAAGAAATATGGTCCACCCCCTCAACTCCTCGATAGATCAAATCGAGGTAAGAACCATAAACCTGACTTGGGACTGGCGTAACTGTATTGTTACATATTTGCAGGATGGCGTACTCCCCAACGATAAAAAAGAGGCCAAGAAACTGCGAATGCAAGCAGCTAGATATAACATCATTCACAACGACATGTACAAGAGGACATATGGCGGCTCTCTGGCGAAATGCTTTGGCACAAATCAGACGCGACGCGTCCTTGAAGAAGTACATGAAGTCCACTGTGGAGCTCACTCCGGAAATCAAGCGTTAGTTAGATGCCTCACACGGGCTGGGTATTACTAGCCCACCATGAAAAAAGAGGCCGTGAATTTCGTGAAAAAATGCGAGCAATGCCAGAAGTATGCCCCAATGATCCACCAAGTAGGCGAATACCTACACTCAGTAACTTCCCCTTGGTTGTTCACCAAATGGGGAATGGACATCGTGTGCCCCCTCCCGGCAGGACGAGGTAACGTACGATTTCTTTTAGTTTTAACTGACTATTTCTCTAAATGGGTAGAAGCAGGAACATTCGCCCAAATACACGAACAGGAAGTTATCGCATTCATATGGAAAAACATCATATGTCGTTTAGGTCTCCCCAAAGAGATCAGCTACGACAATGGACCCCAGTTTGCGGGAAAACAATATCATTGAGTTTTTGAAAAATGGCACATCAAAAGAATACTCTCAACGCCATACCACCCCGCGGACAACGGGCAAGTGGAATCCTCCAATAAGTCGATACTGAACATCATGAAGAAGAAACTCGATGACGCTAAAGGATTGTTGTCGAAAATATTACCAGAAGTACTCTGGGCCTACCGAATAATGCCAAAGATGAGCACAGGAGAGACGCCATACTCATTAGTCTAT
The DNA here is from genome assembly GCF_000390325.3 of Nicotiana tomentosiformis. Classification (NCBI taxonomy): domain Eukaryota; kingdom Viridiplantae; phylum Streptophyta; class Magnoliopsida; order Solanales; family Solanaceae; genus Nicotiana; species Nicotiana tomentosiformis. The sequence continues at coordinate 55,049,076 of NC_090812.1, read as the reverse complement.
GGGACTAATGCAGTAATACCAGTCGAGGTCGGGGAGCCCAGCCTAAGATACTTCCACGAAAGCGGACCCCGGAACGACGACAGTAGAAGGCATGAGCTCGACGATAGTAGAAGGCATGAGCTCGATGACAGTAGAAGGCATGAGCTCGACGAAGTCAAGGAACGAAGAGATATGGCCTACGTTAGAATGGTCGCCCAAAAGCAACAAGAAGAACGCTATTATAACAAAAAGGCAAAGGACATGCCACTCAAAGTCGGGGACTATATGCTTAAACCTAAAACACAAGCGAGCAAAGACCCATGGGAAAGCAAACTAGGAATAAATTAGGACGGCCCGTACAAATTCATGGAAACAGCAAACAAAGCGTCATTCCAACTAGAAACGATGGAAGGAAAGCGACTACCAAACAACTGAAATATTACACACCTCAAGTACTTCAACTTCTAAAAGACAAAGCGCCCCCAAAGTCGTACTCTTTTTTCCTCACTTGAGTTTTGTCCCAATTGGGTTTTCTCAAGGAGGTTTTTAACGAGGCGACGAAGGGAACATTTCAGGATTGAAGTGCGCACAGGATGGCTAGTTCATTGCTCGACCTCTCAATATTTCTCCAGCTCGACCAATGAAAGGAATAGATAGACTGGGACTGGGAATGAAATGCCAGCCAATACCAGGAAAATATGTAAATTTCTCCAAGTGTATAAACAAAGCACAAATGCATGAAGTTTATTTCTATTTCCTCCAAATATACAACCAAAGCAATGTCGCCTTAAAATCATACCGCCAACAAGTGTAGCACCTAATCGGCCCTCGGCCATAATCAAGCATAGGTGATATTCGACCTCGTTCGAATCAACACCTAATCGGCCCTTGGCCATAATCAAGCATAAGTTATACTCGACCTCATTCGAATTAACGCCTAACCAGCCCTTGGCCATAACTAAGCATAGGTTACTTTCGACCTCGTTCAATCAATACCTAATCGACCCTCGACCATAACTAAGTATAGGTTACATTCGACCTCGTCCGAATCAATACCTAATCGGCCCTCGGCCATAAATAAACACACGATATGTTCAACCTCATTCGAACTAACGTCCACTGGCCCCCGGCCATGATCAAACCTAATTCTGTTTTGACCTCGTTCGACCCCACTCGAGCTAAATCATTACGACCAAGAAAACCAAGGCAATCAAGCAAACAAATCAAAAGGCATACAAACTCAAACAAAAGAAAAAGGGATCAGGTACAAATAACGAAACTGGTATTTCATACTTAGAATATATTATTACAAAGGCTCGAGAATACGCCCACAAAAAAGTGCACAAGTCTGTGTCAATACAAAAGAAGGAAAAGAAAAGCTACTAATCGCCGCCTGACCCAACCGTACCATCGGCCTGGTCGCCTAGACCATTATTGTCCGCCCCTTCACCATCACCATTTCCATCAGGATACTCATCTACATACCTGGCATCCTCTTCAATCCGGTCCACGCCCGCATCCTCCTCGTCATCACTGGCCTCCAGTGTAGCAGGATAGTAGCCACATGCGACCCGAGCTTCACGTGCCTTAGCACGAGCATCCTCGAGGACGATTTCCGAAATGGTTCCCGCCTTTATCAAATCTCTAATGTATCCAGTTGGGCCTCGACATGAGTCCACTCCTCGTATAAATCTCGAGTAACATCAGGGAAGTTAGAATTATGGGAAGAGGATGATCGAGCCAATACATGTGCCTTCTCGGCCTCTAGAGCGGCGACTCGTTCAAAAAGGCTAGAAGCCTCTTTCTCCAATCCTCCAATCCGTTTATCAAGCTGCTATTCTTTAAGTCTGGTGGTCTGCAAGGCATTCTTTCACTCGGATCGGAGAACATGGATGACGATCTCCAAAGCCTCCATCTTCCTCATTGCCCCCGACCGATCTAACTTCGCCTTCTCGAGATCTGCTACCTTCTCAAAGACCTCATTCCTTAAAGTATCGGCTTTGAATTCAAACCCCTCGATCTCTATCGAGGCCAACTGGAGGTGCATCATTCCCTGGTGCTATGTTGTCATTTTCGTCGTGGTGACCGAAATCATTGTCCATGTGTAAGGGTGCTGCCTGAGAGTTCGACATTTTGATCCTGGAATCAAAGATACCCACAAGAACAAGTGTAAAATAGTGTGTGTTATGAAAGTTAGTACCAGGTAATCACTATTATCCTTAGCCCCACGATGGGCGCCAAACTGTTTACCCTAAAAATGGATAACAATTGAATTTATACGCGGTTTTAAGGATACGTGATATAACTTGGCACAAATTAAGAGAATATATTAATATTGAAATTGACGATAAAAGAAATAAATACAAATCACACAAATTGAATAGGATTGGTCCTCGAGTTCGATCACCCTTGAACCAAGAGATATTTAAGTTGATATATGAACAGAGTAACAAGGTAATGAAAGCTAGAAATAATAGTATATTGTTTTATGTTGCGTAAATGTGATGTGTTTTAAAAATGATCAGACCCCCTTTATATAGTAGGGGAGTCCTACTCTTGATACAGTTCTAAATGAAGTAAGAAATCTCATGATAGGCTAATTAATCGGCTTATCCTTGATACGTGCCGAGATCTCCGCCGTGACTTACGCCTGATCGCGGATATTTCATCCTTCTGTTATTCGGCTTAGCAAATTTTCCTTGATCTTGCATGATCTCGATTTTGTTCGGTCCCGGGGTCTCGAGCTTGACGATATAACCTGGCACCTTGGTTCGATATGATTCGAGGTCGAACCTTAATCTATCACATTCCAGTCTCAATCAGTCACGCAAGGGGCGAGCCCGGTTTTGACCGTATACAAAGTTCTTTTGGTTCTTGAAATTATTAATATTGAAAACAAGCATACATAAATGAAATTGATTATCAGTTTTTTCTTGTAGTTC